>NC_041386.1:34212067-34221697 GCF_002162155.2 Triticum dicoccoides | reverse complement strand
CGCGGCGCCGGAGCGCGTCGGGCGGCGTGGAGGCGGCGGTGGTCGCGGCGAGGTGGCGGCCGGCGTCATCGAGCGAGGTGGAGGAGGCGGCGAGCGGCGGCGGGGCGGCGGCCGGCATCGGAGAAGGAGGCCGGGTCGGGCGGCGCGGAGCTCGGGCCCGCGGGGGCCTCGCCTGGGCCGGGCGGGCCGGCGGCGGTGGAGTGAGGCGGCTGCCACATGGCGCGGCAGGAGAGGGCCAGGGGCGGCGGCGGACGTGTCTGGCGCCGGGCGGACGTGTCCGGCGCGCGGAGGAAGGAGAGACTAGGGTTAGGGGTGGATTGCACCGCGAATTTTTGGAGGGGGTGTATATATAGGCATAGGGGAGCTAGGAGAGTCCAAATGAGGTGCGGTTTTCGGCCACGCGATAATGATCGAACGCTCTAGGTGATGGAGAAGAGTTTGGTGGGTATTGGGCCAAATTGGAGGGGTGTTGGGCTGCAACACACACGAGGCCTTTTTGGTCCCTCGGTTAACCGTTGGAGTATCAAACGAAGTCCAAATGATACAAAACTTGACAGGCGGTCTACCGGTAGTAAACCAAGGCCGCTTGGCAAGTCTCGGTCCAATCCGGAAATGTTTAATCCCCACACACGAAAGAAAACTAGAAATGACCATCGGAGGAGAACGAAGCGCCGGAATGCAAAACGAACAACGGGGAAAATGCTCGAATGCATGAGACGAACACGTATGCAAATGCAATGCACATGATGACATGATATGAGATGCATGACAACGACAACAACACACGGAGACAAAAACCCGAACCCGAGAAAATAAATATAACTTAACGCCGGAAACGGCAAGAGTTGGAGTACAAATAGGGAAATTTACATCCGGGGCGTTACAACACTCCACCACTACGAAAGGATCTCGTCCCGAGATCTAGGACTGAAAGAACGCCGGGTACTCAGAACGGAGGTGATCCTCGCGTTCCCAGGTAGCTTCACGGTCGGAATGGTGTGACCACTTGACTTTGAGAAATTTGATTGACTTGTTGCGAGTCTTGCGTTCAGTCTCTTTAAGAATAGCAACTGGGTGCTCACGATACGAGAGATCTTCTTGGAGCTCAATGTCCTCGAAGTTGACGGTGCGGTCAGGAGTCCTGAAGCACTTTCGAAGCTGAGAGACATGGAACACGTCATGAACATTTGCAAAGTTTGAAGGAAGCTCGAGTTGATAGGCGAGGTCGCCTCTCTTGCTGACAATCTTGAAAGGTCCCACGTATCTAGGGGCAAGCTTCCCTTTGATACCGAAGCGACGAGTACCTTTCATAGGAGAGACACGGAGGTAAACATGATCTCCGATCTCGAAAGCCAAATCACGGTGCTTACTATCATAGTAGCTCTTCTGGCGGGATTGGGCTGCTTTGAGGTTATCACGAATGACTTTGCACATTTCTTCTGCTTCTGTGATTAAGTCATTACCCAAAAGCTGACGTTCACCGGTTTCAGACCAGTTGAGAGGGGTACGACACTTCTGCCATACAGAATTTCAAAAGGGGCCTTGCCCGAACTTGCTTGATAACTGTTGTTGTAGGAGAATTCAGCATAAGGAAGACAATCCTCCCACTTCATGCCGAAGGAGATCACACAAGCCCTGAGCATATCTTCAAGAATCTGGTTGACACGCTCGACTTGACCGCTTGTTTGAGGATGGAAAGCTGTGCTGAAGCGGATGTTGGTGCCCATGGCCTTCTGAAAAGAATCCCAAAACTTCGAGGTAAAGATGCTGCCATGGTCTGAAGAGATCACTTGAGGAATACCGTGCAGAGAGACAATACGAGAGGTGTAGAGTTCCGCCAATTGAGCTGCAGTGATCGACTCTTTGATAGGCAGAAAGTGAGCCATTTTGGTGAGTTTGTCGATGACAACAAATATAGCATCATTGCCATGCTTGGACTTTGGAAACCCAGTCACGAAGTCCATTTCAATATGGTCAAACTTCCATTCTGGAATGGCAAGAGGTTGGAGGAGACCTGCTGGCCTTTGGTGTTCTGCCTTCACTCTTCTGCAGACATCACATTCATTCACGAATTGAGCGATCTTGCGCTTCATTCGAGTCCACCAATAAGCTTGCTTGAGGTCCTGATACATCTTCGTTCTCCCAGGGTGGATGGAGAGGAGAGAATTGTGAGCCTCGTTCATGATCACTTTACGGAGGTCACCTTTGGGCACAACAATATGATCCTCGAAGAAGAGAGTGTCCTTGTCATCAAGGTGGTAGCACTTGTACTTGGACTGACTCTTGGCAATCCCAATCTTCACCTTTTTCACCATAGCATCAAGAAGCTGGGCTTGGCGAATCTGGTCTTCTAAGGTAGGAGAGACTTGAAGGTTGGCGAGGAAACCTTGAGGAACAACTTGCAGATTAAGTTCTCGGAAAGCTTCACAAAGCTCGGGTTGATAAGGCTTAAGAATCAGACTGTTGCAGTAAGCCTTTCTGCTTAAAGCGTCAGTAATCACATTGGCCTTGCCTGGAGTATACTCAATACTCGGATTATACTCTTGAATCATTTCGACCCATCGAGTTTGCCTGAGGTTGAGATTAGGCTGAGTGAAGATGTACTTGAGACTCTTGTGATCAGTGAAAATGTCCACTTTTCTTCCCAATAGAAGATGTCTCCAAGTCAAAAGAGCATGCACAACTGCCGCCAACTCGAGATCATGAGTGGGGTAGTTCTTCTCATTAGGCTTCAACTGGCGAGATGTATAAGCAACAACTTTCTTCTCTTGCATCAATACTGCGCCAAGACCTTGGAGAGAGGCATCACAAAAGACCTCGTACGGCTTGGATTCATCAGGTGGAGTCAGAACTAGAGCAGTGATCAATTTCTCTTTCAAAGTGTTGAAAGCAATATCACACTCCGGAGACCAAACGTACTTGACGTGCTTCTGAAGAAGATTTGAGAGAGGCTTCGCGATCTTAGAAAAGTTTTCAACGAATCTTCGGCAATAGCTTGCGAGACCGAGAAAACTGCGGAGTTGCTTCACGTTCTGAGGAGGTTCCTAATTCACAATTGCAGACACCTTCTCAGGATTCACGGCAATGCCCTTGGCAGAGATGATATGACAAAGATAAAGAACCTCATCAAGCCAAAATTCACACTTGGAGAACTTGGCGTAGAACTAATGTTCCCTGAGCTTATCAAGAACCAAACGCAAATGCTTGGCATGATCTTCCTTGTTCTTGGAGAAAACCAGAATGTCGTCGAGATAGACCAAAACGAAGTCATTGGTGTAGGCATTGAAGATGAAGTTCATCATGCGAGAGAACGTCGGAGGAGCGTTGGCGAGGCCAAAAGACATGACAGTGTATTCATATGAACCAAAGCTTGTTCTGAATGCTGTCTTGGGAATATCTTCTTCACGAATGCGAATCTGGTGGTAACCCATACGGAGATCAAGCTTGGAGAATACGTGAGCACCTTTGAGTTGTTCGAACAGCTCATTGATGTTGGGAAGTGGGTATTTGTTCTTGATGGTCTTCTTGTTCACTGGACGGTAATCAACACAAAGTCGGTCCGTTCCATCCTTCTTCTTCACAAAAAGAACACCACAACCCCATGGAGAAGAACTAGGCCGGATGAGACCCATTTTCTCTTGCATATCGAGTTGCTTCTTCAGCTCTTTCAACTCTTCAGGTCCGAGCTTGTAAGGACATTTGCACACAGGTTCCGTGCCAGGCTCAAGTTCAATAACGAATTCAACTGGCCGGTGCGGAGGCATTCCTGGGAGCTCTTCTGGAAAGACGTCTTGATATTCGCAAACGACTGGAATTTGAGAGATGGCATCCAATTCACCCTTCTCATTGAGAGAAAACAGACGGATGGTATTATCCCGAGCGGCAAAGACACTTACATCCTCAGACGAATGAGTTAATTGAATCTGCCTGGCTGCACAATCAAGCTGAGCCTTGTGCTTAGAAAGCCAATCCATTCCGAGAATAAGATCAAATTCCGAGTCACCAAGAACATTTGGAGAGGACAAGAACTTATAGTCACCCAAAGTGATAGTAACATCCAGAACGCATACTCGAGATGTCATTTGACGGGCTGGAGAGATGATAGCCAACGGCTTCGGCAACACTTGAGTAACAAAATCATGCTTAGATGCAAAAGGTCTCGAGATGAAACAATGCGATGCACCCGTGTCAAAAAGAACTTTTGCAGGAATATCATTAACAGGAAGGTTACCCATGATCACATCTGACGAGTCCTCTGCCTGAGCTGCATTCATCATACTGACCTTGGCATGCTTGGGGTTATGCTTGACCACAGCTGTACTTGCCGATCTGACAGGAGGAGGAGGAGGAAGACGCCTCTGGTTGAAACACTTGTTGGCATAGTGACCCTTCTGTTGGCACTTGTTGCACGTGACCTCTGAAAGCGGACGGTGATACGGAGCACTTGATCTTGGAGCTTGAGACGAAGTCTTGTTCTGAAAGCCAGGGTTGGGTGGGTGGGAAGAACCACTGCCACCTTTGCTCTTCTACTGATACGGCTGACGGAACGGAGGAGGAGGAAGCCAAAACTTCTGCTGCTTGGCCACTTGAGTAGAGGAAGAAGGAGTAACATCTCTGACTCGCTTCCTGGAAGCATCACACCTCAACTGAGCAGCCTCTTGCTTCAGTGCCATGTTGTAGAACTCATCGTATCTCAAGGGCTCAAAGAGGACAAGAGCGAGCTGAATATCTTCTCTGAGACCACCCCTGAACTGATATATCATGCTCTTCTCATCAGGCACGTCCTGCTTGGCAAAGCGGGCGAGCTTCTGGAACAACTTGTTGTAGTCATAGACAGACAAAGAGCCTTGCTTTAGATTGCGGAATTCCTCACGCTTGCTTTCAACCACGCTCTGGGGAATATGATGAGCTCGGAAATCTCGACAGAAATCATCCCAAGTGATAACACGTCCACCTCTGGAATCCTTGTACTGCTGGAACCATTCTGCAGCTTGATCTTTGAGTTGGAAGGAAGCGAACTTGACAAAGTCCTCAGGCCTGACGTTACTGCACTCGAAATGCTTGCACAGATCCACAAGCCAATCGTCAGCATCGGTTGCCTCAACACAATTGCTGAAAGTCTTTGGCCCGTTAGCAAGGAACTGGTTGAGTGTAGCAAAGTGACTCTGATTGCTGCCTTAATTCGCTTGACTGCCTTGATTGCGCTCTTGAAGAATTTGCATGATCAGCTGTGTGTTTGCATTGGTTGCGGCCATCATAGCTTGCCATGCCTCTGGAGGAGGTGGAGGCGGTGACGGATCAGGATTCGGAGTCGTGCGCGTTGGAGGAGCCATCCTGAAGAGGTTGACCATCATTAGCACATTGACAGATAAATATTGAAGCTGAATCCAACGGAATGAAAATTGCAACATATAGTCTTCACATCCGAACAAAATGAACGAATGCATTCCTCTTGAAATGGTCACATATCCATAAATTGAGAAGCCACGTAGAATTAAGGTAGAGAAATAAACCAACAAGGTACGGATCAAGAACGAATAATCGGTAAGAAATCCTAATCTCAAACCAATATTCGTGGAAGAAGAACTAGAGCTACTAGAATTCCCACCTATGAAACTCCCGAACCTTTCCGGTTATGCAATCAGGTGTTGGGGATACAGGGGAAGCATAATCTCTCACCCAAACTAGCAAATCCTACATCCAGCTGTATCCATCCTTCAACACATAACCAAGAAACCTTCGGAAACCATCTACCTCAACCTTCGAAAAGCATCCATTATACAAGTTATGGCGATACTCTCGAACTCCCGCCCCAGTACTGGGTGGCGTCGAGGTTATCTCACCAACGAACTACATAAAAGAGATTTTCGATGTCGGCGAAAATATCTTAAGTATTCTAGAATTGCAACGATAAAATTATGATGACAACACCTCAGAGATCAACTCCCTGGGACACTTCCACTAAACCCCTGACAGGAGGCACCAAGACAATGTTCTCATCATAAAACCATCGGAACGATTCCAAGATACTCGCGTGATCCTAATTTTTTTAGTGAAATTTGAGGAGAGAAGATTCAAAACTCTACGTCAGGATGCCTTACCAGAGCGATGAGGAGACTGGGAAGTAAAAAGAATTCCTAAACTCTCCGATATATAATTCCTAAAGACTCAAAACATTTTTTTCTAGACACAACTCGGCCACTAAAAACGATCAAGCAATGGGGCTCCTAAGGTCGGGGAAGGCTCTGATTACCAACTTGTAACGCCCTCGATGCGGCTATAGCTCCCACGTGTCGAGGCACGACTTAGAGACATAACCGCATTGAAAGCAATGTCGCAAGTTAGGCAATCATCACAACATCCCATGTAACATATAGAATAAAAGGGGGATACATAGTTGGCTTACACTCGCCACGTCACATCAGAGTACATAAATAACATACATCATCCAAACACTCATGGCCCGACTACGGCGCCAAAATAGAAAATAACCCAACAAGCGACATGGTCCCGATCAAACCCCAACTAGGCACCACTACTGATCATCAGGAAAAGAGACATAGTAACGCTGAGAGTCCTCGTCGAACTCCCACTTGAGCTCGTACTCATCACCTGGAGCGGAAACACCTGGACCTACATCTGGAGTTATAGTATATGTGAGCCACAGGGACTCAGCAATCTCACATCCTCACGATCAAGACTATTTAAGCTTATAGGTATGGCAAGGTATTATATGAGTGGAGCTGCAGCAAGCGACTAGCAAGTATGGTGGCTAACTTATTCGCAAAGGAGAGCGAGAAGAGGAGGCAAAGCGCGAGCGAGAAACTAGAGAACAACCTGCGCAAACATTACTCCAATACCGTGTCCACTCCCTGGACTCCGCCGAGAAGAGGCCATCACGGCAACACACTCAGTTGATTCATTTTAATTAATTAAGGTTCAAGTTATCTACAACCGAACATTAACAAATTCCCATCTGCCAATAACCGCGGGCACGACTTTCGAAAGTTCAATCCCTGCACGGGAGTCCCAACTTAGCCCATGACAAGCTCTCACGGTCAACGAAGGAATAGACCTCCTCACAAGATGTTCCGATCAGACTCGGTATCTCGGTAACTCAAGACACTTCGACAGGTTAAAACAAGACCAGCAACACTGCCCGAATGTGCCGACAAATCCCGATAGGAGCTGCACATATCTCTTTCTTAGGGCACACTCAGATAAGCAATCCGTACAACTAAAACCAGCCCTCGAGTTTCCCCGAGGTGGCGCTGCAAGGGGCTCTAGTTTGGACCAACACTCAGAGGAGCACTGGCCCGGGGGGGTTAAAATAAGATGACCCTTGAGTCTGCAGAACCCAAGGGAAAGAAAAGGCTAGGTGGAAAATGGTAAGACCAATGTTGGGCATTGCTGGAAAAGCTTTAATCAAGGCGAACTATCAAGGGGTTCCCATTATAACCCAACCGCGTAAGGAACGCAAAACCCAGGAACATAACACCGATATGACGGAAACTAGGGCGACAAGAGTGGAACAAAACACTAGGCGAGAGGCCGAGCCTTCCACCCTTTACCAAGTATATAGATGCATTAAGATAACATAGCAATATAATGATATCACAACAAGTAAATAAGTGTTCCAACAAGGAACGGCCTCCAATCTTCACCTGCAACTAGCAACGCTATAAGAGGGGCTGAGCAAAGCGGTAACATAGCCAATCAACGGTTTCATAGGACAAGGTGAGTTAGAGGTTTGACATGGCAATTGGGAGGCTGACAAGCAAATGGTAGGCATCGTAGCATTGGCATAGCAAAGAGCGAGCAAACTAGCATAACAAAGATAGTAGTGATTTCGAGGGTATGATCATCTTGCCTGCACAGTCGTCAGAGTTGACTGGATCCTCAAGACTCAACGGGCTCCTCGTTAGTGAACTCGTCTCCCGGCTCTACCCAAACAAGACAAATAAGCAACAAGGATACAATCAACCACGTGCAAGACCAAGCAATATGATGAAATGACGATATGCTATGCGGGATGCGATGCGGGATGCAAAATGCAAGATATGACAGGAAATGCATGAACCTGGCCTCAACTTGGGATTCCAAGGGTGCCACTGGAAAGATGAGATGAAATCGCTTGAAAACGATATAAAGAACGCCGGAATCGGAGTTACGGTTTGGAAATGGCAAGCGATTCAAAAATGACACCGGTCTGCGATTTACATCAAGTAGGCATCTAAATGCAATGAGATGAACATGCTACAGCATCCAAACATGACAACAAAATACATCGCAGGGATGCACACAAGATGCTTAACAAAAGTCTAGCACTGAGCTACGGCCAATTCATCCATTATGAGGTTCAAACAAGCATGGCAAAAACACAAATGCAAAACAGATTTCAGACTTAGTGAAATTAACACTTGTCTGAAATTTCAGATCATATAGCCCTCTTCGGAGCAACAAAACAACATGCTACAGGACCTGAACATGACAAAGAAAGATATGGCATGGAGCTACTCAACAAGCTTAACAAAAGTCCCTTAGTGACCTTGAGCCAAAAGGGATCACAAAATATACTAACAAGCACACGAACATAGCAAAAACATAATCAGTTTCAGACTTAGTGAAAAACTGGGACATGCTGAAACATAACTCACGAAGGCATGTTTACGAGCTCGATGCACTCACCACGGTGCAAGTCATGGCAATAAAAGCATTCACCCATAAAGAAGGCACAAAATACAAGCTAGACATGGCAAGAACAATGGCATAGCATGCACGGATCAACTACAATAACATCGGCAAAATCGCAAACAAGTTGACGATCTGCCCAGATTCACCACGAAGCAAAAGTAGAGCTCGATTGGCTCAAGCTAGGGTGCTCCATAATTTCAAACAAAGACATGGACGGATAGAGCATAACAATATTAACAAAACTCCCTTACTGATCATCCTAAAAAGAGGCACGGATCACTAGGAAACAACAAGAACATATGGCATCATGAACTAAATAATCCCAGGACTTAGTGAAATCACTAAGTCCCTGAAAACAGAATTACCGGGTGCCTCACTTTGCAAGCTTGCACAAGTCACCACACACATCACAAAAATGCATGGGTTACACCGCTAGAAATATAACAAGATGCTTAACAAAACATATGAAGGACTCACAGGCATATCATGCACACAACAATCATGGCAAAAATGACAAAAGTCTAAGATGAATTAGCAGATCTGACAATTAACTCACGAAGCCCTCTTCTAACAGCATTTCGGGCATCAAGATGAGCTCAAATGAAAATGATGCAATGGAATGAAATGATGTACTCTCTGAGATGAACATTTTGATATGCTATATGTCCAAAACGGAGCTACGGATGCGGAGATATGCCGGTCAAAGATTGCATAAAAAATTAGGGTTCGGAGGAGAAAGTCAACCCTCAAAATTTCAGATCTCAGATCTGAAATTACTGTTCACCGAGCGCGCCGTTCGAGGTTCGTCGGCCGGCGATGGCGGTGGTGGCCGGAGATGGAGGGGGGTCGCCAGGGTAGGAGAGGAGGAGGCCGGAGAGGGCGGCGGAGCCGGCCGGTGGCGCGCGACGGCTCGCGGCGCTGGAGCGCGTCGGGCGG
>NC_041386.1:34200433-34211587 GCF_002162155.2 Triticum dicoccoides | reverse complement strand
TGGGCCGGGCGGGCCGGCGGCGGTGGAGTGAGGCGGCTGCCACGTGGCGCGTCGGGAGAGGGCGAGGGGCGGCGGCGGACGTGTCCGGCGCCGGGCGGATGTGTCCGGCGCGCGGAGGAAGGAGAGACTAGGGTTAGGGGTGGATTGCACCGTAAATTTTTGGAGGGGGGGGTGTATATATAGGCATAGGGGGAGCTAGGAGAGTCCAAATGAGGTGCGGTTTTCGGCCACGCGATCGTGATCGAACGCTCTAGGTGATGGAGGAGAGTTTGGTGGGTTTTGTGCCAAATTGGAGGGGTGTTGGGCTGAAACACACACGAGGCCTTTTCGGTCCCTCGGTTAACCGTTGGAGTATCAAACGAAGTTCAAATGATACGAAACTTGACAGGCGATCTACCGATAGTAAACCAAGGCCGCTTGGCAAGTCTAGGTTCAATCCGGAAATGTTTAATCCCCACACACGAAAGAAAACTAGAAATGACCACCGGAGGAGAACGAAGCGCCGGAATGCAAAACGAACAACGGAGAAAATGCTCGAATGCATGAGACGAACACGTATGCAAATGCAATGCACATGATGACATGATATGAGATGCATGACAACGATAACAACACACGGGGACAAAAACCCGAACCCGAGAAAATAAATATAACTTAACGCCGGAAACGGCAAGAGTTGGAGTACAAATAGGGAAAGTTACATCCGGGGCGTTACAAGATTGCAGTAGATTTTGACTTGGTGCGGTACTGAAACTTGCCTTGTTAGATTGTTAACTTGGTTTTATACTTTCTTGATTGTGTTAATTTTGTGGAGCATTGTATCTCATGCTTAGTGCTGCACCAAGATTCAGTATCTTGAACTACTCTAGTATTGCTTGAACTACTCGAGGAGATCATCTTAATTCTGTTAATTCTATGGAGTAGTTTCAGTAGTTTTACAGCAGCAGTACTCTTGCCTGCATATCCTTTTATAAAACAATTATTTTATCCTTGACTTTCCTCTACAGGATGATGGCTATCTAATGGTGATTCCCTATTCCCACATTTTTTGCCCTCATGTTGCAAGCTCTAAAGCTGCCCCTGCAATTTACCATCACAAGACATGTCTGGGCAGCAAGTCTCCTGTGACGGTCACCTTTAATTCATCGTTACAATTGTTTGATGGTTTGCTTGTTTCAACCTCGATATCTGCCTTTAGATTCCCGTTGTTGTCTTTGTAGTGGAAGGTACCACTTGGTGGTATGTTGCTATTTTCACTTTGTTCTGAACAAGGCATGTATAGATTTCAGATTTTAATTCCTATCTTTCTGTCGTAAAAAGTAATGTATGGTCCTGTGTTTTACCTCTGGTTGTATGAAAGCACCGAGCTTGATTCTGTCTTATAACCTGATGTTCATCTTCAGTCCCATTATGTTTTGCTTCTAACACAATTGGTTGTCTACACATGCTATTCCTGGGCTCTTACCGATAAATTGTTACATGTTTTATTTAAACGTTCTGACCGACACCCTCGCGCCACAGCGCGAACCCGATCTAGTTATAATTATAAACACGTTCAGAGAAAGGACTAATTGCGGCCACGTCCAGGCCACCCCCACTGCAACCGACCGTCCTTGGGATGTCTACAGGCACCTTCAACGCCTCAGCCACCGGCACAACCACACCCATGGCCAACGCCATGGTTATGGCCTTGGCCAGCACCATGTAAGAACACAACCATGGCGTGTTGATATTCGTCCTACGGCTCCGCTAACTCCTGGGCAAGCTCCTCCACAATCAACACCATCTGCGCAAGCTTGACATTTTCGTTAACCTTGTATAGCTGAAATTAAAATAACATTCTGCTATGTATCAGTATATCTATGATGAGTGCCAAGCTTAACATTCAGCTATGTATTAGTATAGCTATATTTCCATAGTGTTGAGTATGTATTTTGCACTGCACGTGTATTGGAGTTGTGGCCCACCTCCTAGTCTTGTATAGTTGAGGTAGAGGCTTTCCCTTGTATTATACTAGCAAAAGGTCCCGTGCGTTGCAACGGGAGAAACAAATTATCACCCCTAGTATCTCCATCCTGCCTCCATCCTTGTTGTCATTTCTTTTCTTTATCATCATTGTCGGTCATTATGTTCACTACACAGCGAACGTTCCACGTAAGTTTAGAACCAATAAAGAATTGCATCGCCTGCATGGACAACCAATGAACGGTCGCGTTTGAGATCACGGCCACATCCGCACAATCTAATGCTTGTACCTTGTGTTCGTGTTATCCGGATTTTACATCGTAATAGTTTAGTACCAGTATGTGAAGGACACAAACAACCACCAAATTTAACTTTAGTTTTAAAAAATCAATACTTTTTTTGCGGGCTAACACGATCAACACAAAAAACAGTGGACGTTGCAAGTTTGATTCCAGTCATGGTCAACTATTTTTTGCCTCATCTCCTAAATGAGATGGTGGGTTTGATTTGTTGGGGTGGATCGCACGGATAGGTTGGGAGGGCACTGTTTTTTCTATTGGTGAAACGTTACGCGGACCAATGGGGTAGAGGCCAAGTGGCTCAGGGCAGACTATCGGTAGAATAGCCTAGCTCAGTATGAAGAAATGCCATGGACATAAGAAATGGGAGGACCAATAAGATTATACCTCTATTTATATAAATATAAAAAACAATATATATGCCCGTGGGTTACAACGGTAGAAACAATTGACATAAATTTAGCAAGCACTGTATGCACAAACATAATGTTTAATGTGTTATAAATTTGGCGCAAATTTAGTAAGGATTATAAGTACAAGGAAAACATGTCACGCTGTATGTTGCAACAAAAGAAAGAATGGCCTGAATTTAGTGAGGATCATGCAGGAAAAAGATGCCACATCATTTTTATTCATAAGATATAAATAAGGGCACTACACGCCTGCCATTGATTCCCGCACCTCCTTCAAAAAATCTGCAATTACCGTTTAATTCCTAACTTCTTTATTTCCCATGCAATTAGAGCCTATTTTCTTTCTTGCCGGCTTAATTATGCATAATATCTATTGCTCTTCCCCTCATTTGTTTCGCTAAGCACAATTCTTATTCATGCCATATTCTTTCATAATTTCCGAAGCAGCTCCTTGATATTTGACAACCTAAGAACATATATAAACTGATAAAAAATTATGTAAAATAGCAATATAGAACTATTTAATAAGTAAACAAATATGGAAAACAGCCTCCAGCCTGCTCCCAATGGGCAGTCGGCCGGCCCAGCACGCCCGTGCCCATTGTCTCGGCCCAAGTACACACGCATTGCCTTCTATTCTAAATAGCCGGAATGACGCTTAAGTTATTACGCTCACGAGCCCAGCCTTAGTGGTCTGATGTGTTTGCACACATCTAGTAGACCAGGGCTCAAATCCCACAGCTGTGACCAATTTCTTTTTTAAATTAAAAAATAATCAAACACACGGACACATAGGACCAGGTGGGCCAGATCTAAAACGGGTGCAGGCCCAAGTCGCTCAATGCTTTTGACGTACAGGTATGTTTTAAATTTAAACTGAAAGCGTAAAATTACGGGAAAAAGCGTATTGTGACGGTGAATCCACGGAGTCAATCCGTGCTTTATTATTATTATTATTATTATTATTATTATTATTATTATTATAGGGAGAGATATGCGTGCACCAGCACCCCAAATCAATACATGGTATTGCAAATCATCTATCACATGGTATCATCTTTTTCGGTCTAATCCTAGGGTACCCGCCGCCGCCGCGCCTCCACAGGCCGCCGCCGCACCCCACCTCCGCACCTGCCGTCGCTGCGCCCCTCCACCTCCTGCCTCCACGCGCCGCCGCCGTTGTGCCTCGCTTCCGCCCTTCCACGCACACGCTTCGTCCCGTTGCTGGCTGCCTGGCTAGCTAGCTAGCTTCGCTAGCCATCAGGACCACGTTGACCGCCTGGCTAGCTAGCTAGCTAGCTTCGCTAGCCAGTTGCCACCGCGCCCGCGCTTCGCTAGCCCGCCGCCCTCGCCTCGCTCTGTTTTTCATCCCGGCCCGCTACAGCCGCTGCATCGCGCCGCAGCATCCCGTGACGCTTCCCGTCTCGCTGCCGCCGCTTCGTTTTCGCGTCGCTGCCGCGTAGCGCATCTCCACGCGCCTCGCCGCCGCTCTCTCCCGCCGTCACGCAGCGTCTCCCCGCGCGCCGCCTTCGCCGCCGCTCCCCGCCGCCGCCAACGCGCAACGCCTTCTCGCGCGTGCCGCCGCCGCCGCGCAGCGCCTCGTTGCGCGTGCCGCCGCTGCTTCCCACCGCCGCCACGCGCTCCCACGTGCCGCCGCCGCCTCCTTCCTCTTCCCGCCGCTTCTGACGCTTTTCATGGACTCTCCGGGTTACTTCACCCTCTGCGGTGGAACCGCTCCATCGGCCGCGCTAATCCAGACGCCTCCTCCGGCACCCGCCGGATGTTACCCGTTGTCGCCACCAGCGCCTTCCCTGCAGCACCCGCAAGGGAGAGGGGCCCGATGCAATCGGCGTGGCGGCGGTCGCCGCCGCCAGCAGCAACAGCAGGCCCAGGACGCCGGCGGGGCGCCGTACTATCAGCAGGCTCTCCCCACTGGCCACTAGGCATTCATCGGCGCGCCCTTCCAGCCGACTGGCGCCAACTATGGCGCCCTCCTTGCGCCGCCTCTTGGTGGTTATGGCCCGCCCATCCCGGCGCCGCCCTACGGGGGCCTTCCGCCGCCACCGGTACCTGTGCCACGGGACCTCACCCTCCTCGCCTCCCAGCACTCCGCGCTGTCGCCGAGTAGCTCTGTCAGTGGAGGCGACTGGTACATGGACTCAGGTGCTACTGCGCACATGGCAGCTCATCCCGATAACCTAACCTCCTCCACTTCCGTTCACACACCACTCGTATCACCGTCGGCAACGGCTCCTCCTTACCTATTACTCATATCGGCAGCACTAGCTTTCCCTCCACTTTCACACCCATCACTATGTCTAATGTTCTTGTTTCACCTGATTTAGTCACGAACCTAGTTTCCGTTCGTCGTCTTACTCGTGAGAACCCACTTACTGTTGAATTTGACGGTGTCGGCTTTTCTGTGAAAGACGCCCGTACCCGGATGGTCCTTCACCGATGTGACAGTCCCGATGAGCTCTACCCCGTGCACGCCGGCGCCTCCACATCCACACCTGTCGCCTTTGCCGCCGGCGTTGACCTTTGGCACGCTCGCTTGGGTCACCCCAACCACACTGTCTTACGTCAAATTCTTAGGAGTTTCTCTTTCTCACGTGATAAGCTCTACGAGCACTCTTGTGAGGCTTGTCGCTTAGGCAAGCACGTTCGTCTTCCCTTTAGTGCATCTTCTTCAATTTCCACTTTTCCGTTTCAATTACTTCATAGTGATGTTTGGACATTTCCCGTTGCGAGTAACACGGGCTATCTATACTACTTGGTAATTTTAGATAATTATTCTCATTATGTGTGGACATTTCCCCTCCGTCGTAAATCCGATGCTTTAGCCACACTCACCGCCTTTTATTCCTATGTCACCACCCAGCTCGGTCGACCCATACTCGCACTCCAAACTGATAACGAAAAAGAGTTTGACTACGTCGCTTTTCGCACACTTCTCGCCTCTCACGGCACCACCTTCCGTCTGACTTGCCCCTACACTTCCCAGCAGAACGGCCGCGTCGAGCGCATTCTCCGCACTCTTAATGATTGCGTTCGCATGTTACTCTTTCACTCTAACATGCCCGCTCGGTTTTGGCCCGATACCCTCACTACCGCCACTCTCTTAGTTAACATCCGTCCGTGTCACCCTCGGTGGAACTACGCCCCTCACCACCTTCTTTTCGGCACACCACCGTCTTATGATGGTCTCCGCATCTTCGGGTGTCTCTGTTATCCTAGCACCGCCTCTACCACGCCACACAAGCTCGCACCACGATCTGTCCCATGCATCTTCCTTGGCTACCCTCCTAACACCAAAGGTTACCGGTGCTATGACCCTGTCACTTATTGTGTGTACACCTCGAGGCATGTGTACTTTGTCGAGACAGTGTTCCCTTTTTTTCAGGTTCCTCCGGCTTCGGTCCCTTCGGCGCCGGCCCCCGCGCCCCCTTCATGGAGCGATGCGCGACGGCAGCCCTCGGCGGCCCTCCCGGCACGGCGCCCTCTGCCGCCACCACCAGGCTTCGTGACTCCCTCCCTCGAGGTCAAGCCCGAGAGGTCCCCGGGTCCCTGTCTCCCTCATATGAGGTTGAGCCCAGCACCCCGTCCACCCACCCTGCGACGGGCTCGACGTCTCCTCGCCCGTCGCCTCTTCCGCCGCCGGCTCGACCGCCGCTGTGGCCTCCGCCGTTGCCGCCGCCTCCGCCGCCGCCGCACCGGCTGCCCCCGCCGTCGCGGCCCCTGCTGCCGCGGCACCCGCCGGCCCTGCTGCCCCTCCACTTGGCGTGACTACCCGTGCCCGAGCAGGAGTGCTTCGGCGCAGCACGCGCTACTCTGCCGACGAGTATGTGTGCGCCGCCTCGACGTCGATGCCATCACCTGTCCCCACCTCCGCTCGCGCTGCCCTTCGGGATCCCCACTGGCTAGCTGCGATGCAGGATGAGTTTGACGCCTTACAACGCAACCGCACGTGGCAACTTGTTCCGCGACCCCTTCGTGCCAACATCATCTCTGGCAAGTGGGTGTTTCGCCACAAGACTCGCCCGGACGGTTCTCTCGAGCGCTACAAGGCTCGATGGGTGGTTTGTGGTTTTCGGCAGTGCGCGGGCGTGGACTTCACCGACACCTTCGCCCCGGTTGTGAAACCGGGCACGATCCGCGCCATCCTTCAGCTGGCCGGCTCGCGCGCCTGGCATGTGCATCAGTTGGACGTTTCCAATGCCTTCTTGCATGGTCATCTCGCCGAGCAGGTGTTCTGTGAGCAGCCTACTGGTTTCGTCGACGCCGAGCACCCCGACTTCGTGTGCTTGCTCTCCCGCTCTCTGTACGGGTTGAGGCAGGCGCCTCGGGCTTGGTACCAGCGTATCGCAGCCTTCCTGCGGTCTCTGGGCTTTCGGTCCACTCGCTCCGATGCCTCACTCTTTGTGTATCATCAGGGAGCTGCCACTGCATATCTGCTACTCTACGTCGACAACATCATCCTCACGGCGTCCACCCCCGATCTCCTTCAGCGGCTGACTGCTCGTCTTCGTGATGAGTTTGCCCTCAAGGACTTGGGGCCCCTGCACTACTTTCTCGGCATCGAGGTGATCCGTCGGGCTGACGGTTTCTTTCTGCATCAGCAGAAGTACGCCCGCGAGCTCCTTGAGCATGCCGGTATGCTTAACTGCAAGCCGGCGTCCACCCCCGTCGACACGAAGGTGAAGGTCTCTGCTCTGGAGGGGTCTCTCGCGTCCGATGGAGCGTTTTATCGCTCTATTGTCGGTGCTTTATAGTACTTGACGCTGACTCGCCCCGACCTGCAGTACGCTGTTCAGCAGGTGTGCCTCCATATGCACGCCCCGCGTGACTCTCATTGGACTCTGGTGAAGCGTATTCTCCGTTACATACGCGGCACCATGTCCTTGGGACTCACCCTGACGGCCTCCGTCTCCATCGACCTCGTGGCCTACTTGGACGCTGACTGGGCTGGCTGCCCCGACACGCGACGCTCTACGTCAGGCTACTGCGTCTACCTTGGGCCCTCATTGATCTCTTGGTCATCAAAGCGGCAGCCCACGGTCTCCCGCTCCAGCGCCGAGGCAGAGTATCGTGCCGTGGCCAACGCCGTGGCCGAGTGATCTTGGATACGTCAGCTTCTCCAGGAGTTGCTTTGTGATGTTCACAAGGCCACTCTTGTCTACCGCGATAACATCAGCGCGGTCTACCTCTCCGCCAACCCGGTGCACCATCGACGGACGAAGCATATTGAGCTCGATATTCACTTCGTGCGCGAGCAGGTTGCCCTTGGCTGTGTTCGTGTTCTCCACGTGCCGACGACGCAACAGTTTGCTGATGTGATGACTAAGGGATTGCCTACTCCCGTATTCGAGGAGTTTCGGTCCAGTCTCTGTGTCTCCGGCGACGCGTCGACTGCGGGGGGTGTTGAGTATGTATTTTGTACTGCACGTGTATTTGAGTTGTGGCCCACCTCCTAGTCTTGTATAGTTGAGGTAGAGGCTTTCCCTTGTATTATATATGCGTGCACCAGCACCCCGAATCAATACATGGTATTGCAAATCATCTATCTACACATAGCAATGCATCAGGCATTCTGCTATGTTGAGTATAGCTCAGATTTTTCTTCTTCTGCCTGATGAGTGGATTACTGCCACAGCAGGTTTTCAGCATACAGATTCAGGTTCGTATGTACGTGAACCTGGTGTAGGATTGTCAGCTGAATGTCCATATATATGTGACCCTGGTGTAGGATTGTCAAACGCTTGTAAGCATACAGATGCAGGATTTTGGTTGCCTAAGATCTCTCCACTCCTTAGGTCATCCCTTCTTAATGACAAGTAGAGCTAGTTACAGATATGGGAATAGGATAGAAACCAAGTAAATTTCGTATTCCCATTTCTCAGTACTTAATCGGCGTCGCAAAATTCCAACCAATAAGATAAACTATTGATCCTACCTAACAAAGCGTGCAGGGAAGAAAAGATAAATTTCAGAGTACTTAAGATATTTTTCCCACTATGAGTAGAGGAGTGAGGCATTGGACCTGTGCAACACAAAGGACATATGCAATCTTACTAAGTTGAAGGAGACTTGCAGGTATTCCTTTTGGAGCTTCACATAGAACTCAAACTCTTTGTCATCCAGAAGTACTATCAATATCATTTGTCAAAGGTGTAACGTTGATGATCAACAAAATGATAAATGAATGAACATGAAACATTACCTATAAAGATCAATGTTCCCATCCTTACTCCCACTAAAATGAACGAATCAGTGACTGAGGTTGTGAAGAGGGTGGCATGTTGGCTTCTAGTGGCCGATTTCAAAGTCATAGGCAGAAGAATTTCGACAAACCACTAAAAGATAAATGTAAATTTGGTACTTGAAATAAGGAACAAAGTATTTAACCCACTTTCTTTATTTCCCAATGGGCTATCCTCATACAAGGAAAATAAAGGCAGAAATTTGAATATGGTATAGGCAACAATGACTGGAAAAAAATAGAATGAGATGCCTGCTTCTATGTTTGAAGCTATCCAGATCATACTATGCCAGATTGTCGATTGTAATTTTTCTAACACAAAAATAATCATCATCAAGAATATAAAAGTACCATTTCCTATTGCAGATCCACTTATTTCCTATCAATACATAGTCAAGCACCGGCAAATGTATCATGTTCATTGTTTTTAGGGATTTTTATTTTGTGCCTCTGGTTCCTTAGTTCTACTCATTCATCCCCACGCTCTTAACTTTTTCTCACTTTTCCTCACTCCCTTGCCCGAAACCCTCAGAACTGCTCACATCAGACGTTGTCGTCGGGTCAATGGCTTGACCATTAACTCTGACGAGTGGGGCCGCGTAGGGCCAGTCCACATTTTGACCGATACGTGCTAACCAGTGGGGCCGCGAAACTGACACTCGGTGTAACCTGAATCAGATCGAGTCGCTTCTGTGCCGCCTCCTCTGCCGTTGTCATGCCGCCTCTACCGCATCTACCCTCTCTCCCCATCTAGGATTAGGAAGCGATGTCGGGGGGGCACCCCGTCCGGCCCATCGACCGTGGAGATGGTTGGGTTGAATCAGAGGCAGATAATTCATGGATTCCACCTGGGTAAGCATCGTTTTCCTCTCAAATTGATTAGGAGGTCCATAAATTAGGCTGTATTTGACCATCATTGGCGTGAATAAGTGCAATTTATCTAAAAAAATTCAGCCTAACTGCGCCCTTTATCTTATTTCAATCGAATAGGGTTGATCCCCCACTTGCTTTTCGGCTGGCGGTTAGAATGGAAACTAGCGAGCTACGTGGAATTAAACTGTGTCTGATTTCTGGATTTTCTATCCTAAAGTGGTAGAAACCAGCATTTCGTTCACAGATTTCCGCGAGGCACTTTGTTGTGAGTATCCGTGGAGCCCCGCCGATGTTGTTCAACCGAGATATTTTGACAGTACCGAGTAGAGATTTGTCCCATTAACTTGTCATGAGCATCTGGGATTGCTATTTAGTTTGAATGCTGATGGTCATTTTGGTAAAATCCATATCGATGTGCTTCAGGCACGCAAACAACGTATCCCGAAGGGGAAGGGTGTTCAGACATCATCTGTCTCTGCTAATAGTGAGCGTCCTCGCGCTCCTTGTAGGTCGAGACCAAGTAAACCTAGTGGTTTTGAAAGCCACAACATGTCGGCTGCCGCTAATTCTGCCACGTCTCCTCTCCCCTCTGCACCTGATGTAGAAGTAGATGCAAAGCCTGACAAGGAAGTGCCTCGACATGATGATGAGGATGAGATTCTATTCCCTGAACTGGTAGATAGAGTCATTCAACATGCAGTGGAAGATGAATATCCAGAGGAGCCTACCAGCTGTGCTAGATTTGATGACACTAACGATGAAGAGAGGGAGGAGAACATCGACTCCTTAGTTTTACAAGAATATGATGGTTGTTGGGGAACGTAGTAATTTCAAAATTTTCCTACGCACACGCAAGATCATGGTGATGCATAGCAACGAGAGGGGAGAGTGTTGTCTACGTACCCTCGTAGACCGAAGCGGAAGCGTTGACGCAACGTAGAGGAAGTAGTCGTACGTCTTCTCGGTCCAACCGATCCAAGCACCGTTACTCCGGCACCTCCGAGTTCTTGGCACACGTTCAGCTCGATGACGCTCCCCGGGCTCCGATCCAGCAAAGCTTCATGGAGGAGTTCAGTCAGCACGACGGCGTGGTGACGATCTTGATGTTCAACCGTCGCAGGGCTTCGCCTAAGCACCGCTACAATATGACCGAGGTGGAATATGGTGGAGGAGGGCACCGCACACGGCTAAGGAACGATCACGAAGATCAACTTGTGTGTCCTAGGGTGCCCCCTTTCCCCCTATATAAAGGAGCCAAGGGGAGGGGGCAGCCGGCCAAGGAAGGCGCGCCAAGGGGGAGTCCTACTCCCACCGGGAGTAGGATTCCCTTCTTTCCTAGTTGGAG
>NC_041386.1:34186166-34200344 GCF_002162155.2 Triticum dicoccoides | reverse complement strand
GGTAACCCCCCGGTACTCCGGTAAAATCCCGATTTCACCCGGAACGATTCCGATATCCAAATATAGGCTTCCAATATATCGATCTTTATGTCTCGACCATTTCAAGACTCCTCGTCATGTCCATGATCACATCCGGGACTCCGAACAACCTTCGGTACATCAAAATACATAAACTCATAATGAAACTGTCATCATAACATTAAGCGTGCGGACCCTACGGTTCGAGAACAATGTAGACATGACCGAGACATGTCTCCGGTCAATAACCAATAGCGGAACCTGGATGCTCATATTGGTTCCTACACATTCTATGAAGATCTTTATCGGCCAGACCGCATAACAACATACGTTGTTCCCTTTGTCATCGGTATGTTACTTGCCCAAGATTCGATCGTCGGTATCTCAATACCTAGTTCAATCTCGTTACCGGCAAGTCTCTTTACTCGTTCCGTAATACATCATCTCACAACTAACTCATTAGTTGCAATTCTTGCAAGGCTTATGTGATGTGCATTACCGAGAGGGCCCAGAGATACCTCTCCGACAATCGGAGTGACAAATCCTAATCTCGAAATACGCCAACCCAACATGTACCTTTGGAGACACCTGTAGAGCACCTTTATAATCACTCAGTTACGTTGTGACGTTTGGTAGCACACAAAGTGTTCCTCTGGCAAATGGGAGTTGCATAATCTCATAGTCATAGGAACATGTATAAGTCATGAAGAAAGCAATAGCAACATACTAAACGATCGGGTGCTTAGCTAATGGAATGGGTCATGTCAATCAGATCATTCACCTAATGATGTGATCCCGTTAATCAAATAACAACTCTTTGTCCATGGTTAGGAAACATAACCATCTTTGATTAACGAGCTAGTCAAGTAGAGGCATACTAGTGACACTCTGTTTGTCTATGTATTCACACATGTATTATGTTTCCGGTTAATACAATTCTAGCATGAATAATAAACATTTATCATGATATAAGGAAATAAATAATAACTTTATTATTGCCTCTAGGGCATATTTCCTTCAGTCTCCCACTTGCACTAGAGTCAATAATCTAGATTACACAGTAATGATTCTAACACCCATGGAGCCTTGGTGCTGATCATGTTTTGCTCGTGGAAGAGGCTTAGTCAACGGGTCTGCTACATTCAGATCCGTATGTATCTTGCAAATCTCTATGTCTCCCACCTGGACTAGATCCCGGATGGAATTGAAGCGTCTCTTGATGTGCTTGGTTCTCTTGTGAAATCTGGATTCCTTTGCCAAGGCAATTGCACCAGTATTGTCACAAAACATTTTCATTGGACCCGATGCACTAGGTATGACACCTAGATCGGATATGAACTCCTTCATCCAGACTCCTTCATTTGCTGCTTCCGAAGCAGCTATGTATTCTGCTTCACACGTAGATCCTGCCACGACGCTTTGTTTAGAACTGCACCAACTGACAGCTCCACCGTTTAATGTAAACACGTATCCGGTTTGCGATTTAGAATCGTCCGGATCAGTGTCAAAGCTTGCATCAACATAACCATTTACGATGAGCTCTTTGTCACCTCCATAAACGAGAAACATATCCTTAGTCCTTTTCACGTATTTCAGGATGTTCTTGACCGCTGTCCAGTGATCCACTCCTGGATTACTTTGGTACCTCCCTGCTAGACTTATAGCAAGGCACACATCAGGTTTGGTACACAGCATTGCATACATGATAGAGCCTATGGCTGAAGCATAGGGAACATCTTTCATTTTCTCTCTATCTTCTGCAGTGGTCGAGCATTGAGTCTTACTCAACTTCACACCTTGTAACACAGGCAAGAACCCTTTCTTTGCTTGATCCATTTTGAACTTCTTCAAAACTTTGTCAAGGTATGTGCTTTGTGAAAGTCCAATTAAGCGTCTTGATCTATCTCTATAGATCTTAATGCCTAATATGTAAGCAGCTTCACCGAGGCCTTTCATTGAAAAACTCTTATTCAAGTATCCCTTTATGCTATCCAGAAATTCTATATCATTTCCAATTAGTAATATGTCATCCACATATAATATCAGAAATGCTATAGAGCTCCCACTCACTTTCTTGTAAATACAGGCTTCTCCAAAAGTCTGTATAAAACCAAATGCTTTGATCACACTATCAAAGCGTTTATTCCAACTCCGAGAGGCTTGCACCAGTCCATAAATGGATAGCTGGAGCTTGCACACTTTGTTAGCTCGTTTTGGATCGACAAAACCTTCTGGTTGCATCATATACAACTCTTCTTCCAGAAATCCATTCAGGAATGCAGTTTTGACATCCATTTGCCAAATTTCATAATCATAAAATGCGGCAATTGCTAACATGATTCGGACAGACTTAAGCATTACTATGGGTGAGAAGGTCTCATCGTAGTCAATCCCTTGAACTTGTCGAAAACCTTTTGCAACAAGTCGAGCTTTGTAGACAGTAACATTACCATCAGCGTCAGTCTTCTTCTTGAAGATCCATTTATTCTCAATTGCTTGCCGATCATCGGGCAAGTCAACCAAAGTCCACACTTTGTTCTCATACATGGATCCCATCTCAGATTTCATGGCTTCAAGCCATTTCGCGGAATCTGGACTCACCATCGCTTCTTCATAGTTCGTAGGTTCATCATGATCTAGTAGCATGACTTCCAGAACAGGATTACCGTACCACTCTGGTGCGGATCTTACTCTGTTTGATCTACGAGGTTCAGTAGCAACTTGATCTGAAGTTCTATGATCATCATCATTAACTTCCTCACTAATTGGTTTAGGTGTCACAGAAACCGGTTTGTGATGTACTACTTTCCAATAAGGGAGCAGGTACAGTTACCTCATCAAGTTCTACTTTCCTCCCACTCACTTCTTTCGAGATAAACTCCTTCTCTAGAAAGGATCCATTTTTAGCAACAAATGTCTTGCCTTCGGATCTGTGATAGAAGGTGTACCCAACAGTCTCCTTTGGGTATCCTATGAAGACACATTTCTCCGATTTGGGTTCGAGCTTATCAGGTTGAAGCTTTTTCACATAAGCATCACAGCCCCAAACTTTAAGAAACGACAACTTTGGTTTCTTGCCAAACCATTCATAAGGCGTCGTCTCAACGGATTTTGGTGGTGCCCTATTTAACATGAATGCAGCCATCTCTAAAGCATAACCCCAAAACGATAGCGGTAAATCTGTAAGAGACATCATAGATCGCACCATATCAAGTAAAGTATGATTACGACGTTCGAACACACCATTACATTGTGGTGTTTCGGGTGGCGTGAGCTGCGAAACTATTCCGCATTGTTTCAAATGTAGACCAAACTCGTAACTCAAATATTCTCCTCCATGATCAGATCGTAGAAACTTTATTTTCTTGTTACGATGATTTTCAACTTCACTCTTAAATTCTTTGAACTTTTCAAATGTTCCAGACTTATGCTTCATTAAGTAGATATACCCATATCTGCTTAAATCATCTGTGAAGGTGAGAAAATAACGATATCCGCCACGAGCCTCAACATTCATTGGACCACATACATCTGTATGTATGATTTCCAACAAATCTATTGCTCTCTCCATAGTACCGGAGAACGACGTTTTAGTCATCTTGCCCATGAGGCACGGTTCGCATGTACCAAGTGATTCATAATCAAGTGGTTCCAAAAGTCCATCAGTATGGAGTTTCTTCATGCGCTTTACACCGATATGACCTAAACGGCAGTGCCACAAATAAGTTGCACTATCATTATCAACTCTGCATCTTTTGGCTTCAACATTATGAATATGTGTATCACTACTATCGAGATTCATCAAAAATAGACCACTCTTCAAGGGTGCATGACCATAAAAGATATTACTCATATAAATAGAACAACCATTATTCTCTGATTTAAAAGAATAACCGTCTCGCATCAAACAAGATCCAGATATAATGTTCATGCTCAATGCTGGCACCAAATAACAATTATTTAGGTCTAATACTAATCCCGAAGGTAGATGTAGAGGTAGCGTGCCGACCGCGATCACATCGACTTTGGAACCATTTCCCACGCGCATCGTCACCTCGTCCTTTGCTAGTGTTCGCTTAATCCGTAGTCCTTGTTTCGAGTTGCAAATATTAGCAACAGAACTAGTATCAAATACCCAGGTGCTACTGCGAGCTCTAGTAAGGTACACATCAATAACATGTATATCACATATACCTTTGTTCACCTTGCCATCCTTCTTATCCGCCAAATACTTGGGGCAGTTCCGCTTCCAGTGACCAGTCTGCTTGCAGTAGAAGCACTCAGTTTCAGGCTTAGTTCCAGACTTGGGTTTCTTCTCCTGAGCAGCAACTTGCTTGCTGTTCTTCTTGAAGTTCCCCTTCTTCTTCCCTTTGCCCTTTTTCTTGAAACTAGTGGTCTTGTTGACCATCCACACTTGATGCTCCTTATTGATTTCTACCTCCGCAGCCTTTAGCATTGCGAAGAGCTCGAGAATTGTCTTATCCATCCCTTGCATATTATAGTTCATCACGAAGCTCTTGTAGCTTGGTGGAAGTGATTGGAGAATTCTGTCAATGACGCTATCATCCGGAAGATTAACTCCCAGTTGAATCAAGTGATTATAATACCCAGACATCTTGAGTATATGCTCACTGACAGAACTATTCTCCTCCATCTTGCAGCTATAGAATTTATTGGAGACTTCATATCTCTCAATCCTGGCATTCTGCTGGAATATTAACTTCAACTCCTGGAACATCTCATATGCCCCATGACGTTCAAAACGTTGTTGAAGTCCCGGTTCTAAGCCGTAAAGCATGGCACATTGAACTATCGAGTAGTCATCAGCTTTGCTCTGCCAGACGTTCTTAACGTCGTCAGTTGCATCAGCAGCAGGCCTGGCACCAAGCGGTGCTTCCAGGACATAACTTTTCTATGCAGCAATGAGGATAATCCTCAAGTTACGGACCCAGTCCGTGTAATTGCTACCATGATATTTCAACTTTGCTTTCTCAAGGAACGCATTAAAATTCAACGGAACAACAGCACGGGCCATCTATCTACAATCAACATAAACAAGCAAGATACTATCAGGGACTAAGTTCATGATAAATTTAAGTTCAATTAATCATATTACTTAAGAACTCCCACTTAGATAGACATCCCTCTAATCATCTAAGTGATCACGTGATCCAAATCAACTAGACCATAACCGATCATCACGTGAAATGGAGTAGTTTTCAATGGTGACCATCGCTATGTTGATCATATCTACTATATGATTCACGCTCGACCTTTCGGTCTTAGTGTTTCGAGGCCATATCTACATATGCTAGGCTCGTCAAGTTTAACCTGAGTATTCTGCGTGTGCAAAACTGGCTTGCACCCGTTGTAGATGGACGTAGAGCTTATCACACCCGATCATCACATGGTGTCTGGGCACGACGAACTTTGGCAACGGTGCATACTTAGGGAGAACACTTTTTATCTTGAAATTTAGTGAGAGATCATCTTATAATGCTACCGTCAATCAAAGCAAGATAAGATGCATAGAAGATAAACATCACATGCAATAAATATAAGTGATATGATATGGCCATCATCATCTTGTGCTTGTGATCTCCATCTCCGAAGCACCGTCATGATCACCATCGTCATCAGCGCGACACCTTGATCTCCGTCGTAGCATCGTTGTCATCTCGCCAATCTTATGCTTCTACGACTATCGCTATCGCTTAGTGATAAAGTAAAGCATTACAGGGCGATTGCATTGCATACAATAAAGCGACAACCATATGGCTCCTGCCAGTTGCCGATAACTTGGTTACAAAATATGATCATCTCATACAATAAAATTTAGCATCATGTCTTGACCATATCACATCACAACATGCCTTGCAAAAACAAGTTAGATGTCCTCTACTTTGTTTGTTGCAAGTTTTACGTGGCTGCTACGGGCTTAAGCAAGAACCAATCTTACCTACGCATCAAAACCACAACGATAGTTTGTCAAGTTGGTGTTGTTTTAACCTTCGCAAGGACCGGGCGTAGCCACACTCGGTTCAACTAAAGTTGGAGAAACTGACACCCGCCAACCACCTGTGTGCAAAGCACGGCGGTAGAACCAGTCTCGCGTAAGCGTACGTGTAATGTCGGTCCGGGCCACTTCATCCAACAATACCGCCGAACCAAAGTATGACATGCTACTAAGCAGTATGACTTATATCGCCCACAACTCACTTGTGTTCTACTCGTGCATATAACATCAAACCATAAAAACTTGGCTCGGATGCCACTGTTGGGGAACGTAGTAATTTCAAAATTTTCCTACGCACACGCAAGATCGTGGTGATGCATAGCAACAAGAGGGGAGAGTGTTGTCTACGTACCCTCGTAGACCAAAGCGGAAGCATTGACGCAACGTATAGGAAGTAGTCATACGTCTTCCCGGTCCAACCGATCCAAGCACCGTTACTCCGGCACCTCCGAGTTCTTGGCACACGTTCAGCTCGATGACGCTCCCCGGGCTCCGATCCAGCAAAGCTTCGGGGAGGAGTTCTGTCAGCACGACGGCATGGTGACGATCTTGATGTTCAACCGTCGCAGTGCTTTGCCTAAGCACCGCTACAATATGACCGAGCTGGAATATGGTGGAGGGGGGCACCGCACACGGCTAAGGAACGATCACGAAGATCAACTTGTGTGTCCTAGGGTGCCCCCTTGCCCCCGTATATAAAGGAGCCAAGGGGAGGGGGCGGCCGGCCAAGGAGGGCGCGCCAAGGGGGAGTCCTACTCCCACCGGGAGTAGGATTCCCTTCTTTCCTAGTTGGAGAAGGAGAAGTGGGAAAGAGGAGGAAGAGGGAAAGGAAAGGGGGGGGCGCCCCCCTCTCCTTGTCCTATTCGGACTAGGTTGGGGAGGGGCGCGCGGCCACCTCTTGCCTCCTTTCCTCTTCTCCCTTAGGGCCCATGTAGGCCCAATAACCCCCCCCCCCCCGGGGGGGGGGTTCCGGTAACCCCCTGGTACTCCGGTAAAATTCCGATTTCACCCGGAACGATTCCGATATCCAAATATAGGCTTCCAATATATCGATCTTTATGTCTCGACCATTTCGAGACTCCTCGTCATGTCCATGATCACATCCGGGACTCCGAACAACCTTCGGTACATCAAAATACATAAACTCATAATGAAACTGTCATCGTAACATTAAGCGTGCGGACCCTACGGTTCGAGAACAATGTAGACATGACCGAGACACGTCTCCGGTCAATAACCAATAGCGGAACCTGGATGCTCATATTGGTTCCTACACATTCTACGAAGATCTTTATCGGTCAGACCGCATAACAACATACGTTGTTCCCTTTTGTCATCAGTATGTTACTTGCCCGAGATTCGATCGTCGGTATCTCAATACCTAGTTCAATCTCGTTACTGGCAAGTCTCTTTACTCGTTCCTTAATACATCATCTCACAACTAACTCATTAGTTGCAATGCTTGCAAGGCTTATGTGATGTGCATTACCGAGAGGGCCCAGAGATACCTCTCCGACAATCGGAGTGACAAATCCTAATCTCGAAATACGCCAACCCAACATGTACCTTTGGAGACACCTGTAGAGCACCTTTATAATCACCCAGTTACGTTGTGACGTTTGGTAGCACACAAAGTGTTCCTCCGGCAAACGGGAGTTGCATAATCTCATAGTCATAGGAACATGTATAAGTCATGAAGAAAGCAATAGCAACATACTAAACGATCGGGTGCTAAGCTAATGGAATGGGTCATGTCAATCAGATCATTCACCTAATGATGTGATCCCGTTAATCAAATAACAACTCTTTGTCCATGGTTAGGAAACATAACCATCTTTGATTAACGAGCTAGTCAAGTAGAGGCATACTAGTGACACTCTGTTTGTCTATGTATTCACACATGTATTATGTTTCCGGTTAATACAATTCTAGCATGAATAATAAACATTTATCATGATATAAGGAAATAAATAATAACTTTATTATTGCCTCTAGGGCATATTTCCTTCAATGGTGAGGGCATGCCAACAATCGAGTGGAACAGGAAGAATCTTGAGTTTACTCCAGAAACCGTATTTGAATTGATGGTGGATTGTCGTAATGCAGTGACTACATATTGCATTCTCACTGAAAACTCTTATGAGGTTGATAGGAGTGAGCCAGGAAGATTCACTGTTCATTGCCCTTATGATAGGTGTAGGTGGAGGTTGCATGCATCCACTATGCTAAAGAGCAAATTGATTCAGGTATTACAACTGAATCTTTTTATCAGATTATTTATCCATTCTATATTCAGATCATGTGTACTGTTTCTTAATTGTATTTGACATCATTTTTCATTTTGTTTCAGATAAAAGGCAACCCACATGGGCACACTTTCCCACCTAGAGGGGGAGGGGGAAAGGACAAATCAAAGCTTGCAAAGACTAGGTGGGTGGCAGATGCAATCTTGGATTGGGTGAGGGAAACACCAACAATTGGTCCAACAACACTCCATGGGAAGCTATTTGAGAAGTACAAGATTAATATACCTTACATGAGGATTTTCTATGCTAAGAAAAGGGTTCTTGATAGGATTAATGGTCCATGGAATGAGAGTTTTCAGTTGCTTTACACCTTCAAAGCTAAAGTGGAGATAACTAGTCCAGGGAGTGTTGTAGAGATTGACAAGCATACAGTTAAGTACAAATTAAAAGGGAAGGCACTGGAGAAGGAGTGCTTCGAGAGGGCTTTTGTTTGTTTCAAGGCTTGTTGGTAGGGGTTTCTGAATGGTTGCAGGCCCTATTTGGCTATCGATGGAACTACTTTGAATGGAAGATGGAGAGGCCAGCTAGCAACAACTTCTGCAGTTGATGGACACAACTGGCTATTCCCAGTTGCATTTGGTGTGTTGGAGGTAGAGTCCGAGGAGAGTTGGGTCTGGTTTCTGCAGCAGTTGCGCAACATTATAGGTACACCCTCAGGTTTATTTATACACACAGATGCTTGCAAGGGTTTAGAAACTATAGTAGAAATTGTATTCCCTGGAGTGGAACATAGGGAATGTATGCGACACCTAGCGTAGAATTTTAAAAAGAAATTCAAAGGCAAAGTTTATGATGAGAATCTATGGCCAGCATCATACACATGCAGCTTGAGGAAGCATGAGCACCATTTGAGAGTGTTGTATGCTCATAATCCTTTGATGAAGGAGTGCATGGATGAACATCATGGGAGGTGTGGTCAAGAAGCAAATTCAATGAAATCTGCAAAGTAGACTATGTGACCAATAACCTCGCTGAATGTTTCAATGCAAAGTTCAAGTCAGTGAAAGGGCTTTTGTTGTGGCAAGCATTTGATAAGATCAGGCAGATGATCATGATAAAGATGGCTCTTCATAAAAGAATTGCAGAAACACAATATGTTGGTCATCTTATGCTCCCATCTCTAATTAAGGCATTGCATGCCAAGGCAAGAGGACTAAGGATGAAATGCATTCGACCATCGACATACGAGGCTGAGGTGACATACATTAACAGTAAAAAGAGGGAATGAAGATATCCAGTGAACCTTGCAACTAAGGAATGCAGTTTTAGGCAATGGAAGATCCACAGGAAACCGTGCATACATGCCGTACATCTCATGACTGTTATTGGAGGTGAAGATGGTGAAGTTGATCAATATTGCTCTGAATATTTCTCTGTTGCCAAATTTAGGGCTGCTTATGCTGAAAATATGCCTGCACTCTTGGGAAAAGACCAATGGAACATAGTAGACCCAGGGTTCAAACTCTATTCTCCTATACTGACTAGACCACCAGGAAGACCAAGCAAAAACAAGATAAGAGATGGTGAAGAGGGTCATGTAAAAAATAGCATAAGTGCAAAGATGTGGTATTCTAGGGCATATTGCTAGGCTTTGTACCAATCCAGTTGATGCATCATTTGGAGAAGAGGAACAATGGGCAGCAGCAAATACAGAGGAAAATGCAACAGCAGAGGAAAATGCAGCAAGTTTAGAAGAGAATGCAGCAGCAGAGGAGAATGCAGCAAGTTTAGAGGAGATGAAGCAACTGAAGTAGCAGCTTGGTATGTGTGCAATCTTTCCCTATTTTTGCATTTGTTCTCTTTTTTATGGATGACTAAGCTTATTTCTGTTTGACCCAGCTCTAGAATAATTAGAGGCACAAGACAGAAAAGACCTAGAGAGGAAGAAACTTCGGTTGAACCATCATATAATGCAGAATCTGAAACCATGGCTTACGAAGGTTTTGAAGCTATAGGAGAGGGGGAAGTTATTTTGTCTGAAGTTCCTTTAAGGATTAGTGAACCCACAAATGACCGTCAACTGGTCATCACTTGCTCGGTTAGTCAAAGCTTAACAAAACTACCACCACCAGAAGTGAAGATCAGAAGCAACAAGACAAAGCTTTCAAAAGCACAAAATATTCCATCTAGGGAAACCAGAAGCAAGACGGTTAACCCATCCCGGAACACAAGGAGCAAGGCAAAGATTTGAATTTGAACTTGAATGCAAGTCATAAACTTTGAACTTTAAGGATTTGTAATAAGGATTCTGTCGTCAATTTGAACTACTGTGAAAACTTGTAAGGTGTAATAATTCTATTTGTATTTTGATGTGAAATTTGAGGTAGAATACAAAATTGAGGCAAAATTTGAATTTGAACCAACACTTGAAGTCCATTCCCCTGTGGTGTGAGTTGCAAAGTTTGTTAAACTATTATAAACGTTAGGTGACCAATCAGATCTCTTTTGCGTGGTAAAACTTGTAGTCATGAGAAATGTGCTCCAAATGAGCTCCTAAGCTAGGGTAAACAACCCCATTTGTAATCAAGTTTTTTTGGACCTACTCCAAATGAGCCAAATATTTTTTATTAACACCTATTCAATCTATATAGTGTAGATTTGAAGAATCGTTGTTTATTGAATTAATCTTTATATTTTAACATTTTTTTGAAAAAATATACTTTAATAGAAAACCATTAAAAACACGTTTAAAATATGAAAATGGAAAACTACACTATAAACGTTAGGTGATCAATCCGATCTCTTATTCAGTTTGAAATAAAGCTTTGGTGACTTTTTTGTTTTTTTTAATTTTCAAAAACCGAAGGGAACCCTACCTCCTCTCCTTGGTCTCTATGAAACGTTTTACGTGATAGCTCATATGTGTGAAGGTTTTTTCATGAAAAATTTCATAGACAAAGTTTATGATTTTTGGTTGGTAACATGTCACACAAGACAACATTGTGTGTAGGTTTTTTATTTTTTTATTAATGGTGCTCATTTGACCTCAATCGTGCTAGCTAGTTTTTTTTGTAAATGTACGTATACCAAGTTTAGTATTTTTCCTCGTTGGTGTGTCTTATAAAACGACGAATGACGAAGGTTTCATATTTTTTTGATTTTTTTTAAAATTAGTTATGCTTAGTCAAAGTCTTGGAAACCCTGTTGACCAGCTCAAAACCCCTCTAAACCCCGCGGGGTTTTGCCTAACCCTAGCTCTGAAGTCAGCCGTCCGATCATACCCTAGCACCAAGCGACATCCCTCAGATGTGGTCTTCTAGAAGGAATCCCGAGGGCAGGCTGAGTGCAGGCTCCGCGTCGTTGGATCACATGGATGGCTCCGCATCATTGGATTATGGGGCGATCCGCGAGAGGCGGTCCGCGAGACTTGTTGGTTGTGCCTCCCCTTTCTTTTGCTACTTATTCTGCGGCGATGAGAGGAGCCACTCCTCCTCTGCTTCTCCTTCTCCGGTGATGAGAGGAGCCACTCCTCTACTTCTTCTTCTCCAGCGACTTTGGGCGATATTCCGAGCTCCACTTCAGCCTCCCGCCCCTCGTGGACCCAGTATGGTCCACTTCCCATGGAGCGATGTCCTGACTGCCCATGCAGAGCGCCACTGATACGGTTGACTTCGAAGGAGGTCAAGAATGGCAACTGTGGGCGCGAGTTTGTGAAATGCAAGAGCAAGCCAGAGGGACAAGTTAGATCTCATGATTTTTCTCTGATTTCTTTTTCTATTAGCTTTTACTTCTTTTTCGTTCTGGGATTTCAGGTTCATGTTTTCGTTTCAGATCGTGAAGAAATGCACACATTTTGAATGGTTGGATGACTACGTTAAGCGGATTCAATTCAATGGGGCCCCAACCCGGGAGCTCAGTCTGCCGTCAGCACCAACGAATTTGGTCTCTGCTCTGACAGTTGGGGATGCAGATCTGAAGGGGGAATTAAAGAAGATGAATAAGAACTTGAAGCAGATGATTCAATCGAACAAGCAAGCAAATCTGATAGCTTTAGGATTTTACCCCTTTTATTTTTGTGTAGCTGCTCTAGGATTTGCTTACTTGCTGGTCATCACTCGTTAGAGATGTTATTTGTGTGGTGTCATGTGCTCTAGGATTTGGTTAAATTTGTGGATCATGTGCTCTATGCTCCGTGTTGCTTAAATTGTGGATCATGTGCTCTATGCTCTGTGTTGCTTAATTTGTGGATCATGTCAGTTTCGACAGTTTTGTACACTTTCAGTTTCGTCAGACAACAGCGACCGCAGAAGAAAAAAATGTTGTTCTAGGGCCCAAATTGAAACTCAGCTCTGGTTGGGTCGTCTCATTGCGTTGAGTGTCAAAGGCCCACAAAGTTAAAAGAGGCCTAGAAAATAGTGCACGCGCTGGCTCTATTTTTTCCTTGATTATTTCCATGGTAAATCCATTTATTGCCATGCTGAACAAAAATAGTGCATGATGGTAAATCAATTTATTGTTGGACTTGCCCATGTCAAATTTATTTGTACATATTGTGGCAATTTCCTTCTGTATATAGCCTATGGTACAACACTTTGATTTTTTGACATGCGGGTATTATAAACATGTTTTTGTTGCAAGAAAAATATTGTATACATGATATTTTTGTTTTTGTTATTAAGAGCATGTCAGACTTAATTATTTAGATCATGATATCCATCTGAAACCACGTCTAAAATAAAGTCTGGTGGCACCATTAGCCACCATATCCATCTAGAGAGCATGTCTATGGCTCGGCTACGGCACCATTTCCATCTAGATAGCATGTCTATGGCTCGGCTACGACACCATATGTAACACCCACAATGCGGCTATATCTCCCACGTGTCGGGGCACAACTTAGAGGCATAGCCGCATGGTAGGTTTGTCGCAAGAGGGGTAATCTTCACACAATCCCATGTACTAAAAAAGAAAGGGATAAACAGTCGGCTTACAATCGCCACTTCACACAAATAACAAGTTAAACATACATCATCCAGAGTACAATCAAAGGTCCGACTTCGGAACCAAAATAAAAGAAGACAACCCCAATTGCTAGATCCCCGATCGTCCCAACTGGGCTCCACTACTGATCATACGGAAAAGAAACATAACAACGACCAAGATCTTCATTGAGCTCCCACTTGAGCTGGGTTGCGTCACCTGCACTGGTATCATCACCACCTGCAACTGTTTGGAAGTATCTGTGAGTCACGAGGACTCAGCAATCTCACACCCGCGAGATCAAGACTATTTAAGCTTATGGGTAGGAAAGGGGTAGTAAGGTGGAGCTGCAGCAAGCACTAGCATATATGGTGGCTAACATACGCAAATAAGAGCAAGAAGAGAAGCAACACAACGGTCATGAAGCTAGAAGTGATCAAGAAGTGATCCTGAAACTACTTACGCACAACCATAACTCCAAGACCATGTTCACTTCCCGGACTCCGCCAAAAAGAGACCATCATGGCTACACACGCGGTTGATGCATTTTAATTTAAGTCAAGTGTCAAGTTCTGTACAACCGGACATTAACAAATTCCCATCTGCCACATAACCGCGGGCACGGCTCTCAAAAGTTTATACCCTGCAGGGGTGTCCCAACTTAGCCCATCACAAGCTCTCACGGTCAACGAAGGATATTCCTTCTCCCGAGAAGACCCGATCAGTCTCGGAATCCCGGTTACAAGACATTTCGACAATGGTAAAACAAGACCAGCAAAGTCACCCGATGCGCCGACAATCTCGATAGGAGTCGCACGTATCTCGTTCTCAGGGCAACACCGGATGAGACAAGCTACGAGTAAAACCAGACCTCGAGTTTCCCCGAGGTGGCCTCGCAGGCGGCTCGGTTCAGACCAA
>NC_041386.1:34142766-34185821 GCF_002162155.2 Triticum dicoccoides | reverse complement strand
ATGACCCTCGGGAGTGCAACTCCCAAGGGAAAAGTAGGTGGTGGTGAGGCAAATGGTAAAATCAAGGTTGAGCCTTGATGGAGGAATTTTGTTCAAAGCGAACTGTCAAGGGGTTCCCATAACACCCAACCGCGTAAGGAACGCAAAATCAAGGAACATAACACTGGTATGACGGAAACTAGGGTGGCAAGAGTGGAACAAAACAACAGGCATAAGGCCGAGCCTTCCACCCTTTACCAAGTACATAGATGCATTAATTAAAATAATAGATATTGTGATATCCCAACATATCCATGTTCCAAACATGGAACAAACTTCAGCTTCACCTGCAACTAACAACGCTATAAGAGGGGCTGAGCAAAAGCGGTAACATAGCCAAACAACGGTTTGCTAGGAAAGTGGGTTAGAGGCTTGACATGGCAATATGGGAGGCACGATAAACAAGTGGTAGGTAGCACGACATAGCGATAGAGCGAACAACTAGCAAGCAAAGATAGAAGTGATTTCGAGGGTATGGTCATCTTGCCTGAGATCCCGCAAGGAAGAAGAATGAGTCCATGAAGAAGACAAACGGACGAAGTCGAACGAATCCTCACAAACGCGACGTTATCGGAACTAACCCGAAGAAGCAACACCAGAAAGAAGCAAACAACATGGTAAACAACCATCACATAAACATGGCATGATGCACAACCATGTATGATGCATGTCTGGTTTAATGAGGCATGGAATGGAAAAGTGCATAAACAAAACTACAAATTAAGTGCAGTTCAATATGTAATGAGTTGCATATTGACAGAACTCCACATAAAAATATTTAGTTCTCTCTCGTTTAGGTACCCAACAATATTAAATGTTCTTAAACATGGCAAGAGGTGAATCATATAAAAACTACCTATCTAGGCAAGTTTAAATGAGGCCGGAAAAACAAACAACAATTCCTGAAAAATCCTCATATGCAAATTATGGATTTGGTACTGTTCTGCCCTATACACAATTTTAGAGTTGTTAAACATGCAAATTACTGCCACCATGTTAAACTATGCATTTTCCACCCCATTTACATATAAAGTTTATTAAGAATGGAGCTACGGTTATTTAGTTATTAATTAAAGCATTTTAGCATGGCATTTAAGCAAATTTAATCAAACAACATTTTAAACATTTCAAACACGGATGAAAGTGGCATATTATGAAACTAGACAAAATTCTAAGCATTTTTCATATATGAAGTATTTTAATCCGATGCACGGATGTGGAGTTATTAAATGCATGAACTAGAAAGGTTTTTCTGCAAAACTACTATCTATGGAATAATAACTAAATCGCAGAACTGGAAAAAAACATGAGGCGGGCCGAATTTGGCTGGGCCAAAGGAAGGGAAAAAAGGAGGCGCTGGGGGGGGGGGTTGCCTCACCATGGGCCTTGGCCCAGTCGGTGGAGGAGGGAAGCCCGCAAAGGGCGCGTAGCTGGGCCTTGGAGCCCACCAGATGTACGCTTGTGGACGCAGCGCAGTCAACACGAGCGTCGATCCGATTGCGCTCTGTCGCCCGAAGCAGAGGATGCAGGGAGGCGTAGGGCAGAGGTGGACTCAGCGCTCCGGCGTGAGGAACTTGAAGTGCAGGGCACGAGGAGGCGCGGCTTCGGCGGCGCATGGCATGAGAGGAGGCCGTTGGCGGAAACGGCGGGGATGGAGCAAGGCAGCAGTGACACGGGACTTGAGGCACAGGGGTGTAACAGACGACGTCGGCGCACGGGCGAGGCACAGGACGGCGGGTGGCGATGCACTGGTGGGACCTGGCGCGTCAGGGCTTCACGGGAGGGCGGAGGAGGACCAGACCTGTGGCCGGGGATGCCGTATCCGGTGAAGAACAATGGCTAACGGCAACGACCGAGGACGGTGGCGCAATGCTCCACTCCTCCTGTGCTCATGAACAGAAAGAGAGAGATATGAGAAATAGCAGGGGAAGACGAACATCAGCAGATGGGAGGGAAGCATGGTGGGAGGAGCTGGTGTTGCTGGACGGCTCTACCGTTTGGCAATGGCGATGAGGTGCTCAGGGAAGCGGGGTGACGGCGGTGCAGGAACGACGGGGAGGCAAAGGTTAAGGCAGGGGGCTGCGCTGGTTGCTGCTGCTGCTGGCCGGCGAAGTCGAGCTCCGGTGGACGAGGTCGCCGGCCGACGGCAGGGTCGACGGAGACGCCCGGGCACGAGGGACTCTGGTCTCATGTAGAAGGTGCACGAGCACGAGGACTCGGACGTGGGGGTGGACTGCTAGCTGCTGGCGTTGGGTGCTCGGGCGCCATGAGCAGGGGAGCCATACTCTGGTCAAGGCAGAGGAGAAGCGAGGAGGTGGTTGCAGGATTGGGTGGATTGAGGGGAGGAGGAGGTTGGCCCGGTGCTGAAAACGAGGGAGGTGGTCGGGTCGGCTGGGTGGAGTGGATGGATCTGGGAGGATCCCGATGGAGATGGTGAGTGGGTGGCAGTGGCGGAGACGAGAGGGATGGATGGGACATCCTAAGATCTAGGGTTAGGCTCAAATATATAGTAGGTGGGGGATTAGTGAAGGAAATATGCCCTAGAGGCAATAATAAAGTTATTATTTATTTTCTTATAATCATGATAAATGTTTATTATTCATGCTAGAATTGTATTAACCGGAAACATAATACATGTGTGAATACATAGACAAACAAAGTGTCACTAGTATGCCTCTACTTGACTAGCTCGTTAATCAAAGAAGGTTATGTTTCCTAACCATGAACAATGAGTTGTTATTTGATTAACGAGGTCACATCATTAGTTGAATGATCTGATTGACATGACCCATTCCATTAGCTTAGCACCCGATCGTTTAGTATGTTGCTATTGCTTTCTTCATGACTAATACATGTTCCTATAACTATGAGATTATGCAACTCCCGTTTACCGGAGGAACACTTTGGGTACTACCAAACGTCACAACGTAACTGGGTGATTATAAAGGAGTACTACAGGTGTCTCCAAAGGTACATGTTGGGTTGGCGTATTTCGAGATTAGGTTTTGTCACTCTGATTGTCGGAGAGGTATCTCTGGGCCCTCTCGGTAATGCACATCACTTAAGCCTTGCAAGCATTACAACTAAATGAGTTAGTTGCGGGATGATGTATTACAGAACGAGTAAAGAGACTTGCCGGTAACGAGATTGAACTAGGTATTGGAATATCGACGATCGAATCTCGGGCAAGTAACATACCGATGACAAAGGGAACAACGTATGTTGTTATGCGGTCTGACCGATAAAGATCTTCGTAGAATATGTAGGAGCCAATATGGGCATCCAGGTCCCGCTATTGGTTATTGACCGAAGACGTGTCTCGGTCATGTCTACATTGTTCTCGAACCCGTAGGGTCCGCACGCTTAAGGTTACGATGATAGTTATATTATGAGTTTATGCATTTTGATGTACCGAAGGTTGTTCGGAGTCCCGGATGTGATCACGGACATTACGAGGAGTCTCGAAATGGTTGAGACATAAAGATTGATATATTGGAAGCCTATGTTTGGATATCGGAAGTGTTCCGGGTGAAATCGGGATTTTATCGGAGTACCGGGAAGGTTACCGGAACCCCCCGGGAGCTAAATGGGCCATGATGGGCCTTAGTGGAAAAGAGAAGAGGCAGCCCTACATGGGCTGTGCGCCTCCCCCTTCCCCTAGTCCTATTAGGACTAGGAGAGGTGGCCGGCCCCCCCTCTCTCTTTTCCCCCTCCGCGAATCCTATTCCAACTAGGATTGGGGGGGGGGGAATCCTACTCCCAGAGGGAGTAGGACTCTCCTGGCGCGCCACACCTTGGCCGGCCAGCCTCCCCCCTCTAGTCCTTTATATACTGAGGCTGAGGCACCCTAGAACACACAAGTTGATCCACGTGATCTATTCCTTAGCCGTGTGCGGTGCCCCGTGCCACCATAGTCCTCGATAATACTGTAGCGGAGTTTAGGCGAAGCCCTGCTGCTGTAGTGCATCAAGATTGTCACCACACCGTCGTGCTGACGGAACTCTTCCCCGACACTTTGCTGGATCGGAGTCCGGGGATCGTCATCGAACTGAACGTGTGCTCGAACTCGGAGGTGTCGTAGTTTCGGTGCTTGATCGGTTGGATGGTGAAGACGTACGACTACTTCCTCTACGTTGTGTCAGCGCTTCCGCAGTCGTTCTGCGTTGGGTACGTAGACAACACTCTCCCCTCTCGTTGCTATGCATCACATGATCTTGCGTGTGCATAGGAATTTTTTTGAAATTACTACGAAACCCTACAGTGGCATCCGAGCCAGGTTATTTATGTTGATGTTATATGCACGAGTAGAACACAAGTGAGTTGTGGGCGATATAAGTCATACTGCCTACCAGCATGTCATACTTTGGTTTGGCGGCATTGTTGGACGAGACGACCCGGACCAACATTATGCGTACGCTTACGCGAGACCGGTTCCCCCGACGTGCTTTGCACATAGGTGGCTTGCGGGCGACTGTCTCTCCAACTTTAGTTGAACCAAGTATGGCTACGCCCGGTCCTTGTGAAGGTTAAAATGGATTCTATTTGACAAACTATCATTGTGGTTTGATGCATAGGTGAGATTGGTTCTTGCTTAAGCCCGTAGCAGCCACGTAAAACTTGCAACAACAAAGTAGAGGACGTCTAACTTGTTTTTGCAGGGCATGTTGTGATGTGATATGGTCAAGACATGATGCTGAATTTTATTGTATGAGATGATCATGTTTTTTAACCGAGTTATCGGCAACTGGCAGGAGCCTTATGGTTGTCGTTTTATTGTATGCAATGAAATCGCGATGTAATGCTTTACTTTATTACTAAGCGGTAGTGATAGTCGTGGAAGCACAAGCTTGGCGAGATGACAACGATGCAATGATGGAGATCAAGGTGTCACGCCAGTGACGATGGTGATCACGACGGTGCTTCGAAGATGGAGATCACAAGCACAAGTTGATGATGGCCATATCATATCACTTATATTGATTGCATGTGATGTTTATCCTTTTATGCATCTTATCTTGCTTTGATTGACGGTAGCATTATAAGATGATCTCTCACTAAATTATCAAGAAGTGTTCTCCCTGAGTATGCACCATTGCGAAAGTTCTTCGTGCTGAGACACCACGTGATGATCGGGTGTGATAGGTTCTACGTTCAAATACAACGGGTGCAAAACAGTTGCACACGCAGAATACTCAGGTTATACTTGACGAGCCAAGCATATACAGATATGTCCTCGGAACACGGAGACTGAAAGATCGAGCGTGAATCATATAGTAGATATGATCAACATAGTGATGTTCACCAATGAAACTGCTCCATCTCACGTGATGATCGGACATGGTTTAGTTGATTTGGATCACGTGATCACTTAGAGGATTAGAGGGATGTCTATCTAAGTGGGAGTTCTTAAGTAATATGATTAATTGAACTTAAATTTATCATGAACTTAGTCCTGGTAGTATTTTACAAATTATGTTATAGATCAATAGCTCGCGTTGTTGCTTCCATATGTTTATTTTGATATGTTCCTAGAGAAAAATTGTGTTGAAAAGATGTTAGTAGCAATGATGCGGATTGGATCCGTGATCTGAGGTTTATCCTCATTTCTGCACAGAGGAATTATGTCCTTGATGCACCGCTAGGTGATAGACCTATTGCAGGAGCAGATGCTGACGTTATGAACTTTTGGCTAGCTAAATATGATGACTACTTGATAGTTTAGTGCACCATGCTTAACGGCTTAGAATCGGGACTTCAAAGACGTTTTGAACGTCATGGAGCATATGAGATGTTCCAGGAGTTGAAGTTAATATTTCAAGAAAATACCCGAGTTGAGAGATATGAAAGTCTCCAACAAGTTCTATAGTTAAAAGATGGAGGAGAATCGCTCAACTAGTGAGCATATGCCCAGATTGTCTGAGTACAACAATCGCTTGAATCAAGTGGGAGTTAATCTTCCAGATAAGATAGTGATTGACAGAATTCTCTAGTCACCATCACCAAGTTAGTAGAACTTTGTGATGAACTATGATATGCAAGGGATAACGGAAACGATCCCCAAGCTCTTCGTAATGCGGAAATTGACGAAGGTAGAAATCGAGAAAAACATCAAGTGTTGATGGTAGACAAGACCACTAGTTTCAAAAAAAGGGCAGAGGGAAGAAGGGGAACTTCAAGAAGAACAGCAAGCAAGTTGCTGCTCAAGTGAAGAAGCCCAAGTCTGGTCCTAAGCCTGAGACTAAGTGTTTCTACTGCAAAGGGACTGGTCACTGGAAGCGGAACTACCCCAAGTGATTGTCAGATAAGACGGATGGCAAAGTGGACACAAGTATATTTGATATACATGTTATTGATGTGTACTTTACTAGTGTTTATAACAACCCCTCAGTATTTGATACTAGTTCAGTTGCTAAGATTAGTAACTCGAAACGGGAGTTGCAGAATAAACAGAGACTAGTTAAGGGTGAAGTGACGATGTGTGTTGGAAGTGGTTCCAAGATTGATATGATCATCATCGCACACACCATATAAATTCGGGATTAGTGTTGAACCTAAATAAGTGTTATTTGGTGTTTACGTTGAGCATGAATATGATTTGATCATGTTTATTGTAATACAGTTATTCATTTAAGTAAGAGAATAAATTTTTGTTCTGTTTACATGAATAAAACCTTATATGGTTACACACCCAATGAAAATAGTTCGTTGGATCTCAATCGTAGTGATAAACATAATCATAATATTGAAACCAAAAGATGCAAAGTTAATAATGATAGTGCAACTTATTTGTAGCACTGCCGTTTAGGTCATATTGGTGTAAAGCGCATGAAGAAACTCCATGCTGATGGGCTTTTGGAATCACTTGATTATGAATCAGTTGATGCTTGCGAACCATGCCTCATGGGCAAGATGACTAAGACTCTGTTCTTCGGAACAATGGAGCGAGCAACAGATTTGTTGGAAATCATACATATTGATGTATGTGGTCCGATGAATATTGAGGCTCGCGATAGGTATCATTATTTTCTGATCTTCACAGATGATTTGAGCAGATATGAGTATATCTACTTGATGAAACATAAGTCTGAAACATTTGAAAAGTTCAAAAAATTTCAGAGTGAAGTGGAAAATCATCGTGACAAGAAAATAAAGTTTCTACGATCTGATCGCGGAGACAAATATTTGAGTTACGAGTTTGGTCTTCAATTAAAACAATGTGGAATAGTTTCACAAACTCATGCCACATGGAACACCACAGCATAATGGTGTGTCCGAACATCATAACCGTACTTTATTGGATATAGTGCAATCTATGATGTCTCTTACCGATCTACCACTATCGTTTTGGGGTTATGCATTAGAGATAGCTGCATTCACGTTAAATAGGGCACCATCTAAGTCCGTTGAGACGACACAATCTGAACTGTGGTTTGGCAAGAAACCAAAGTTGTCGTTTCTTAAAGTTTGGGACGGCGATGCTTATGTGAAAAAAAGGTTTCAACATGATAAGCTCGAACCCAAATTGGAGAAGTAAATCTTCATAGGATATCCAAAGGAAACTATTGGATGCACCTTCTATCACAGATCCGAAGGCAAGACTTTTGTTGCTAAATTCAGAGTTTTTCTAGAGAAGGAGTTTCTCTCGAAAGAAGTGAGTGGGAGGAAAGTAGAAAACTTGATAAGGTAATTGTACCTTCTCCCTTATTGGAAAGTAGTTCATCACAGAAATCTGTTCTTGTGACTACTACACCAATTAGTGAGGAAGATAATGATGATGGTCATGTAACTTCAGATCAAGTTACTACCGAATCTCGTAGGTAAACCAGAGTGAGATCCGCACCAGAGTGGTACGGTAATCCTGTTCTGGAAGTCATGTTACTAGACCATGACGAACTTGCGAACTATGAGGAAGCGATGATGAGCCCAGATTCCGCGAAATGGTTTGAGGCCATGAAATCTGAGATATGATCCATGTATGAGAACAAAGTATGGACTTTGATGGATTTGCCCGATGATCGGCAAGCCATAGAAAATAAATGGATCTTCAAGAAGAAGACAGACGCTGATAGTAGTGTTACTATCTACAAAGCTAGAATTGTCGCAAAAGGTTTTCGACAAGTTCAAGGGATTGACTACGATGAGACCTTCTCACCCGTAGCGATGCTTAAGTCTGTCCGAATCATGTTAGCAATTGCCGCATTTTATGATTATGAAATTTGGCAGATGGATGTCAAAACTGCATTCCTGAATGGATTTCTGGAAGAAGAGTTGTATATGATGCAACCAGAAGGTTTTGTCGATCCAAAGGGAGCTAACAAAATATGCAAGCTCCAGCGATCCATATATGGACTGGTGCAAGCATCTCGGAGTTGGAATATACGCTTTGATAAGTTGATCAAAGCATATAGTTTTATACAGACTTGCGATGAAGCCTGTATTTACAAGAAAGTGAGTGGGAGCACTACAACATTTCTGATAAGTATATGTGAATGACATATTGTTGATCAGAAATAATGTAGAATTATTCTGCAAAGCATAAAGGAGTGTTTGAAAGGAGTTTTTCAAAGAAAGACCTCGGTGAAGCTGCTTACATATTGAGTATCAAGATCTATAGAGATAGATCAAGACACTTGATAAGTTTTTTCAATGAGTACATACCTTGACAAGATTTTGAAGTAGTTCAAAATGGAACAGTCAAAGAAAAGGTTTCTTGCCTGTGTTACAAGGTGTGAAATTGAGTAAGACTCAAAGCCCGACCACGGCAGAAGATAGAAAGAGAATGAAAGTCATTCCCTATGCCTCAGTCATAGGTTCTATAAAGTATGCCATGCTGTATACCAGATCTATTGTATGCCCTACCACTCAGTTTGGCAAGGGAGTACGATAGTGATCTAGGAGTAGATCACTGGACAGCGGTCAAAATTATCCTTGGTGGAATAAGGATATGTTTCTCGATTATGGAAGTGAAAAAAAAGGTTCGTCATAAAGGGTTACGCCGATGCAAGTTTTGACACTAATCTAGATGACTCTAAGTCTCGGTCTAGATACATATTGAAAGTGGGAGCAATTAACTAGAGTAGCTCCATGCAGAGCATTATAGACATAGAAATTTGCAAAATACATGCGGATTTGAATGTGGCAGACCCGTTGACTAAGATTCTCTCACAAGCAAAACATGATCACACCTTAACACTCCTTGGGTGTTAATCACACAGCGATGTGAACTAGATTACTGAATCTAGTAAACCCTTTGGGTGTTGGTCACATGGCGATGTGAACTATGGGTTTTAATCACATGATGATGTGAACTATCGATGTTAATCACATGGTGATGTGATCTAGATTATTGACTCTAGTGCAAGTGGGAGACTGAAGGAAATATGCCCTAGAGGCAATAATAAAGTTATTATTTATTTCCTTATAATCATGATAAATGTTTATTATTCATGCTAGAATTGTATTAACCGGAAACATAATACATGTGTGAATACATAGACAAACAAAGTGTCACTAGTATGCCTCTACTTGACTAGCTCGTTAATCAAAGATGGTTATGTTTCCTAACCATGAACGATGAGTTGTTATTTGATTAACAAGGTCACATCATTAGTTGAATGATCTGATTGACATGACCCATTCCATTAGCTTAGCACCCGATCGTTTAGTATGTTGCTATTGCTTTCTTCATGACTAATACATGTTCCTATAACTACGAGATTATGCAACTCCCGTTTACCGGAGGAACACTTTGGGTACTACCAAACGTCACAACGTAACTGGGTGATTATAAAGGAGTACTACAGGTGTCTCCAAAGGTACATGTTGGGTTGGTGTATTTCGAGATTAGGTTTTGTCACTCTGATTGTCGGAGAGGTATCTCTGGGCCCTCTCGGTAATGCACATCACTTAAGCCTTGCAAGCATTGCAACTAAATGAGTTAGTTGTGGGATGATGTATTACAGAACGATTAAAGAGACTTGCCGGTAACGAGATTGAACTAGGTATTGGAATACCGACGATCGAATCTCGGGCAAGTAACATACCGATGACAAAGGGAATAACGTATGTTGTTATGCGGTCTGACCGATAAAGATCTTCGTAGAATATGTAGGAGCCAATATGGGCATCCAGGTCCCGCTATTGGTTATTGACCGAAGACGTGTCTCGGTCATGTCTACATTGTTCTCGAACCCGTAGGGTCCGCACGCTTAAGGTTACGATGACAGTTATATTATGAGTTTATGCATTTTGATGTACCGAAGGTTGTTCGGAGTCCCGGATGTGATCACGGACATTACGAGGAGTCTCGAAATGGTCGAGACATAAAGATTGATATATTGGAAGCCTATGTTTGGATATTGGAAGTGTTCCGGGTGAAATCGGGATTTTACCGGAGTACCGAGAAGGTTACCGGAACCCCCCGGAAGCTAAATGGGCCATGATGGGCCTTAGTGGAAAAGAGAAGAGGCAGCCCTACATGGGCTGTGCGCCTCCCCCTTCCCCTAGTCCTATTAGGACTAGGAGAGGTGGCCGGCCCCCTCTCTCTCTTTTCCCCCTCCGCGAATCCTATTCCAACTAGGATTGGGGGGGGGGGGAATCCTACTCCCAGAGGGAGTAGGACTCTCCTGGCGCGCCACACCTTGGCCGGCCAGCCTCCACCCTCTAGTCCTTTATATACTGAGGCAGAGGCACCCTAGAACACACAAGTTGATCCACGTGATCTATTCCTTAGCCGTGTGCGGTGCCCCGTGCCACCATAGTCCTCGATAATACTGTAGCGGAGTTTAGGCGAAGCCCTGCTGCTGTAGTGCATCAAGATCGTCACCACGCCATCGTGCTGACGGAACTCTTCCCCGACACTTTGCTGGATCGGAGTCCGGGGATCGTCATCGAACTGAACGTGTGCTCGAACTCGGAGGTGCCGTAGTTTCGGTGCTTGATCGGTTGGATCGTGAAGACGTACGACTACTTCCTCTACGTTGTGTCAGCGCTTCCGCAGTCGGTCTGCCTTGGGTACGTAGACAACACTCTCCCCTCTCGTTGCTATGCATCACATGATCTTGCGTGTGCATAGGAATTTTTTTGAAATTACTACGAAACCCAACAATTAGGGTAGGGGTTAATCTGTTCCTCCGATCGAAATCGGACGGTCGGGAAAAATAGGTTAGGGAGTCCAAAAATATAAAACGAAGATGTTTTATAGATGTTTGGGGATGATCTGGACACATCGGTAACGACTGCCCGGGTCGGGCCTAGGGAAGTTTCGGACGCGCACACGAGGGGTCGGTTGGAACTTGTGGGCTGTGCAGAAGCCCTCGGGCTGAGAGGAGAGGAGAGAGAGAGGCCCGAAAGCAGTCTTCGGAGACCGAAAATGTCCGACCGGCTATAATGCCGCTATATATTTAATGGTTGGGCTATCAAACGAGCTCCGAATGCGACGAAAATTAACAGGCAGTCCACTGACAACAAAACAACACCACATGCCAACTTTCAACCCATTCCGAGAACATTTTTCGGCCACTTGTAAAATAATATTCCGGACATGCCGCGGGCGCGTGCGAGTGTGTCTGGGCTCAAAACGGACAACGGACGGAACTGGGGAACCCGGACGGATGCAAGTTTTGAAAAAACATGATGATGCAATGCACATGATGACATGGAAAGATGCAACACGCAAGCGAATGACAAGGCAACAACAACGAATAACTGGAAGACACCTGGCGCAACGGTCTCGGGGCGTCACAACACTCCACCACTATGAGAGGATCTCGTCCCAAGATCTAGGATGGCAGCGGAGGGAAACGGAAGATGAAGAGAAGAGGTGAAGCTAAGTTGCTTCTTTGACAAATGAGTGAAACCAAAGAACCTCACGATGTTGAACAAATTGAAAGAAAGAATACAACGAAGATGAACAAAGTTGAAAGCACTCCGTTAGAAAAGAGGAACAAGGAACATTACTAGAACCTTGTAGGTTGAAAGACACGAGAAAAATGGTTTCAATGGACAATAAGTACATGCAAGCACTCCGGATGAAACGAGATGTACACGGAACGATAAGGATCAAATACAACAACACTCCGGTTGGAAAAAGGAAGGTAAAGAATATGAGCTTGGTAAAATGAAAGCACTTGGACGAGAGTCCGGTTAGAAGAGGAATGATGGCTGAGGGAATTCGAGATTAGGGGGTCTCCGGACTGCCGGACTCTATCCTTTGGCCGGACTGTTGGACTATGAAGATACAAGATTGAAGACTTCATCTCGTGTCCGGATGGGACTCTACTTGGCGTGGAAGGCAAGCTAGGTAGTACGGATATGGATATCTCCTCCTTTGTAACCGACCTTGTGTAACCCTAGCCCCCTCCGGTGTCTATATAAACCTGAGGGTTTTAGTCTGTATGACAACAGACAATCATACCATAGGCTAGCTTTTAGGGTTTAGCCTCTCCGATCTCGTGGTAGATCAACTCTTGTAATACCCATATCATCAAGAATAAATCAAGCAGGACCTAGGGTTTTACCTCCATCAAGAGGGCCCGAACCTGGGTAAAACATCGTGTCCCCTGTCTCCTGTTACCATCTGCCTTGGATGCACAGTTCGGGACCCCCTACCCGAGATCCGCCGGTTTTAACACCGACATTGGTGCTTTCATTGAGAGTTCCTCTGTGTCGTCGCCGTTAGGCTTGATGGCTCCTACGATCATCAATAGTGATGCAGTCTAGGGTGAGACTTTTCTCCCCGGACAAATCTTTGTGTTCGGCGGCTTCGCACTGCGGGCCAACTCGCTTGGCCATCTGGAGCAGATCGAAAGTTACGCCCCTGGCCACCAGGTCAGATTTGGAAGCTTAAACTACACAGCCGATATCCACGGAGACTTGACCTTCGACAGATTCAAGCCTCTGCCTTGTGCGTCACATGGTCACGATGAGTACGATTTAGCTCTACCATCGGACAGTATTCAGGAGATCGCACTGGCAGCTGCTCCGACCTTCAATTCGGAGCCAGTTGCGTCGTCCATGGACGGGTGGATGGACACTGCCACGGAGGCCTTATCCTTAGCGGCGATCGAGCCGAACATCGACCTTACCCTGCATGAGAGCCGTGTTGTCAAACTGCCGGATCCTTCTCCGGCCACGGACTCCGAACCGCCTGCGCCCGTTCCTAGCGAATCCGATTGGGCGCCGATCATGGAGTTTACCTCCGCGGATATTTTTCATCACTCGCCCTTTGGTGACATACTGAACTCATTAAGGTCTCTTTCCTTGTCAGAAGGATCCTGGCCGAACTATGTCCAGCAGGATTGGGATGCGGATGACGAAGAAAATGGCCGCCCACCCACCACCCACTTAGTAGCCACTATCGATGACTTAACCGACATGCTCAACTTCGACTCCGAAGACATCGATGGTATGGACGACGATGCGGGAGACGAAGAGGAACCACCGCCCACAGGGCACTGGACAACCACCTCATCATACGATATATACATGGTGGACACACCCAAAGAAGGTAATGGCGACGAGACAACAGAGGATGACCCCTCCAAGAAGCAACCCAAGCGCCGACGTCAGCGGCGCCGCTCTAAGTCCCGCCAAAGCAAAAGTGGTGATACCGACACAGGAGATAATAGCACTCCGGATAGTGCCGAAGATGGCAACAATCCCCCCCAGCACGATTTAGGGCAGGAGGAGGGAGAAGCCAGCCCTCCTGAGAGAGCGGCGGATGAAGAGGAGGAGGATGATAATTACATGCCTCCCTCCGAAGACGAGGCAAGCCTTGACGATGACAAATTCGTCGTGCCAGAGGATCCCGTCGAACAAGAGCGCTTCAAGCGCCGGCTTATAGCCACGGCAAATAGCCTTAAGAAAAAGCAACAACAGCTTCAAGCTGATCAAGATCTACTAGCTGACTGATGGACTGAAGTCCTGGCGGCCGAGGAATATAAACTCGAACGCCCCTCCAAGAGTTACCCAAAATGCAGGTTGCTACCTCGACTGGAGGAAGAAGTGTATGACGCGGCTGATCGGCCACCTCGTGGCCACGACAGAGAGACATTCCAGCCAAAAGCTCAGCCTGCACCCCGACGCCATTCAAATAAAAAGGCATGGGTAAATACGCCAGACCTGCGAGATGTATTGGAGGACAAAGCAAAACATGCAAAATCAATCTACGGATCACGAGGGCGCGCCACTATGCGAGACGATAATCGTCACACCGGATACAGTAAAAGTAATCCGGTCGGGCCGAGCACAGCGGGCAAGACTCATTGGAGCTGCATTGCGATATAACCCAGTATAGAGGCGCCGCACACCCCTTATGCTTCACAGACGAAGTAATGGATCATCAAATCCCAGAGGGTTTCAAACCCGTAAATATAGAATTATATGACGAAACAACAGATCCTGCGGTATGGATCGAGGATTTCCTCCTGCATATCCACATGGCATGCGATGATGATCTACACGCCATTAAATACCTCCCACTTAAACTCAAAGGACCAGCTCGGCATTGGCTCAATAGCTTGCCAGCAGAGTCCATTGGCTGTTGGGAAGATCTGGAAGCCGCATTCCTCGACAACTTTCATGGCACTTATGTGCGACCACCAGATGCCGATGACTTGAGCCACATAATTCAGCAGCCAGAGGAATCGGCCAGGCAATTATGGACGCGGTTCCTAACAAAGAAAAATCAAATCGTCGACTGTCCAGATGCAGAGGCCCTAGCAACTTTCAAGCACAACATCCACGACGAGTGGCTAGCCCCGCACCTTGGTCAGGAAAAGCCGAAATCTATGGCAGCCCTCACGACACTCATGACCCGCTTTTGTGCGGGAGAAGACAGCTGGCTGGCTCGCATTAATAATATATCAAAGAACCATGGTACTTCGGATACCAAGGACGACAATAGCAGGTCACGTCGCAACAAACATAAGCGCCGCATTAACAGCGACAATACCGAGGATACGACAGTCAATGCCGGATTCAAAGGCTCTAAACCCGGTCAGCGGAAAAAGACATTCAAAAGAAGCACTCCGGGCCCATCCAGTTTGGACCGTATACTCGATCGCTCGTGTCAAATACACGACACCCCTGAAAAGCCAGCCAACCACACCAACAGGGATTGTTGTGTGTTCAAGCAGGCCGGCAAGTTAAATGCCGAAAACAAAGATAAGGGGCCACATAGCGATGACGAGGAAGAGCCCCGGCAGCCGAACACCGGAGGACAGAAGAGGTTCCCCCCACAAGTGCGGACGGTGAACATGATATATACAACCCACATCCCCAAGAGGGAGCGGAAGCGTGCGCTCAGGGATGTATATGCGTTGGAGCCAGTCGCCCCAAAGTTCAACCCATGGTCCTCTTGTTCGATCACCTTTGATCGCAGGGATCACCCCACTAGTATCCGTCATGGCAGATTCGCCGCACTGGTCCTAGACCCAATAATTGACGGATTTCACCTCACTCGAGTCCTTATGGACGACAACAACAGCCTGAACCTGCTTTACCAGGACACAATGCGCAAAATGGGTATAGACCCCTCAAGGATCAAACCCACAAAAATGACCTTTAAAGACGTCATACCAGGTGTAGAGGCCCATTGCACAGGCTCTGTCACAATGGAAGTGGTCTTCGGATCCCCGGATAACCTCCGAAGCGAAGAGTTAATCTTAGATATAGTCCAATTCCGCAGTAGTTATCACGCATTGCTCGGGCGAACCACATTTGCGAGATTCAATGCAGTATCGCATTATGCATACCTCAAGCTCAAGATGCCAGGACCTCGGGGGTCATTACAGTTAATGAAAACATAGAGCGCTCTCTCCGAACGGAGGAGCACACCGCGGCCCTCGCAGCAGAAGCGCAAAGTAGCCTCTTAAGGCAATCCACTAGTTCGGCGTTTAAGGACCCGAACACAGTCAAGCGCGCCCGGAGTAATCGGCAACAGAACCGCCTAGCACGTTCCGAGCTCGCATAGCAATGCGGCCCCCACCCCGGCCCAAGCCAAGCGGCGAAACTCGTACCACGCGTACATAATTACGCATTAAAAATACCATGGGCACAGGTAGGGAGGGGGCACAATTACGACATGCTCCAAGACGCGGCTTAAACCGCACTAGGGGCTTCCTGCTTTGTTATTTTTCTCTTTCAGGACTTTAATCTCTGGAAACCCTGTCCGGCAGCATGATTGCCGATCATATGATGCAGCAACCAAGAAGGCAGAAAGCTACATCACACCACGGAACTCCCAGGTGGATTACGATAACGAGTGAAAATACTTACTTTAATACTATTCTTCAGCTTGCCCTTGGAGGGGACATAGTCCTACTTTTTGCTTATCGCACTACCTGTATCATTCTGCTTTAACGCACCTTTTTAAATAAACAATGCATAGCACTACGACTATTATTGCATTCTTCTTATATATATATATATACAGGACAACACTATTCTAATCTCAGAATTAGAATAGTTATTTGAATCACAACAGCCTTGTAAGGGCCACAGGGGGTTCGTCCCGAACTCCGGAGCTGGTACCGAACAGGAAAAAAGCCCACCTATATCCTCCCAGATCCCGAATTCCCTAACCGATCCCCATCACCGCCTCCAACGGGCGTCGCCGTCGCCGCCCAGAATGCGTCACCGCCCCCAACCGACGTCGCCATCGACGCCCGGAACGCGCCACCACCCCCAGCCGGCGCCGCCACTGTCCCTCGCCGCGGATCGCGCCGCCACCATCGTTCCTCGCCCGGAATCGGGCCGCCTCCACCGTCCCACAATGTGGATCGCGCCGCCGCAATCGCCACCAACCCACCTCCCGTTGCCGGGAACCTGCCGACGCGGGAACTTGCTCCACTTGTCGCCACGACTTTCCTCGAACTGCCACCGCAACCTTCTTCCCTCCTACCGCTGCCGGAGCCCTGCCACACAGAGCACCTCCAGCCGCCGGCCCACTGCCCCCAGCCTCCCGTGCTGGAACTCCGCCGCCAAGACGCTCCCGTGGTCGGACCGCACAGCGGCCCCTCCTGCTGCTCAACGGCAGCCATGGCCGCTGTTTTCCACCTCGCGATGGTGCCGGCTAATTTCATCGCGTGCACTCACTGCATGGATGGAGATGGAGTGGGGGAGAGCTCGGGACGGAACGGCGGCTGGCGAACTCAGCGGGGACGGGAGCATACCCCATGTCTTCGGCCACACGCGCGTGTTCCATGCTTTGGTCGTTGTGTGGTGTTTGTTGAGATGCATGTGGGATGCCTGCGTCCGTGGTGATGCTGCAAACTGAACTGGTTAGTAAGATTATTATTCACTCGGAGATAGTACTTTTCCATCCATCAATAGTCATAGCATTCTCTAAATCACAGTATGTAGTATCAAATGCTCCTGTACTGCTCTACATGTCAATCGCCCTTAATTACCATATGCATTCGATGATTAGGTTGATGGCAAGCCTCCATGCCGACTCAAAAATAGCACATCAGTGGTGATATACTTCCACTGTAGTAGCAGCAGCAATCTCAATTTTCGTAGTAGTACAAGATAAAGAGGGCCACCATATATGTGTGTGCATCTTCGGGAGATGACTGACAACAGTACAGTATTGAGGAGATGCACGCACAGAGCATCCCTGATGCATTGACCAAAAAAGTTAGATGGCCTTAAAGCTCATATACCCCTGATGCATTGGCCACTGTGTTTCCGGCCACCGAGCTCTCCCTAGCCTGCCGCCTCATCCAAAACAAATTCCCATGTCCATGGTCTGCCATTGCAATCTTTGTTTTAATTGAACTTCTCAGGAGGTCGCCTCGACCTTCTTCAATACAGAAAGTGTTGTTTGACCTGCCTGACTGCCAACTACGGATTTTAGCAAACAAAAATGGATGTTTGTAACTACATATATTGAATCCTGCATTTGTATCCTGAATTTTTTAGTGAAGTATGTTCAGGAAACAACGCTAGGTTTTTACTGAATCCTACATTTAGTGAAAAGCTTTTTTGGTGTTGTGTGACGAAGAACAAAGAGCACAAAAACATGAAACATGGATGAAGTTCAGATATATATACGACAGAGGTTCAAGGGGATATATTATGGCGCTAGTTATTGTATTCCACCAACAAAAAGTTCTGAAAGTGTACAAGAAAGAATGGCACTGAAAATATGGGAACCATGAATCGATTATATGTTCATGTGAGAATGTATTTTGTCTATGCAATAAAACTTATGTGTTGGTTTTCATTTGTCGCAACTTATCTTTTTGGGATTTTTGTATGTACGGATTATCGTTCAAAAAGATAATAGACTTTCCTTGTTTCTAAAAAAACCTAGAAGTTCAAATTTAAATAACAGGACAGTTAGACGTTTATTAAATCACTAGGATTTCTCTCCATTGATAAATAAAAAACCAAGAAGTTTGAATTAAAAAACCAAAGGAGTTACAAAATTTATATAAAAACTGGATTTTCGTTGTTTCTAGAAAAAACCTAGAGGTTCAAATTAAAAAACAGAAGAAGTGAAACATTTATTACAATCCCAGGAAGGTCAAACTAAAAAAAAGCATCTCAACACAAATTTGTTAAAAAAGGATATTCTCCGCTAAGAAAAACCTAGAAGTTTCAAATCTAAAAAACGAAACGGCTCGATATTTAATAAAAAACTAGGATTTTTATTCCCAAACTAGGAATTTTGTATTACTAAGAGAAATAAAACTTGTGCCTGTGCTAAACACAAGTAGGTCGATGTTAAAAAAATGAAGTTTTTAATATCTAAAAGTCAAATTTGGAAGGTCAAAAATTTGAGCAAGAAGTTCAAATAAAAAAGGTACCTCAGAAATCTTTATAAATGCTGCATATACTTGAACAAACAAGCCAGCAGCCCTCTGTCACCGCGTCCGTAATCTGCCTCACATTCTCTTCCGCCTTATATGCCATCCAGCAGCCCTCTGTCACCGGGTCCGTAATCTGCCTCTGTCTTTTTCTAGTTCATTTTCCTAAATCTCACATATAAATGCTGGTGTTATGCTCTCTATCTTTTTGCTGTCTTGTTTGTTCAAGTATATACAGAAGATATGGAAATTTGTACGTGAAAATTAATTCTTTGTTCTACTCGTTCGTTCTCTCCTAAATCTCAAGTATGTACAGGTGCTAATGTGCCAGAATAAGATTCAGAAGTTTGTACTATAAAAATTAGTAATTCATTCTTTGTTCAAGAATGTGTACAGAAGATTCAGAAATTTCCCCAATTGATAGTGTGCCCTCTACCTGTTTGTTTTATGCTTATGAGAACTTACTTTAATTTTTCTGTTCTTTTTGCATATAGTGAACATACAAAAGGTCAATGTAAAATGCGTATGTTCCCGTGTGTTTTGCCCTTTTGCTACGTGATTCTGTAGCTATTTCCTCGCTTTGGCCTTAATGCTTGTAAGGAAACTTTTGTAACTAAGTGTTCACTTTGATTTTCCTTTGCTTTGCACTGTGACGTACATAGTCTGATGTGCTTTTTTTTCCTGAGCTTATAAGTAGGATGTCCACTATATTCAAAAACTTACTAGTGCTTGCTTCAGGTCCGTCCCTCCTTCCTCCCCTGCTTGCTGTCCTAAGCAGTGGAAGACGCAGCTACCTAAGGGAGCGAAGCCCGGCCTCCCAGCACCCGCAGTGGCACTGCACCCTGCAAAAAGTAAATAAATCGCAAGTTCAGAATAAAAAAACCGAGAAGTTCAAGAACAACCTTTACTGCCTTATGTTGTTTGCCAACAATCTTCAGTTTCTTCAGTAGCTCGTGCACATTTTGCCTAAGCTAGTATGTTCAGAATCTTAAATTGATAGTTGACCTACAGGGATAACCATGTTGATGGTGATTGAAGAAGGATTCCTATAATATTATTATTGAGATTGAAGGCCAACTTTTATGCACCATGTGGGAGGATCCCAGGAACTGTTCTTAACTAGTCGATGGATTTCGAGAGATGCGTTCATATCTCACAAGTTTCCAGGAGTTCAAGCTCATTTATATAAGGAATGCCAAAGGTTCAACAGCAGCACACTGCTGGTGCAAAATCTCTGAACATGTGCAGTGCAATCATGGAAAAAGCTTGCATCTTTATCACTTAACCACTCTTGACCTCTTATACAGTTTTTGTTATGCATTCTTCACTGAGTACTACCACTGAACGTATCCACGGAAGATCCATGCTATGGTACAGATTTGTGAAATTACTTTGTACTCATTAGTACTATTTCATTATGGGTAATGGACACATGACCTTATCTATCAACAATTTATTTTTTCACTTGATTTGCATCCAAATTATTTTATTACTATTCTGATTCGAGTGCCTTGTGCATGTATGTCCTTCGCAGTACACAAGGTGCATGTGTTAATACCTACAAGACAATAGTATCTAAATGAACACTTTGCTAGTTACAAAAAAGGGGATCAAGTGCTAAACTAATTTGGTTTTCCTGTTTAAAAAAATCCAGAAGTTCAAGTTAAAATAACAAAGTGGTTTGATATTCTTTTTAAAATAATCAGATTATTCCCATTTCAAAGAAACCTAGAAGTTCACATAAAAAGCAGAACGGTTCGATGTTTATAAGAAACGTTTTTCCGTTATTATTGGAAAAAAACAAAGAAGTTAAAATTAAAATAACTAACCAGTTTGAAAAAACTAAATAACAAATTTTCCCGGTTCCTAAAAAAATAGAAGTTCAAATTAAATAACGGAGTGGTTTGATGTTTATTACAACCCTGTAATTTTCCCCGTTACAATAGAATAAACCGAGAAGTTCAAAAATAAGAAAAATCGAGCACTTCGAAAAGTTTATAAAAAATGATGTTTCTATATTTTACTAAAAAAATAGAGAAGTTCAAATTTAAATAACATAGAAGTTCAAAAAATGTCTATTCCAAAACCAAGAAAGTCAAATTAAAAAAATCGAGCAGTTTAAAAAGTTTGTAAACATGGATTTCCCCCTTTTTTAAATATCCGGATATTCAAATTTAAAAAAGTGAGCGGTTAGATGTTTATTTGAAAAATTGGATTTTTCTAGTTACTAAAGAATAAAACCAATAAGTTCAATTCCAAATAACGAAGAAGTTCGATGTTGCTAAAAAACCTCCAATTTTGAAATTTCTAAAAATACACAATGAAGTTCAAATAAAAAAGGTCGTGTGGTTCAATGTCTATAAAAAACTCAGATATTTTCGCGTAACCGAGAGAAGTTCAGATTGATAACTGCCAGAAGTTCAAGTACTACACGGTGTGCATTTGTATGAAAAAAAGAATGGAAAAGCAAAGGCTAAAAGTTTTGTTGCTAGAAGTTCAAGTGCTCGGTCCGAGAAAGTTCAAAAATTCTTGTGAGAGATGTTGAACAAAAATACATGACAGAAATTTAAGTGCTCTGTCCTGAGAAGTTCAAAAAATCTTGCGAGAGAGGTTCACCTTGTATTTCTGTATAAAAATCGAATACTATTCTTTACTCAAAATATAAAAGGTGAAGTTCAAATTGAAATAACAGAGAAGTTTGGAGTTCATTAAAACCTAGGATTTACCTCTTCAAAAATAAAAAAACACAACGCCATTTTTTGCACTTTTAAAAACAACCCATAAACGGGAAAAACAACCCATAAACGAAAAAATAGTTGCTAGAAGTTCAAGTGCTCGGCGAGGAAAAGCTTAAAAAATTCTTGTGAGAGAGGTTTACCGTGTATTTAGATGTCCAAAATACATTAAAAATATGTTTTTTATGTTTTAAAATAACTATCTCAAAACAGAGAGAAGTTCAAAGTGATAACAACCGAAAGTTCACGTACTACATGGTGTGTATTTCATATAAGAAAATTACAATAAAGTGAAACAAAGTGAAGTTCAAACAGACATGCCCGAGAAGTTCAACTACTTCAAGCAGTGCAAAAAACAGCACGTCAAAAACAGAGTGAAGTTCAAACAGACATGCCCGAGAAGTTCAACTACTTCACGCAGTGCTTTTCTATTCACGATGAAGGCAGAAATCATGATCTCGTTATTTTCTAATTTACTTCAAAACGACAGGAATATCATTTGTGTAAGTTCAAGTCCTCGGTCGGAGAAAGTTAAAAAAATATTGTGAGAGACGTTTGTACAAAAGGAATAGTATTTGTGTAACACTAATGAATGGATGATAAAATTACAAACAAAAATACGTCACAGAAGTTCAACGTGAAAACAGCAGGAAGTTCAACTACTACGATGAATGAATTTTAGATGAAAAACTTTTAAAATCGCCGCGAGTATGAAAAGATGATCAACACAGGAAACTTGCGTGCTTACAGCAGCTTTCCATCGGTATATCACCTGCTCAATTCCGGTGAATGGATGGAGAGTTACGAGCAGTGGATGGAGACCTACGAGCAAAAAAATCGCGTGAAAGACAAAGTGAAGTTCAGGTACACGCGCCGAGAAGTTCAGGTTCTTCATGCGGTGCATTTTCGAAGAATCTGTTTCGCGATAAAGGCAGAGCGCATGGTCCCGCCATTTTTTAAATTACTTGAAAACAACTAGGAATTAGAGAAAACCATCAACATGAAAAAGTTTCGCATTTTCCGTAGCTTTTCAGCAGTATATTATTTGCCCCATTCCGATAAAGTTTGTATAAATTACAAAAATACGTTTTTCGCCTTTTTCGAAACTGATTTAAAATCGTAAAGAATTGGGAGAAACAATACATACCGAAAAGTTTCGCATTTGTTCAAGCTTTCCAACGCCATATCATTTGCTGCATTCGGACGCACGGTTAAAAAATTAGCTCGAAAATACAAACTCGGTAGGACTTGGATCATTTTTTAAATTACTCTTAAACCATTCAAAATTAGAAAAAAACTTTCAAGACGAAAAAGTAGCGCATTTTCATAAGCTTTCCAACACCGTATCATATGCCTCCATTGGATTAGCCGTTTAGAAATGACATCGAAAAAATGAACTCAGCTGTTCGGTTTATGAAATTTTACGTTTTTTGAAATTACTCTTTAACCATAGGGAATTAGAGAAAACTTACAACATGTGGAAGGAGAGGTTTTGCAGCAGCTTTCCAACGCCATATTATATGCCTCATTCCGAAAAACGGTTTAGAAATGCGATCAAAAATACGATTCACGTTTTTTGTGCGAAGAAAAAACAGTTTTCAAAACTGCTCTTAAACCGCTTATATTTTTGCCAAAAGTTTAAGTTGGATCATGATATTGGAGTCCATAGCTTTTCAACGGTATATCGCAAGCCCCATTTGGGCAATGTTAGCGGAAGTTCAACCTAGTTCACAGGGAAGTTCAACGTAGTACTAGCGGGGCTGGTCAGGTTGTGATCAGAATATTATTCTGATCCCGTGATCAGAATAGTGTTTATATATATATATATATATATATATATATATATATATATATATATATATATATGTTCATTCATGACATCCAGCACCCATACACGCTGGTACAGCCAATACGCTAGGGGCTTAAGCATACCCCATAATACGGCGTGAGAAGTCCGAACACTTTCAACAGTGCGGCACCCCAAACTTATAGCATTATATGCATCAGCTCCAAATCATGTCTTGGGTCAATAGTTGGGTTTGCCCGGCTCCCATGTTTTGGTACCTTACGTTCCGCTATATCGGCTAAGGTAGCATTGGGAGAACTACTGCGATTGTGCCCCGGTTCTGCTGGGCTAAGCACCTCAGTAGAGAAAGCTAAAACTGACTGTCATGATAAGGCGAGAGACTGGTCGCTGTTCGAGAGGTTTTCGAGTCCTTAAAGAATTATGCCGCTTAGAGCGAGGAGTCGGCCCTGTCCAGCTTAAGGCGTGTATCGCGCCCCGAATTCGGCCTTCCGAACACTAGGGGCTTCGCCGAAATTTAAAATTATAGAATTCTATGGCTAAGTGAGAGTGATAACGCATTATAGTCCGATTGCCTTGTTCGTTGTGCTGAGCACCTCCCTCGAAGGATCCAAAAATGGGAACAAGAGTGCTCAGGTTTATCCCGAACACCCCAGCACTCGTGGCATGGGGGCAGAAGCCGACGACTAGCCATCTCTCAGATTTGATAAACAGCCGAACAGAAGGCAATATTTTAAATTCAAACAAGCGTTGCATAGCACATATGAACAAGTTTTCATGAATACAGGATTACACGAGCGAGTTCACTCAAATATTATATCTTTCGTACACTCGTCCGCTACGAGACGAGCACCCTTCAGGACACCCTCATAGTACATTTCGGGGTGGCGATGCTCCTTGCCCTCTAGCGGCCCTTCCTTGATCAGCTTCACGATGTCCAGCTTGGCCCATTACACCTTCACATGGGCGGAAGCCCGGCGTGCACCTTCGATGCAGACGGACCGCTTGATGACTTCCAGCCGTGGGCAGGCATCCACAAGCCGCCTCACCAGGCTGAAGTAGCTGTTGGGAAGGGCGTCGCCAGGCCACATCCGGACTATAAAGCCCTTCATGGCCTATTCACCCGCCTTGTGTAGCTCGACCAGCTGCTTCAGCTGGTCGCTCATAGGCACCGGGTGTTCGGTCCCAGTATACTGAGACCAGAACAGCTTCTCTGTGGAGCCTCCCTCCTCGGCCCAGTAAAATTTCACGGCATCCGACACGCTGCGGGGCAAATCTGCGAATGCTCCTGGAGAGCTCCGAATTCAGGTAAGTAACAAGTAATTTACTTTTACATGCTTGCTTTGCATATAGAATGCCTTACTCGCCGTTATCTTCTTCATCACATCAATCTCCTGGAGGGCCTTTTGGGCTTCGGCCTTGGCATTCTTTGCGCTCTCAAGGGACGTGGCAAGCTCGGACTCTCGCGTCTTCAAGTCAAGCTCCAACGTCTCGTGCTTCGTCACGAGAGCGTGGAGCTCTTGCTGCACCTCGCCCACCTGAGCCTCTTGCCTTTCCCGCTCGGTGCGCTCCTTGGCCGCTTTGTTTTCGGCCTCGGATAGCGCTTGCTTCAGGGTCGCCACCTCGGTCGTGGCCCCTGGCAAATTTACGATGATCCTTTTATTTTGCAATCGCATTCTTTTTATACATATCCATAGACTAGGTACTACTTACCTTTGTTCTCCTCGAGCTGCCTCTTGGCAAGGCCGAGCTCTTCCTTGGAACCTTGGAGGTCCTGCTTCAGTGCGGCGACCTCCGCAGTCAGTGCGGCAGAGGCTAGCAGCGAAGCCTGCATACGCATATAGACACACTTATATTAGACTCGTGCGATATTGTTTGATCCTCTGTCCGGCTTTTCTTTGTGAACATCGAACAGAGCATCAGGGGCTACTGTCTATGCGGTAATATTTTTCCTATATTTAAAAAACTTACCTCAAAGCCTGTTAGAAGGTTGGCACAGGCTTCAGTCAGTCCGCTCTTGGCGGACTGAACCTTCTGGACCACCGCACTCATAATAGTGCGGTGCTCTTCGTCGATGGAAGCGCCGCGAAGCACTCCCAGTAGATTGTCCGGTGCCTCTGGACGGACAGAGGTCACCGGCACAGGCGTCTTGCCCCTCTTGGAAGGAGGCCGCCTGCCCGAGTCCGGAACCACTAGAGGTTCCGGTGCGGTGTTCGGCTGAGGGCCAAACTCGGAGCCCTCGGGAGCCTTGCTCCCTCTGCTCCCGGAGTCCAGAAGGTCGCCTTGAGGCGCCTGCAGAACTGTCTCCCCTTGACCCGGTGCTTCTTGAGACAACACCTCGGCGTTGTCCGTAGGGCAAGGGGAGGTGGAGGTCGGAAGTGGATCGCTATCCATAGCCGACGAGTCCAGGGAGCCGTCCGACGAGGATACGTCGATACGGGCTCGGGGCAATCTGCATAATCATAATTCGGTGTTAGGAGAAGCAGTGCGACAAAAGTATGCTATGAGTTACTCTGGTGTCCGAATACTTACGACTTCGCCAGGGGTTTGGCCCTAAGCAACCACTCGTCTTCGCCTTCGACGGCGGTGGTGGAGTAGTCTGGAAGGAGAGTCCTTCCCTTCTTGGACCCTCCGGCCCCCCAGTGGGGGCGGCCTTCCTTTTCTTGTCTCCCCCGACTGAAGGGGGAGCATCTTCATCTTCCTCCTCGTCTTCGGGGGAGGAGTGTGTAGCGGAGTTATCGAACGATGAGTCCGATAACACCTGGTGCCGAGAACTCTTTCGGGTTCCCTTGGCCTTCTTGGTCTTCTCCGGCACCTGGTAAGGAGCCGGAGTCAGCATCTCCGTCAGGAGAGCATCCGCAGTGTCTTCGGGCAGAGGGGCCGGATAGTTAATCTGCCCCGACGTCTCCACCCAGTCCTGTCAAAGGCATGGAGCTCAGACCCTGCACATGGTTAAGCAAGGGGAAATAAATATCCTACCGGATGTATAGAACTCACCGAATGCGCATGGCGCTTCACGCTTAGCCCGCGGTCCTCGTTGAGAGAGGGAGGGACCTTGGCGCCCTTGAACAGCACCCTCCAGACGTCCTTGTGCATCGTGTCGAAGAGCTCGCTCAGAGTTTGGTGCTGGGCCAGGTCGAACTCCCACAAGTTGAAATCCCGTTGTTGACACGGGAGGATCCGGCGGATGAGCATGACTTGGACTATATTGACAAGCTTGAGTTTCTTGCTTGCCATGTTCTGGATACATTTCTGGAGTCCGTCCAGCTCCGCCGATGAACCCCACGACAAGCCCTTCTCTTTCCAGGAAGTGAGCCATGTAGGGAATCCGGATCGAAACTCGGGGGCCGCCGCCCAGTTGGTGTCGCGCGGCTCGGTGATGTAGAACCAGGCCGATTGCCACCCCTTTATGGTCTCCACGAAGGAGCCTTCGAGCCATATAACATTGGGCATCTTGCCCACCATGGCTCCGCCGCATTCTGCTTGTTGGCCGCCCACCACCTTCGGCTTGATATTGAAGGTCTTCAGCCATAGACCGAAGTGGGGGCGGATGCGGAGAAAGGCCCCACAAACGACGATGAACGCCGAAATGTTGAGGATGAAGTTCGGGGCCAGATCATGAAAGTCCAGCCCATAGTAGAACACGAGACCGCGGACGAATGGATGAAGGGGAAACCCCAGTCCGCGAAGGAAGTGGTGGAGGAAAACTACCCTCTCATGAGGTTCCGGGGTAGGGACGATCTGCCCCGCAGCGGGCAGCCTATGCGCGATATTCGCGGCTAAGTATCCGGCCCCGCGCAGCTTTTTGATGTGTTCCTCTGTAACGGAGGAAGCCATCCACTTCCCTCCCGCTCCAGACATGTTTGGAGGAGGTTGAGGAGAAAGATGCGGACTTGGGCGTTGGGGCTCGAGTGCGCGAGAATGGGTGAGCAAGGAGGAAGAAGGCGTGGGTAGAAAAAGGTTAGAGCTTATCCCTTTATAAGGGCGGCTGAAACTATGCGCCCCCACTAGCCTAGTAAAACTCGCTTATCCCCCAAGCGTCGTAATCGATGGCGCAGTTGGGTTACCCACGCCCGTATTGATGAGAATCCCGTAATAAGGGGAACACGATCTCCGCTTTGACAAGACATGTCAAGAAACTGCCTCGCGTTATGTGCGGGGCTAGTTAAAGAAAAATGGTTCGAATAATCGCCAAGCCATGGCATGATGTCATGTTGCCTAAACGTGTCAGCAGATTAGATTTGTGGAAATATTATTCTCTCTACAGTGGTATGTGGAACTTATTTTGCAAGGTCGGACGCTATCCTTTATTTAAACTCTTCTGTGGTATATCCGAAGGAGGAACCCGCCTTGCAATGCCAAAGACAACACTGCGCGCCGGACTCGTCGTCATTGAAGCCCGGTTCAGGGGCTACTGAGGGAGTCCGAGATTAGGGGGTCTTCGGACTGCCGGACTCTATCCTTTGGCCGGACTATTGGACTATGAAGATACAAAATTGAAGACTTCGTCTCGTGTCCGAATGGGACTCTACTTGGCGTGGAAGGCAAGCTAGGCAGTACGGATATGGATATCTTATCCTTTGTAACCGACCTTGTGTAACCCTAGCCCCCTCCGGTGTCTATATAAACCGGAGGGTTTTAGTCCGTAGGACAACAGACAATCATACCATAGGCTAGCTTTTAGGGTTTAGCCTCTCCAATCTCGTGGTAGATCAACTCTTGTAATACCCATATCATCAAGAATAAATCAAGCAGGACATAGGGTTTTACCTCCATCAAGAGGGCCCGAACCTGGGTAAAACATCGTGTCCCCTGCCTCCTGTTACCATCCGCCTTAGACACACAGTTTGGGACCCCCTACCCGAGATCCGCCGGTTTTAACACCGACAATGGCCACAACACTCCGGTTAAACAAGATAGAGAAGGAATAATAATGATATAATTTGGGCAGCACTCCGTCTGTAAATGGAAGGAATTGAACAATAACTTGACAAGATGAGAGGATACTTGACGAAATCAACAGTACACTGCCTTCAGTACTATTGAAAGAATGGTACAAGGGGTAAGAAAGATTTTAGACAGCACTCCGGTTGAGAAGGGAGGCAAAACTTGACAGAAAGGGAAGAACTTGAAAAGAGGGCACGACACTCTAGTTAAATGGATAAGCACAAAAAAACATGGTCCTCACAACTTGAGATGATGAGTGAAAAGAGCAACTTCACAATGCCTCCGGAAGAAAGAATAGAAGATAGATCGTTAGGAAGAAATAAAGTAGCAGAAAATGATAACTTCTACCACCAATGAATTTGAAAGCATCCTTAGAAAGAAGGATTGAATGGAGTTGTTGGAAAACCAACAATGAAAAGAATAAGCTTGTAGTGGGCTTATGGAAAACTTCTCAAAACTATGAGGTGAAATTCTACCACTAACGGAAAACAATAGATTGAATTGATATCAACAAGGAGATGAGAAGCTTATTCCATCAGGAGGATAAATGAAGAACTTGGGTCATTTATAAGCACCATAAATAGCAACAATCCTTAGGGAAGGCTTTAGGTAAAAAATGACACAAGATAACTCCAACAAAGAGGTTAATGGATTGCAAAGGATCTCCTGAACGAAAAGAAAATGAAGGGTTTACATATCCCATCCGTGACAACTTGCGAATCATGAAACACGAAGGGAAATTGTCAAGAATGACATAACACCACCTCAAAAGATAACATAGAAAGAATTGCACTACGAAATGCAAGATGAAGAATTCTTGAACTCCTCGAAACAAAACACGTGTCGAGCACCATGTTTATTTGAGAGTATAGCTTGGCGGAACTTAACTTCGAGAGAAAACTTGAAGAACAATTGAAGAATGAAAAGAATCCTTGACGAACCACCACGTAGAGCCTTCATGAAGAAATCCGGTAAACAAAAGGATAACGAAAAGAAAGAGAAGTTGAAAACACAAGGTGAAGCCTTGCGATGATTTAAATGGAGCTTCGTGGTGACATACTTGAGAGATCTTGGAACTCCGGGAAAAGAAAAGATGAAACAATTGAAACCGAGAATTTTTGATAAACCTCCGGAATAAGGAATTGAATTTACTCGATGAAACAAGAATAAGAATTACATTATGCTCATCCTTCACCAATTAAATTGATGACAAGCAATGGATTTGGCATACTACTTATTCTCGTTGAAAGGATTAAGATAGATATGGCGCAAACTTGAGAAAAGACTTCAACGATCTGCCGGTAAGATTGGGAAGAACAAATGATAACGTATGAAGAGGAACCTTGAACAAACCACCGTAAGGATTGAAAATGTATGAAGAAAAGATAAAGAAACACCGTGAAGAATTAGAAGATGAATGAAGATACTTGAGGGAATTTAGATACATGAGAACAAATAGATCACAGGCTGAATAGAGAATACTTGAGTGATGCACCGATAAGATTTGGAGAATGAGAGCTGAAAGCTGAGAATGAATAATTTTGAGTTGATGGCTTTCGGAGAATCAAACTGAAAAGACTCATGAATTGCTCCAGATGGGTGAAAAGAATTCTCACAAACGAAAACAATTATGAGAGGATGGCATAAAGCTAGCACCATGAATCTTTGAGAGAACGGATAAGATTGAAGAGAAACTCTTCTTCGGTCTTAAAATACAGAGAATGACAATGAGAAAGACCACCATGAACTGTTGAGATACTCCGGGATGAAAATTAGAAAGGTTGAACCAACAATGAAAATAATTTGAAAGATCTTGGAGAAAGACATTTGACTGCTGACAATTCATTCTTACGTCAAACTTTGAAATGAATTTGCGAATAACTCCGGAAAAAGAAGAGTTAGGTAAGATCCTGGAAAAAGACCTTTGATTATGGCCCACTCAAGAGAAACACCGTTGAACGATTTAAAAGAGAGATTGCACCGGTTGAATTAAATGACTTGAATGAGATAACAACCTTGAGATAGCTTAAACGAATTAGCAATGGAAACGCAAATCTTCTGAGATATCTTCAACACTCCGGAACAAATGAATAGCGAGAGGTGAATAAATAAGAGAGTCTTTGATAAGAACTTCCAACATGTAAAGCATGTGAACCAATGAAAATGATATGATCAACACCGAAAGCTTGATTTGAATCCACCAGAGAAGATAAAAGAATGAAGAATAATAAACTCTAAGCTTCCTTAGTATCTTCCTGAGAATCACCGGATAAGAACATTGATGGAAAAGAATGGAGAGACTTCCCATCAATAAAAGGATACTTTATTAAGAAATCTGAATCCTTGAAGAAAAGGGTGGGAGGGTGGGAAAACAAAGACAACTTGGGCAGATAGAACGAACACCGTTGGGAAAACTGAGAGGTGATCTTGCGAATGTTGAAATGATCGGATCCACTTGAATAGAAACACGCCAGTTGAAAAGGATTGACACGACCATCTCGATTATCATGAAGGATTAGTATTCACCTAGAAATATGAGAACATCGTTTAGGGAAGTTATGGAGTCAACACTTGACATTGAAGCAACTCGAATACCACAACTCAAAACAAAACAAAGGATTTGGCTTGCAGAATAAGCCAGAAACCAAACATATGATAGATCCCATATCGTATCATGTGTCTGTAGGAAGGATATCCTACGAGCTACTTGAATTCCCACTTATAAACTCCCGAAACTTTCTGGTTATGCAATCAGGTGTTGGGGATACAGGGGAAGCATACTATCTCACCCAAACTAACAATCCCTACATCCAGCCGTATCCATCCTTCAACACAAGGCAACTTCGCAACCAAGACAAGAAATCAGAGTAAAGCAGTGGTGTCGGTGTCAAAACCGGTGGATCTCGGGTAGGGGGTCCCGAACTATGCGTCTAGGCCGGATGGTAACAGGAGGCAAGGAACACGAAGTTTTACCCAGGTTCGGGCCCTCTCGATGGAGGTAAAACCCTACGTCCTGCTTGATTAATATTGATGATATGGGTAGTACAAGAGTAGATCTACCACGAGATCAGAGAGGCTAAACCCTAGAAGCTAGCCTATGGTACGATTGTTGTTGTGTATGTTGTCCTACGGACTAAAACCCTCCGGTTTATATAGACACCGGAGAGGGTTAGGGTTACACAAAGTCGGTTATAATGGTAGGAGATCTACATATCCGTATCGCCAAGCTTGCCTTCCACGCCAAGGAAAGTCCCTTCCGGACACGGGACGAAGTCTTCAATCTTGTATCTTCATAGTCCAGGAGTCCGGCTGAAGGTATAGTCCGGCCATCTGGACACCCCCTAATCCAGGACTCCCTCAGTAGCCCCTTAACCAGGCTTCAATGACGATGAGTCCGGTGCGCAGATTGTCTTCGACATTGCAAGGCGGGTTCCTCCTCCAAGTACTTCATAGAAGATTTTGAACACAAAGATAGTGTCCGGCTCTGCAAAATAAGTTTCCACATATTGCCATAGAGAGAATAATATTTACACAAATCTAATCTGCTGACCTATTCCGTAGTGTGACACACCACGGCCAAGCCTTTATCCGAGTCGTTTCATTATCCCACCTCAGCGCGTCATGCGAGGCGGTTTCCTTGGCACGTCTTGTTAAAGCAGGGATCGTGTCCCCTTATTCTGGGATTCTCATCAATACAGGCGTGGGTAACCCAACCGCGCCATTGATTACGGCGCTTGGAGATAAGCGAGTTTTACCAGGCTGGTGGGGACACGTAGCTGTGTCCACCCATATAAGGGGATAAGGATCCACCTTTTCACCTATGCCTTCTTCCTCCCTTGCTTATCCATTCTCGCGCACTCGAGCTCCAGCGCTCAAGTCCGCACTCCCCACCTCAACCTTCTCCAGCCATGTCCGGAGCGGGAGGCAAGTGGATGGTCTCCTCCGCCACGGAGGGACACATCAAAAAACCGAGGAAGGCCGGATACTTGTCTAACGACATTGCGTATCGGCTTCTCGAAAAGGGGCAGCTCATCCCCACCCCTAGGCCCCATGAGAGGGTGGTGTTCCTCCCCCATTTCCTCCGTGGACTGGGCTTCCCTCTTCACCCATTTGTCCGGGGGCTCATGTTCTACTATGGCCTGGATTTCCACAATCTGGCCCCGAACTTTGTCCTCAACATCTCGGTGTTTACCGTCGTGTGCGAGGCTTTCCTCCGCATCCGCCCCCATTTCGGCCTATGGCTCAAGACTTTCAATGTCAAGCCGAAGGTGGTGCGCGGAAACCAGGCGGAGTACGGAGGCGCCATGGTGGGCAAGATGGCCAACGTCTTATGGCTCGAGGGCTCCTTTGTGGAGACCCTGAAGGGGTGGCAATCGGGGTGGTTTTACATCACCGAGCCGCGCGACCCTGAATGGGTCACAGCCCCCGAGTTTCAATCCGGACCCCCTACGCGGCTCACCTCCTGGAAGGAGATGGGCCTGTCGTGGGGTAAAAAAGGAGAGCTGACCGGACTCCAAACATGCGTCCAAACCCTGGTGGACAAGAAGCTCAAACTTGTCAACGTAGTCCAGGTTATGCTCATCTGCCTGATCCTCCCGTGTCAACAACGGGCTTTCAACCTATGGGAGTTCGACCCGGCGCGGCACCAAACTCTGAGCAGGCTCTTCGACACGACGTACGAAGATGCTTGGAAGGTGCTTTTCAAGGGCGCCTAAGCCCCCGCATCCGCTACCGAGGATCGCGGATTCAGTATGCAGTGTCACGCTCATGCGGTAAGCTGTTTTTTCCTTTTACAGGGTATAAGTTTTTCATAGTTTGACTCCATGCGGGATCTAAGCTCCCTTACCTTTGACAGGATTGGCAGGTGACGTCCGGACAGATCAACTGTCCGGCTCCTTTTCCCGAAGGCCCAACGGACGTTCGCTTGGCGAAGCTGCTGGTTCCGGCACCCTATGTGGTGCCGGAGAAGAAGGCCGCGAAAAAGGCCACGGGGACTCGAAAGAGTGCCCGGCGCCAAGAGGTGTCAGATCCATCATCCGATGGTTCCAAGGCGCATTCCTCCTGTGAAGACGAGGAGGAAGAAGAAGAGACCTCTCCCCCTCCAGCGGGAGGAGAGAAGAAAAGGAAGGCCGCCCTCTCTGGGGAGGCCGGAGGGTCCAAGAAGGGGAAAACCCTTCCTCCGGACTACTCCACCGACACCGACGACGACGGAGAGGAGTGGCCGCCCAGGGCCAAGCCCCTGGCAAAATCGTAAGTATCCGGATACCAGAGTAATTCATAGTATTCGTTTATTGCACAGCTTTCCCTTATGTTGAATATGTTTATGCAGCCCACCCAAAGACCAGCTCAACGCGTCGTCGAGCGGCTCACTGGACTCGTCGGATGTGAACTCGCTTCCGACGGCTTCCTCCCCCCGCCCTACGGACGACACCGAAGTGTTGTCCCAACAGGTTCCAAGCCGGGAGGAGGTGGTCCTGGAGGCACCGCAAGGCGACCTCCCGGACTCCAGGAGTAAAGGGGATGAAACCCCCCAGGGCTCCAAGTCCGGCTCTAGGCCGGACACCGCTCCGGAACCTTCAAAGGTTCTAGAGTCCGGCATGGGACCTCCTTCCAAGAGGAGCAAGCCCACCGTGCCGGTGACCCCCGTCCAACCGGAGGTGCCGGACAATCTGTTGGAGGCGCTCCAAGGCGCCTCCATCGACGAGGAGCACTGCACCATTATGAGTGCGGTGGTCCAGAAGGTTTAGTCCGCCAAGAGCGGACTGACTGAAGCTTGTACTAGCCTTTTAACAGGCTTTGAGGTAAGTAAAGAATGTGTAAATAATATTACCGCATAGACAGTAGCCCCTGATGCTCTGTTTGGCGTTCGGGAAGAAAAGCCGAATAAAGGATCAAATAAAATTCGCAGGAGTCTAACAAAAAGGAGTCAATATGCGTATGCAGGCTTCTCTGCTTGCGTCCGCCGCACTGAATGCGGAAGTGGACACGCTAAAGCAGAACCTCGAGCGGTCCAAGCAAGAGCTCGGGCATGCCAAGAAGCAGCTCGAGGACAATGAAGGTCAGAAATACCTTGTTTAAATATATATAAAAAGGTGCAATTGCAAAAAATGACAGGATTATCGTGGCTTATTATAGGGGCCATGTCTGAGGTGGCGACCCTTAAGCAAGCGTTGGTCGAGGCCGAGAAGAGGGTGGCCACGGAGCGCACTGAGCGGGAGAAGTATGAGGCCAAGGTTGGCAAGGTACGGCAAGAGCTCCATGCTCTCATGGAAAAACATGAGAGTTTGGAGCTTGACTCAAAGACGCGAGCGTCCGAGCTCGTGGTGGCTATTGAAAATGCCAAGTCTACCAAGGCCGAATCCCAGAAGACCCTCCAGGAGTTGGATGAGGTGAAGAAGATAGCGGCGGGTAAGGCATTCTTTATGCAAAGCAAACACATAAATGTGAGTTACTTGTTACTTACCCAAATCCGGAGCTCTCCAGGAGCGTTCACAGATCTTCCCCGGAGTGTGTCTGATGCCGCCGCATTCTATCGAGCTGAGGAGAGCAGCTCGATAGAGAAGGTGTTCTGGTCTCAGTATGCTAAGGCCGGACACCCTGTGCCCCTGAGCGACCAGCTGAAGCAACTGGTCGAGCTCCACAAGGCGGCCGAACAGGCCATGAAGGGCCTCATAGTTCGGTTGTGGCCTGGAGGGGCTCTGCCTGGGAGCTATTTCGGGCTGGTGCGGCGGCTGGTGGAGGCATGTCCAAGGCTCGAAGTCATCAAGCGCTCCGTCTGCATTGAAGGTGCCCGTAGGGCCCTTGCCCGTGCTAAGGTGCACTGGGGCAAGCTGGATGCTAAGAAGCTTGTGAAGGACGGGCCACCGCCGGGGAAAGAGCATTGTAAGCCCGAGAATTATTATAAGGATGTTCTGAAGGGTGCCTGCCTTGTGGAGGATGAATGTTCTAGGGATGTAATTTTTGGGTGAAACTTGCTCGTTTTGTCCTGTGCGCTGAAAACTTGTTCATATGCACTAAGCAATGCTGTTGGAATTTAAAATATTACCTTCTGTGCGGCTGTTTATCAATTCTGAGAGATGGCAAGTCGTCGGCTTCTGCCCCCGTGCCGCTAGTGCTGGGGTGTTTGGGGATAAACCTGAGCGCTCTTTTTCCCATGTTTGGATCCTTCGAGGGAGGCGCTCAGCCCAACGAACAAGGCAATCGGACTATAATGCGTGAACACTCTCACTTAGCCATAGAATTCTATAATTTTAAATTTCGGCGAAGCCCTTGGTATTCGGAAGACCGAGTTCGGGGCGCTATCCACGCCTTGGCCGGATAGAGCCGGCTCCTCGCTCTAAGCGGCATAAGTCTTTAGGGACTCGAAAAACCTCTCGAACAGCGACCAGCTCTCGCTTCATCATGACAGTCAGTTTTAGCTTTCTCCACTGAGGTGCTCGACCCAACTCAACTGGGGCACAATCGCAGTGGTTCTCCTAGTGCTACCTTAGCCGATATAGCGGAATGTAAGGCACCAAAACATAGGAGCCGGGCAAACCCAACTATTGACCCAAGACATGATTCGGAGCCGATGCATATAATGCTATAAGTTTGGGGTGCCACACTTGTTAAAGTGTTCGAACTTCTCACACTGAGGGGTACTAAAGCTCCTGGCGTATTTTGGTCGTACCAAAGTGTACGGATGCAACATGTCGTTAAGGAACATATATTAAAAAAAGTAATGCAAAAATAGACAAAAGCTATGCATTGTTTATTAAAGAGGGCTGCGGTCAAAGCAGAACGATACAAATAATGCGATAAGCAAAAGGTTGGACTATGTAACATGTCTGTTCCAGGGGCAAGCTGCGAAATAGTATGCAAAACAGGTATATTGCTCGTGATAGAGACCACCTGGGAGTTCCGTAATGCGGCGTGGCTTGTCTTCTTCCCTGGTTCTTGCATCGTTTGTGCAGCAATTGAACTGCCGAATGGGCCTTCCGAAGAGTGGAGTCCTGAAAGTAAGAGAAAATTAAAAAACCGGCAGCCCCTGGTGCGGTTTAAGCCGTGTTTCGGGCGTGCCGTGATGGTGCCCCTCCCCTGTACCCATGATATTTCTAGAGCGTAGTTATGTACGCGAAGTACTGGTATCACATTTTTGTGAGGGCTGGGGTTGGGGCCGCATTGCTACGCCTGCTCGGGTCGTGCCAGGCGGTCTTGTTGTAGGTTACTCCGGGCGCGCTTGACGGTGTCCGGTCGTTTAATGGCCAGACTGGAGAACTGCCTGGAGAGGCTGCTTTGTACTTCTACTTCAATGGCCACCGTGTGCTCCTCCGTTCGGAGGGAGCGTTCGGTGTTTCCATTGACCGTAATTACTCCTCGAGGGCCTGGCATTTTGAGCTTAAGGTATGCGTAGTGCGGTACCGCATTGAACTTGGCGAATGCGGTTCGCCTGAGCAGTGCGTGATAGCCACTGCGGAATGGGACTATGTCGAAGATTAACTCCTCGCTTCGGAAATTATCCGGAGATCCGAAGACCATTTCAAGTGTGACTGAGCCTGTACAGTTGGCCTCTACACCTGGTATTACGCCTTTAAAGGTCGTTTTGGTGGGCTTAATCCTCGAGGGATCTATGCCCATTTTCCGCACTGTATCCTGGTAAAGCAGGTTCAGGCTGCTGCTGCCGTCCATAAGGACTCTAGTGAGATGAAATCCGTCAATAATTGGATCTAGAACCAATGCAGCAAATCCGCCATGACGGATGCTAGTGGGATGGTCCCTTCGATCAAACTTTGGGGCGACTAGCTCTACCACATATACGTCCCTTAACGCGTGCTTCCGCTCCCTTTTGGGGACGTGGGTTGCGTATATCATATTCACCGTCCGCACTTGTGGGGGAAAACCCTTCTGTCCACTGTTGTTCAGCGGCCGGGGCTCCTCGTCGTCATCGCTATGCAGCCCCTTGTCTTCATTTTCGGCATTTAACTTGCCTGCCTGCTTGAACACCCAACAATCCCTGTTGGTGTGATTGGCCGGCTTTTGGGGGGTGCCATGTATCTGGCATAAGCGGTCGAGTATTCGGTCCAAACTGGACGGGCCCCTAGGATTCCTTTTGAATGGCTTTTTCCGCTGACCAGATTTAGAGCCTCTGAATCCGGCATTAACTGTCGTATCCTCAGTATTGTCGTCGTTAATGCGACGCTTCTGCTTGTTGCGACGCGACCTGCCACTACTGTCCCTGGTATCCGAATTACCAGGGTTTTTGGTCATATTGTTGCTACGAGCAAGCCAGCTGTCTTCTCCCGCGCAAAAGCGGGTCATGAGTGTCGTGAGTGCTGCCATAGACTTCGTTTTTCCTGTCCAAGGTGCCGGGCAAGCCACTCATCACGGATATTGTGCTTGAAGGCTGCTAGGGCCTCAACGTCTGGACAGTCAACTATTTGATTTTTCTTTGTTAGGAACCGTGTCCAGAATTGCCTGGCCGATTCCTCTGGCTGCTGAATTACGTGACTTAGGTCATCGGCATCTGGGGGTCGCACATAAGTGCCTTGGAAATTGTCGAGGAATGCGGCTTCGAGGTCCTCCCAACAACTGATTGATCCTGTTGGCAAGTTGTTAAGCCAATGTCGAGCTGGTCCTTTAAGCTTGAGTGGGAGGTATTTGATGGCGTGGAAATCATCGCCGCGGGCCATGTGGATATGAAGGAGATAATCCTCTATCCATACCGCAGGATCTGTTGTGCCATCATATGATTCGATGTTTATGGGTTTGAAACCCTCGGGGATTTGATGATCCATTATTTCGTCTGTGAAGCATAGTGGGTGTGCGGTGCCTCTGTACTGGGCTATATCACGACGTAGCTCCAATGAGCTTTGTCTATTGTGTTCGGCCCTGCCGAATTTGTGGCTGGCGTGACGGTTACCGTCTCAAGCCGTGGGGCGCCCACGCGATCCGTAGATCGATCTTGTTTGCCTTGCCTTGTCCTCCAACATATCTCGTAAGTCCGACGCATATTCCCGTGCCTTGGTACGGGGTGCGGCTTGAGTGGAGGGGCGAGAGGCCTCTCTGTCGCGGCCACGAGGTGGCCGGTCGGCCGCATCAAGTGCTTCCTCCTCTAACCGGGGTAGCAACCTGCGCTTTGGGTAGCTCTTGGAGGGGCGTTCGAGTTTATGCTCTTCGGCCGCAAGGACTTCAGTCCATCTGTCGACTAGCAAATCTTGGTCACCTCTAAGCTGTTGCTGTTTTTTCTTGAGGCTTCTTGCCGTGGCCATAAGCCTGCGTTGAAAACGCTTTTGCTCGACGGGATCCTCTGGCACGACGAATTCGTCGTCGTCGAGGCTTGCCTCGTCTTCGGGGGGAGGCATATAATTATCGTCCTCGACCTCTCTGTCTGCCGCTCTCTCATGAGGGCTGGTTTCTCCCTCCTCCTGTGCTAAATCTTGCTGGAGGGGGTTTTCTTCGGCACTTTCCGGAGTATTATTATCTCCTGTGCTGGAATCACCGTATTTGTTTTGGCGGGATTTTGAGCGGTGCTGCTGACGCCGGCACTTAGGCTGTTTCTTGGAGGGGTCATCCTCCGTTGTTCCATTGCCATCTCCTTCTTTTGGGGTGTCCACCATGTATATGTCATATGACGAGGTGGCTTTCCAGGGCCTGATAGGCGCTGGTTCTTCATCGTCTCCTTCATCGGCGTCCATACCGTCGATGTCTTCGGAGTCGAAGTCGAGCATGTCGGTTAAGTCGTCGACAGTGGCTACAAAGTGGGTGGTGGGTGGGCTTTGAATTTCTTCATCGTCCGAATACCAACCTTGCTGACCGTAGTCCGACCAGGGCTCTCCTGATAAAGAGAGAGACTTCAGTGTCTTCAGAATATCGCCGAAAGGCGAGTGCTGAAAGATGTCCGCGGTAGTAAACTCCATGATCGGCGCCCAATCGAATTCGATCGGCAGGGGCGCGGAGGGTTTGGAGTCTGGAGAGGAGTCCGGCTCCTTGGAGTCACAAGTCTCGCAGAGTGCGGGGCTAGTGTTCGGCTCGATCGCCGTTGGGATCGCAGCCTCCGAGGCGGCGTCCAACCACCCATCCTCGATCGGCGCAGTTGGCTCTGAATTAAGGGTCGAAGCCGATGCGGGTGCGGCCTCCAGGGCACTGTTCGGCGGCAGAGCTAGATCATGCTCGTCGTGACAGTGCGGTGCGCTCGACAGTGGCTCGAATCCGTCGAAGATCAAGTCCCCGCGGATGTCAGCCGTGTAGTTTAAGCTTCCAAATCTGACCTGACGGCCAGGGGCATAGCTTTCGATCTGCTCCAGATGGCAAAGTGAATTGGCCCGCAGTGCGAAGCCGCCAAAGACGAAGATCTGTCCGGGGAGGAAGGTCTCACCCTGGACTGCATCGCCATTGATGATCGTAGGAGCCATCAATGAAAGCACCAATGTCGGTGTCAAAACCGGCGGATCTTGGGTAGGGGGTCCCGAACTGTGCGTCTAGGCCAGATGGTAACAGGAGGCAAGGAACACGAAGTTTTGCCCAGGTTCGGGCCCTCTCGATGGAGGTAAAACCCTACGTCCTGCTTGATTAATATTGATGATATGGGTAGTACAAGAGTAGATCTACCACGAGGCTAAACCCTAGAAGCTAGCCTATGGTACGATTGTTGTTGTGTATGTTGTCCTACGGACTAAAACCCTCCGGTTTATATAGACACCGGAGAGGGTTAGGGTTACACAAAGTCAGTTACAACGGTAGGAGATCTACATATCCGTATCGCCAAGCTTGCCTTCCACGCCAAGGAAAGTCCCTTCCGGACACGGGACGAAGTCTTCAATCTTGTATCTTCATAGTCCAAGAGTCCGGCTGAAGGTATAGTCCGGCCATCCGGACACCCCCTAATCCAGGACTCCCTCAAGTGGCAATCTATTTTCTTGCTGCGATAAATAAGTTGAGCAGATACGAAAGAGTGCCGCCTCTGGTGCGGCGCCGTGTACGCATCTGCTGAGAATTTGACGGTGCCGTGTTGCGGTAGCGATGGCTGTCGGCGGTGTGGAAGCAGATCTACGAGGGTAGACGGTGGCGGCAGGGTGCGGTGGACGAGACAGACGTAGGAGCGGCACCGGCAAGGTGGACGATGGCGGGGATGAAGCGAGAGGACGGGATGCAAGGATCCCGGTACAAAGCTGTGGATGAGAGAGGTCGATCTCTTGTAATGGACGGTGGTGTCGGGGTATCAGCTCCGGCATGGTGGAGGAGGACGGCGGTGGATGGGGTGGCGGACAGCGGCGGACGGATGGAGGGTGGGGTGGAAAGGGTGTTTTGGCGCCCATAGAGTACGAATGGGGAAAGGGAGGTTGATAGGAAGGGGGAACCATGTATTCAAGGCGCGCTTGTCTCAAATGCGAGGAAATTTACAAACTTAGCCCTTGTTTCAAATTTCTACTACATCACAGCAACACTAGTCGGTTGGGGATAGGACGGTAATCTCGCATACACCGAATATTTGCCGACGAGAATTTGTTTTTGGCGCCCACCATGTATGAATATGAATCGGGGAGGAAGTCGATTTTGGCCGAGGACACACTGTGTTTTGGCGCCCACCCTGTATGAATCCAGGTGAGAGGCGGTTACGTCACGTTTGGGTGAAATTACAAACCTACCCCTATCGAAACCTATAGAAATCCATCATATAGGCTTTGCGTGGCAGGGATAGGCAGTAGTGATTTCCATCTCGCATATTTTGGTTTCGGGCGGTTACTGCGACTTTCCCCGCTTCGTTCAAATTTTGCAGAGTGCGCGTTTACCGTGCCAACTCAATTCGTATCCCGTTTGTATTCTATTTTTTTGGGCGGGATCCATTTTCAATTGGAATTACAGTCTATATACATCATTTTTATATATATACTTTCAAAAGCACAACACCATTTATACGAAAATATGGTTTACAAATGGCATGATCTCAGATTCATAAGGTTGTATCCATCAATTTGGATTTTCAAATATTTGAAACCACTTTATGTTGAAATCCAATGTATGCATTCCTCGCTAACTGTCTCCAATTAATGTGTGTTTCATGCGGGTTTTTTTTACTTCTCAAACATGTATAATGTGTTTCACACACGCAACATATAGTGTAATCCCATTTAGACATTAATTGCATATAAAGCATGCATTGTTTGTAATTGAAGAATCTATGGATCACCAATATTGATAAACTATATAACATTACACGTGTGCCCAAATTCAAATGAAGATGCATGTTTGATACACCAATTTGCGTTATGATATTATCGATGTCGTGATCTCCAGTTTAAATATTTGCATCCCCTTTAATCCAGATATTCGTCTCATATAACTATCACTCATGCTTATATAGGACTATCTCTCTGGACCTATACGCGTTCATCATCTCTCAGGTATCTCTCGTGCTACCTGTATGTTGACAATGATCTTTTATCTTCGTAACACACTGACGGTACTCTCTCCCTCGACCTTCATCACTCTATCTCTCTCTAAGTATATCTCGCTCCCTGCTATGTGTCTCTAACTATGATTCTCCATGTGGAATCTCTTTCTCTCACACAAACACAAAACTTTGTCTCCCGGGGTCTCATTTCTCTCTACTATTCCCATGTGTGCCACTCGCACACCCCTCATACAGAGATGTCTTTCGCTCCTTAGATATGAGAACCTACGACTCTTCCTCTTCAATATCTCTTTCTCACACACAAACACAGACTCTGTCTCCCAGGGTCTCATATTTCTCCATTGTTCTCTTGTATGTTGCTCACACACACCCTCTCTCCCTAGAGATATCTTGCGTTCCCTCGTATGTCTCTCTAGCTATCACTCTCATTGTGAAATATCTTTCTCTCTCACAGACACAAAAATCCGTCTCTCTGGATCTCATTTCTCTCTGATATCTGTTTGTATGTGACTCACACGCACCCTCTCTCTCTCTCTCTCTCTCTCTCTCACACCCACACACATAGCCCAGCCTTCTGATCCACTCGACTCCTATCTCTAACGCACACTAGCTAGCATCTTTATCTTTCTATTTATCTATTTCTCCATCAACCTTCTTTCTCGCCCTCACTCTTGATTCCTATCACGCACACTACATATGTTTCTCTCTACATGCAGTCCAGTGCCCTCTCACACACATATATAACTTCACCCTTTGAACCACCCGACGGTCATCTCCAACACCCAAACTAGTGGATGTCCCTCTAGCTAGCATCTCCATCTCTGTATCTATCTGTAGTTTCTCCGTCAACATTTCTTTCTCACACGGAGTCTTGCTTCCTATCACCCACACTATATATGTCTCTTCATACATATGCATTTATAGGTTGGTCTCTTTTGCACAATCGTTGCGCCTCACTCCCTCGGCTTGCCATAGATGCATGCTCCAGCCCACGCCACTATCTCTTAAAGACAAAAACACATGCTCAATTATCGGGACTTCTTCCATGCATTCTCACATGCATGCGTATTGTCATACCAATCCATCTCTCCCATGTCGTTGATCTTATGACTTATGTCTTCTTTCTTTTATCTCGATCATGCGCGCGCGCACACACACACATCCCACATATACATGTATACCTCTCACACATGCATGTTCAAGGTCTCTATGTCTCCATACGTAGTTAATTACCCTCAATCGTAACACCACATCGAATCGTTCTCCTCTTTTGTGCACATAACTTCGCCTGGATGGGTAAAACACACACTCACACTTAATAATCT
>NC_041386.1:34124366-34142435 GCF_002162155.2 Triticum dicoccoides | reverse complement strand
CCCCAACGCACACACACACACTAAGACTCCATCTCTCTCTCACTCACACACACAGACACACACAAACACACACACACGCAAGCACGCACGCCCCCCCACACACACTAAGACTCCATCTCTGTCCCTCTCTCTCTCAGACACACAAACTAAGACTCCATCTCTCTCTCCTCTCTCTCTCTCTCACACACCCCACACACACACTAAGACTCCATCTCACACACACATGCTCTAGGCGGAGCATTTGTTCCTACCACCCTTCATCCAACCTTACCCGTATCATAAACAATCACCTTTATTTACTTTCATAACATGGACAAATTCCACTTTACTTTAGTAGTCAGCAAACTTATCATCTGTACCCTTATAAAAAACGAGTTGGTGGTGATGGTGTGCCTGCCATCTTGTAATACACACTGTATGATCTATATCCGAGGATAGAAAGCAAACTATGATAATTTTACAAAAGATACCGGGACCTCTCTCCACATCATTATCTCCCGCAACCTCATTGCTCAGCAATTAAAAAAGGAATAAGTCTCTGGAACAATCTAGCATGCATGGTGGCCGCTGCCGCCTGCCGGCGCCGTCCATCCCCATGCCTCCGCCCATTCCGACCACCAGTCACCACCACGCTCCACTCCTTCTCGCCTTATCTCTCATCTTTCATTTTTTCGATGACATTCTCGAGATACTAGTTTTCCGATAAAATTCTTGAGATATCATTAGTTTTTACACATGGGATTACTCCTGCATGGGTCAATCACAACAGGTGTTCTGTAAAAAAATGCATATTGATGTTCCGTGCAATGCACGAGAATCTTGCTTGTAATTATATAACGCAAATCACGAGCATGAAGTGACATTTTTTTGACACAACCACGTTAACATGGCCACGTAAATCACTAGCTAAAGTAAATACCATTATACTTATATCCCGATGCAAAAGGTTGAGTACATGTCCGAAGAGTAGAGTCGCACACACACACGCTGTCTCTCAGAATCTCTCTCACACACACACCAGTTACGTGACGCCCACTTAAGCAGACACGTATGTTACAATTTGTGCACCCGCGGGTACATGTGATGCTGCGCATTTATTTAAGCCGGAAGGCGAACCCAAACAGTAGCTGCATTCATTCCCCTCCCGCCGCCTCTTCTCTGGTCGCCATTGCCCGGTAGCCATGGGCCAGCCGAAGGTAACAACATACGCCATACTCCCGCCGGAGCGGCGCTTTAATATGGAAATTTTAGTGGTCATGCATGCATCTTTTTGTGCTAGCACTCCTATATAAGGGTTGACCGGTCACTTCCTGCGGACGTGCACGGGCGGTGGAAGAGGAAGGAGAAGGGAAGCGGGCTGTGGAGTAACGTTTTTTACCAAAATTTCTTAGGAAACTAAGTGCAATAATTGAGTAATTTTGCAAACTACCAGTACTACACCTGAAACGGTTCAAAACCTATACTCCTTGCCAGTGCGCACTTCCCGCGTGAAACGGTCAGCGTCGCCCTGGAGCGTCAGTGCCGCATTAGGACATCTCCATCGCAAGGCGCCTAATCAGGCGCTTGATTAGGAATAAAAAAGGATTTTTCTCCTAGCGCTCTGGCTTGGAGTCCAGGCATGCAACGGTGAGAGCCAGCGTATGGGCGCTATGCATAAAAAATAGAACGGGCAGCTCGTTTAGCGTCGGACGACTCTTATGGCATCAATGCTAACCAAATTTTAGGATTTGGACAGGATTACGAGGAAATGGCCGGGATCCTGACCCTGGCACCCGGCGTTAGCGCCTGCATTGTAGATGCCCTTAATGCCCGGCCAAAGCGGAGGCGACCTCTCACTGGCACCGGCTTTGAAGTGGCGCGACGGCCGAGAGAGCGCCGCTTCCCGGTGCACGCGACTGCTCCGCGTCGAGACTGGCCATAGGCCCTGTTTGGATCCATGCGTTAGAGTTAGTTTGAGCTAGTTGGGGCTCAAATAGCCCTAAACTATCCAATCATGAGGGTTTAAATTGGAGCAATTTGCACCGAACCCACCAAAAAAACCATCCCACCCAAGAGGTGCTAACTGGAGATAGTTCTCATTGGGACCACTAAAAAATCACTTTTCTCTCTCCATGAAGTGCATTTATTGTCAATCTAACCCTGTCACCCAAACACCTCTTTGGCTACAGTTAGTTCAGGGTTAGTCATGAGTTAGTCTAACCTCTAGCTAAGTTAGAGTATCAAACAGGAGCAGTATAGGACATGCAAGTTGCTCAAAGCACACAGGCAAATTCGTACGTGAAAGGATTTTTTCTTTTTGAAAACGGAACATGAAAGGAATTTTTTTAGAATGCTCTTGGCATGTCGCTAACATGTGATAGTTAACCGACCTCAATAGATGGCAAAAACGCCAGCCCGCCGCACTTTGATAGAGACGAGGAGGGAGAAGTGATACAGGCTACTGGATTACTAGAGATAGGTGTCGCACGGAAGCCAAGAAATATGGTGATAGCATGGGTTAGCCATGTACTAGTATGATACTACACTGGGTTGCCGTGTTTCGTACTATTCTAGTCCATTGTGGAGATGATTGGTTAATTTTATATTGCTGAATAATATTAAATATTATGAGTGCAGGCGCTCCACCACGAGGTTCCTTGCTCCTTCTCGGTTGTCCGGAATCTATGTTCTTCCACTCTATTTTTTTACGTGAGCTTTGTTCATCCTTTTGCCAACATGCGAGACATCTAGCATCAAGGTGCACGTGTTATGCAAGGATCGTTCCATCTATATGAAGAACATGTGGGACTGGAACTACGAGACGAACATGCACCCAGGAGTGGACGTACGAACCTGAGTAATGTAGCGCAGTAAGTGAAGTAGAAAGGCACAAATGGTATGAACATGCATGGCATATAGGGTGTGTTTGATTGCGTTGTCGTCTCAGCATAGTTGTTCCCTCTTCATGCATGCTCAACTCAACACCCCTCTTCATGCATGCTTCTAGTGTATTTGTGCTAAACTAGTGTGTACTCATGCACCCTCCATACACTCTACAAACACCCAAAAGTAGGCCGAGAAGGAAACTCTTGGGCGACATTTGTCTCTTACTACGTACTACCACTAAATGTTGTACGTGCAATGCACGGTGATGTTATGGAGTACGTGCCTAAGTACTCTACTACTACTATATTAGTTGGAGGCACATATTAACTTTTATATTTGTTTACGTGTATGCCCCGAGACCTTCCAACTAGACGTGTCTTTGTCTCCAGGTCGAACTTTGTATCGTTCATACCACTAAGTACTACTACGTGTGGTCTCCGACTCAGAAGTGGAAGAAGTGGAGACGCTCTAGCATGCTATTTTTTACGCTGGGCTCTACCACGTTGTTCATGTCCCACTCCTTTCGCTGACGTGTGGGACATCCAGCACGTGTCGTGTTTGGCACCCTTCGTCGTAAGAGTTGAAACGCTAGCATTCATCAGAAATAAAAAAATAATTATAAATCGGCAGTGATACTATTTTTTTTTTGCGAACCAATCAGCAGTGATACTATACCACGCAGTTTCCTTGCTCCTCGATATCGGAAAGAATACTTCCGTTCGCCAACATGTGGGACGTCGACCATCCTGGTCCACTTGCCATGCACGCAAAACTCCAAGGGAGTCACCCAGGTCGTCGCGCCATAGTAACAATGACTAATGAGCCATCAAATCACAGGCCCACTTCCCACCTTGAAGTTTCTTGGACGAAGGAACCATCATGACTTCGTTGAATTCCGCTTCTTGAAGAAAACTACTGTACCAGCAGTACTGCTAGCTATAGTAGTTACTCCAACAGAGGCCTCCTTTCATTCATAGGATAGGAATATGAAAATCATAGGAAGTGAGATGACATGCATCTCAATTCCTATAGAGAAAGAGATGCCATTTGATGCTTAGGATAGGAATTTTTCCATTTAGTCTAGGCTAATGTACTGGTAATTTGCTCCAAAAACTACATTAGTAACTAGTAGTACTGGTACATGCTCGTACTCAGACACACACACGCACACACACACTAACTACTAGTACTACTACTTCTCACATGCTGGCCAGACGCCGTCGTTCTCCTTCCCGGCTTTGTAGGCGACACCCCACCGTGCTTGGATCTCTGCCGACCTCTCCGCAGCAGCGTGTGCGTCCTTTTCTTTCTTGCGGCGGCGGGCCTCTCTTTTCTTGAGTGCTTTCTGACTTTTCCGCTCCCTCTGTGTGGCTTTGGCCGCCTCTTGCTCTAACGCCCATTCGGCCTTGGCATCTTCAAATTCCTCCCACATAGTTGTGAGGTCGCGAGCGGCTATGAACTCAGCACGGCAGGATGCCATCGCTTCCCTACCATTTTGTGTGCGGTCGTGGGCGACGAGGAACTCGGCGCGGCGGGATGCCATCGCTGCCTTACCAGTTAGTGTGCGGTGCGGTGGCATGAACGACGCTTGGTGAGAGCTCTTGGGTGGAGTGGCCGGACAACCGTATAGTGCATTGGTTTGTCAAGAGCTCAAGGACAGAAGACGAAGCAAATTTGGATTCCCCTTCAATCTTGGTCATTTATTACCGAGTAAAATGCATTGGCGGTCATCAAACTTGTCTTGATAGCTCACTTTGATCATTGTATACGAGATATGGTGATTATACGGTCACTGGCTCAGCGTATAGCTTCGTATTTGTCTAGTTGACCAGTCAAACAGTCCGCATGCGCCTCATCAGCTCGTGTTCTTTATCTATCTACGTGGGCCTACCTGTCAATGGAGAAATAAATACTGTAAAAACCGAAATTATGCTAGAGTCTGGACCGCTTTCGGAGCCGCTCTCACCACCCTGGCCCCTCAAGATACCAGCTGCCCGTCGCATGCATGCATAGCAAGTAGTACGCCTTATGTGGAGGAGAGAGAGGCATTGACGAAGTCAAGGAGTGGGCTCTGCAAGAGCCCGTCTCTACACGTGCTCCTAGGTATAAAAAAATAATTCTAAAAAAGGCATAAAAACAATTGTGTCTTAAAAAAAGAAAGGTAAAAAACATTTGAGAGGAAATAGATAGAGAGAAAGTGAGAAAAAGCTGTAACCTGGGCATTACATGAGGAAGGAGGGAGTGGTGCACATGCCAAGTTCATTGGGCTGCCGTGTTTCACACTCCTCCATCGTAACAGTGGAGACAATAGCTTTCATCAAAAATAAACAATGAATACTTGTTGCTCGTCCTCTATATCGGAAAGAATACTTTCATTCGCCGACATGTGGGACGTCGACCATCCTAGTCCACCTGCCATGCACAAAATTATCCTGGTCTACCCCGGTCGTATCACAGGCCCAACCTTTCCCACTGTAAGTTGTTCGGACGAAGGAACCATCATGACTTCGTTGAATCCCGCTTCTTCAAGAAAACTTACTGTACCCGCAATACTGCTACCACACGCGAAGACTGGACGACACTGTACCACGTCATATCACTGAAACCCACTAGGCCAAACTAGCCTGCCTAGGTCATCTATTTTGGAACTGAGGGAGTACGTCTCTGCACTGCTATGATTTTGTGTTGCACGTCATATCACTGAAACCCACTAGGCCAAACTAGCCCGCCTAGGTCATCGATCGCTAAGCCTACAATTTTAGGAGCTAGGGCTATTGGTCGATCGACGAGGGATAAGTATAAGCGTACCACAAGCTCATCAGCCCCAACGTTTCTCTTTGGTGAGTGTTTTGCAAGTACTATAGCTCGCATAGTAGCTAGCCTACTAACACCAAGAATCATCAAACAAGCCCTGCTGATATGATAAACAGTTCAAACTTACATCTAATCATGCCATATATTACATCAAAAGCTGGTGAGGATACATCTGTTTCCGTAACTCGGAGAGGGTTCACATGATTCATCGCATGATTCACTATCAAACAAAAGTAGCAAGATTCGCCCACACAAGATAGTGCACTAGCCCTAAGATGGTTTGATAACACGCATCGTTCTGGTAATTAAACACAGGGCAATGCAAACTACCCTGAAGGCTTAGCGCGACCAACTATTTCTTGTCATCGATCTCTCGGGCAATGACCACAGCACGGACAGCGGCATGGGAATCGATTTCTGGGGCGATGTTCGCAGGACTGACCGCGACATCGGAATCGATCTCTGGGGCGATGTCCACGGGATGGACAGCGGCATCGGAATCGATCTCCGGGGCGATGCCAACAGGACGGGCCACGACATCCGAATCATCAAGGACGTCCACCGGCACCTGCACAACCCTAACATATTAGCAAGCACATTGCAAATAATCAAAAACCACAACTATGGTAATAAGCCATTATTTTTTACCTTGTGCAGCTCACCGGGGGATCTCAACCCTCCGGGGGCCATCTCCTCGTCCTCGATGGGGGCCATCACCTTGCCAGGGGAATACTGCTTCTCAACGGCGATCTCCTCAAACTCGGTCTTGAGCCTCACATAGGTGGCAATCAGAGTTCCTGGGGTAGGCACGGTGGGGCCCTTGCTGTTCTTCCAACTTCCTTTGAGGAGTTCGTCCGCCAACGTCCTCAACTCTTTGGCCAATGCTTGTTTCTTGGAGTTCTTCGTCTCCATGGGTTGACCCGCCAACATGGTCAACTCGTTGGTCGGTGCTCGCTTCCTGGAGATCGCTGTCTCCAGTGGGTTGTCCGCCGGCAACTCTTTGCCTAGTGCTCTAGGATCCATTAATGAACTGACAAACAAAAAGCAATCGAAAGGAAACCACAATCGCAATGAAAACGGGAAAAGAATAGGATGTGAGAATCGGTCGGTGCTTCGCAAAAAGAAGATTCTTGGAATGAAAATATAGCAGCATAACTGATTCGCCCACCTTTCCTTCATCGGTACAGAAGAAAAATGGCAGAAGTGAGTAGCCTGGAGTGAGGTTTTCTTCAATAAAGGGAAGAAAGGGCTTGAACGAGCGTTCCAGTGAAATGATGGTTGCTTCGTCCAGTCCAACTTGGAGGCCACCTTACCACTGTTGGTAAAGGTGTGGGTTTTGTGATATGACGGGTCATGACGGCCACACTGGGGTTACAGGTGAGTCTCGACTGTAGCACCTCGCTGTGATTTGGTGGATGGCACGCGGGCCCGGATGCTTTGAAATGTCCCGCATGTAGATAGAGTGGCTAGTCATATAGGAGTGCTCAATATTGTGCACCGCGACCAAGGCGGAGAGGAAAATGAGAGAACTACGTAATTAATGCATGAGTTTAATTAGGGTAGTTTTGTAAAGTATGAGATACATTCCTCCAATCGCAAAATGCCTTGGTTCACGAGATTTGAGATTTGAGCCCTATAAACCGGAACGGAGGGAGTACTACACACGGTGTAGTCTAGTCACTTGTTGAAATTCTAGAAAGGTAAATACTCCTTTCCGGTTTACAGGGCTATACTACTCCCTCCGTCTAGGTGTGTAAGTCATCTTACGAAAACCAAATAGTCCCAAAACACTTAGGCGCGGTGCATCAACTTCTACCTTGTTTCTTGTTTCTTGACATATCAACCAATAAGAGATGAGAGGTGTGCATGCTTTTAATGACTTGCAATGGCTAGTTCATTGCATGCAATGCTATTAATTAGCAAATAAGCATTGGTGACCCTAGGAGGAAACGGTGCTAAGCGCGTGGACCTATGCAGAATGAGTATCAACCAATGGATAATGGAGTTTAATTGTTAAACAATAGCAATTTTGTCTCATGCAAGAGCCTGGCTAGTACTCCAAGGAACCGCACCACACGAGCGTTCGCAACTGCCATGTTCGGGTTGTGCTTGGCTCTTCGCCTCTTCGAGAAGACAAACAATAATGATGTTACTCCTACTTCTACAGTATCGAATCCACTGCTGCATGTCCGTCCACCTCGTGCAGGAGGGATAGCGAAAGCTTCAACTTACTGCTCCTGCCTTTGCGTCTATGACAGGTGGGCCCAACAGGTGGTTGGCCCTCCTGTCATGCAACCAAAGGCAGGTGCAGTTAAGGCACCAGAGCTCAGTCCGCGAGGGAGAGGGCGTTGTAGTAATCAAATTTCTCGGTCTTGTACGAGTTGACGAAGATAGGGGTTGCTTGCTTGCTAGGGTTGCTCACTACGTATATATAGGCCGGAGCCTCCGCGCTTGCTTTCTAGGGTTGCTCTATTCACACACTCTCATCCTCTCCAGATTTAAACAAGATAGGGGTAGTAAAACTGTCTTTCTCCCTTCAAAAAACACTGGCTTTCTATCCTCACCGCTAGTTACAGATCCGGACGTATCCCCCTCCGCCAGTGAAGGGGAGGAGGGGCAGCGTTTAGGCCGTCGTCGACAGCGAGGGAGGAGACCCACTGCCGGCCGCACCGTTATCTCTGGCCGAGCGCCGGCGCGGGAGGTCCTCCGATCCCTTCGTCGTTGCCTGTGGGCGGATCCGACCTCCCGCCGCCCACCTATCCACATCCCGACGACCTTCACGTATATCTTCGTTCGAAACCGCCTTAGCTCTACTTCCCTAGCTCGCTACATCGCTGCATGTGCATCATTTTCTACCTCTCAGCCCCTCTCGATCGGATGGTCCAACGTCACATATTTTTTTTCTTCTATTGTTAGAGGTAAAGCTACTTCATGGAGTCGAATCTTGTACTCCCTCCATCCAAAATACTTGTCATTGAAATGGATGTATCTAGATGTATTTTAGTTCTAGACACATCCATTTTGATGACAAGTAATTCCGGACGGAGAGAGTACTTGGTTCAAACAAGAAATAAAGTGGGGGTGGGGGAATTTAGTATGTACATTAGACTTGGTACAAACAGGAAGGAAAGGGGGTGAAAGTAGTACAGACTAGTTGTCCAACCGGTCTCTTGGTCAAAAAGGGAAATATAGGGGTAACGATGTACACAGTGGTATGACCAGGACTAGATTTGCTATCCACACATAGGAGTAGGTGGCTAGAGTGAACAAAAATGGGACCAACCCAGATATGTTTCTTGGATGTTTGTTTCTCGGGGCAACAAACTATGAATCACCACTTTATGCCCCTGTTTACGTACATGGTGCTGGATTGCTGGTGCACCCACTGTTATAAGCCATGACAAGTTTAGCCAAATGTTTTTGCCTGTAATTGTTTGATACGATGACTGTTTCCTCTGTGCCTTTTTGTGCAAACAGGGATATCCAATTCACCTAGTTTCTGTTGTGACCTTTTGGTGCACTGCACAAAACTCTTCTTAAAAGAAGTGACTTTTGTGTTGTTTAACTGGAATGTCAGAATGGAACAATTGGTTCATTTTGGTGGAACTGCACAAAGGGAGATATGTGTTCCAATCCTCATCATCCATATTGGCGCCATAACCTTCCTTTAGGTAAGAATGATATTTAATGCATGTGTTCATCTCTATTTTCCGACTGCCATGAGAAAATAATGTTGTTTTTTACTAGTACACTTGTACTCCCTCACTGACAAAACCAATTCTGAATTAGAAGACCAATCATGTACTTGGTTTCACCAACTAGTGAGGAGAAAGAGAAATAGAGCATGAAGAGGAAGAAGAAGAAGAAGAAGAAGAAGAAACAGTGCCAAGGCGATCTTGCTGAAGCCAGAGGCCTCAGTCGAGGCCATTCAAGGGCTCCGGCAACGACTACCTTACATGTGAGACGATCCTCCAGGGAGCCCTTCCACTTCTGCTATCTCACTTAATTAATTAGGAGTACTTAAGTACCACTAATTTATTACTGCCTAATTTTCCTGTTGGAGTTAAACAAATCTTTAGTAGGACCCTATGCTGAATCATGTACGTGTGTATGTTTGTCTATGGAGGTGAACCATGTGGTGGAGCAGGGAGGGAATATTATTAGTGTCATGACATAATAGTACTATTGTTTTGCATGTCAATTTATTGCCATTGGTTCAATGAGGCAATGTTTTGCGTATTGTCCATCATGAATTTGATGCTATTGGTTGAGTAATATGCTAATGCCTTCCTATCCTTTCTCACTAAGCTAATGAAGGTTTCACCTTGTTCCTACTTGTGCAAACAGGGATCATGTTGTGCCAATCATACATTAAATGGAACTACACAAGACAAGACAATGAACTGTATCCCAGCCAGTGCTTTAACTCTGCTGGAAGTTCTTGATAATCTTTCGATATAATCTCAGCACTGGTAAACAAGAGTGATTTCAACCATACATTTGAAGTGCACAAAAATATATACTATTGTGTGATTCCAGTGAGTGATTTATCATCTCTTATGGGACTACATGAATAAGCTTTTTTTCTCAGGTTGGTACGGGCCTAAGGCCTTCATCCATATTAGTTTGCTATCATCTCTATTTGTATCGTGCTACTGTCATGAGAAAATCCTTTATCTTTGCACGTTAAAGTTTTGCAACCTATGATAAATGGCAATGCTTTGAGTGTTGAGTTGAGCTAATTGGCACTGACTAAATAAACTAATACCTCTCTTTAAGCAAGACTACTATGTTGCTAACTTTACCCACTAAGATAATGAGGGTGCTTCTATTTGTTAGTGTATGTTTCATAAACTAGTCCCACTATTACAGTAATCTCACTCTCTCAATATATGTGCCAACAGGGATGCTCGATATTGGTGGAACTGCACAAAAACTTTGGGTGCTTCATTGCCTCGACAGCTTCCGTCCTTTCCTGTCAGTCGCTAAACTCCGCATGCTTTCTTCCTTTGCTGTTAGTCGCTTGCCTTATCTCGGCTTCCAGTCAAAGTAAATATTAATTGATATGCTACCTCACACAGGTTGGTACTGGTCTTTATCCTGATTATTGTGCCTGTCATATGTATTGGTAATTTGGTATTGTGCTACTGTTTGCCGATTTTATAAAGGAGTAATTTGGAGCCTGAACTCGCAGGCAAATCATTACATCGGGTGATTTCAGTAGAACTGCACAAAATGATCAGATGGACAGGTACTTATGTTGCTGCTATGTACTCCAAAGTTCACTCAGACAAGCATCGATGTTGACAAGAAGTGCCTATATTCATTCGAGTATCAACCGGCGTCAACCAATTGTCAAACTCCAAGTGTTAGGAGAGTGAACGCCAAAAATATTGCTTGGTGCATAGCCCAGAAAAACGCAGTCCATTCTTTGGTCCCAACTTGTGCCTTTTGGTTATCGGCACATATGGTAGCGAACTATATGGCATGGAGTCTAAAGATTCTAGACAAGTTGGTTGATGTGTATATTCATCTGGCATTTAATCAGTCTGCACGCCAAGGGTGCTCCATTTCAGTTGAACTGCACAAAAAATTTGGGTGGTTCATTTTCTCAACCACCTCCTTTCTCGTCTTCAATGTAGAATTTTGGCGAGATATAGGACCAAGATGACCCAGTAAACTGGTTGGATGAAAGTAGTGGCCAAGTTTCTCAAACCTCCCTCGGCACGAGGCCACTATTTGAGGATAAACTTACAAGCAAAGTTCAGATTATCTGTGCTGCCTCTTATGTACTCGAAAGTTTACTCGTACAAGAACTAATTTTAGCAAGAAGTACCTCCGATTGAACACCATTTACCAGTCTGTACCCTAGGTAATTAAAGTTCGTCCATGGATCATATTGGTTGTGATCTCAATCACTTGGATGCATAAACATACCGAACAATGTGTATATCTGAATCTTTTTGTAAATTATGTATGAATATTTTCGTGTGATCTATCAATCATTTGGATGCATAGATATGATGAGCTTGTGTATATATGAATCTTTTGAGTTGTTGATTGTGAATGTTGGCTATGGATATGAACGTGTCATGTGAACCTAAGTTTGATATGAATGTTTACCTTTTCTGTTGTATTTGTGTGTGAACTTGTTAGTATGCCTACTATGGGATATAAAACGCAGGTCTCTTATAAAAGTAATGTTGTGTCCAATTTATGTTTCCCTTCTAACCACATTACATATATTTATATTATTACTATTATCGTATATTTTATAGAGACTTATATATACATTATAAAAACATCCCAACTTATAAAAGTAAATGTTTAACGGAAATTGGCAAGGAAAATCCTGGTTGTTTTGACTCACAGGCAAGGAAAATCCCGGTGATTGCGTATAAAAGCTTGCGAAGATTTTAAGGACCAATTTAATAATAACGCGCTCATTTTTATTTTGAGCAATAACTCGCTAATTTCTTAATTATATATATATATAATGTGCCTCTCCGGTTTATTCTTTGATATTAATTGCTCCTTCTAACATAACATTATACTCCCTCCGTCCGAAAATACTTGTCATCAAAATGGACAAAAAGGGATGTATCTAAAACTAAAATACATCTAGATACATCCCTTTTATCCATTTTGATGACAAGTATTTCCGGACGGAGGGAGTATATATAATGAGCCCACCTAATACGTGTATTTCAAGGAAGTGCAAATGGGCTGGGATTTCTTAGAAAATATAAATGGGACTGATTGACGCGAAATTATTTGTTCACCCAGCCCAGCAAATGGATTGTACATTCTAGAAAACATGGGTTAAATATATGCCACATTTTTGCAGGCTGACATATGGGCCAATAGGTCGAAGCCTACGCAGGGCGTTGTCAACTTGGTCAACAAATGATTGTGTCATCCACGGCCATTGGATTTATATCCAACGGCCGGCATGCACCTTCAATCTCTCGTCTTCTTCCTCCAGCATCGCCGGAACCGCTTGGTCCGGCCTCCAACGGCTAGCGGCTCTGCTTAGCACGCATCGCTGCGAAGCACTACCCCACCGCCGGCCAGGCTATCCCTCCACCCCTCGACACCTCCTGTTATTCTCCACAGACTACAGCCCCACGCCGCAACAGAACTAGTTATAACCCTTCTCCTCCTCTCAATCTACGACTCCACTGCCGCGTTTTCCCATCTTCGAGTCGTTCCCGTCCGGGGCCTCGCCGTCGTCCACCGCCTCGTTGCGTTCGGTGCGATGTGGTCAACAAACGAGAGTCACCAGAAGAGGACTTTACGTGGAGCGCCTGACGGCTGGGACCCACGAGGTCCATGGTCGCATGCAAGAAAAGTTCCTCCTTATTAAGATGAAAAAAATGTTTCCTCCACCTAACAGTTGGGACCCACCGGCTGTATCTTCGCACGGAAGGAAGTGCCTCCTTGTTTTGCGAAAAAAATTATTCATCCCATTGACAGCTGGGACCCATCAGATTTGGTGACTCACTTGTGGGCCTACTAAGTGGACGTGTACGCACGGCTTTGTCAACTTAATCAACAAATGATTCTAGCAGCTGGACCGTTGGATGTTAATCCAACAGCCGTGCTCCTTCTTCAACCTCTGTTCTTGCTCCTGTCTCCCGTGGGCGGCACCGCGGTTGTGCTGCCGTGCACCTGAACCAGTGAAGTTTCCCACTCCTCTCCATCTGCGACTCCACTGCAGCTTTATAAATAGTAACGTCTTCGGTTTTAGCCCGGTTTTCCGTAGATTAACCAGGCAATTCTCTTCTTCTTAATTAATCGACGAGGCAATTCTTTTGCCTCCGTTTTGAAAAAAATAAATAGTAACGTCTAACTGAGCCAGTTAGTTAGATGCGTACACTTGGTGTAGTAGGATCTTTATTTAGTTTGATGCATACACTTGTTCTTTTTTGGTAGCCCTTTTGTAATGATGGCTGATGTTTGGTTTGGAAGAGAGAGCTGCGTATTCACTCTTCTGGCCTGCTTACTGCTTCTGTTGCACCCCCAGCCCTGGTTGCTGCTGCTGCTGTTTTCAATGTACAATCAGTAGTATATTTCGTCTGTTGGTTGAATAAATGTGTTGTTAGAATGACAAACACAATGTTTTGGAAGTCGTTGCATGGTTCGATCCTTTAGTGCCCCATACCGTACGTAGCGCATACTATTTATCATACGGAACACATTTTTTTTGAAACTCGGAACACATTTTCCACTTGTTGATAACATGCAGCCCACTGATGAAGGCCCAATAGAGAAGCCCATAATTAACTGGAAGGGAGGCTCTCACATGAATCCGGCCCAGGTACATGCTCATGGTCCCCTAACATAAATAAGTAAATAAATAAATAAATAAAGCTAAATGCTCATGAACCAGTTCTTTGGGAAAATAGGTAGCCCAGTATTTCTTTTTGAAGAATACCCAAGCTAGGCCTATTTGTTTTCTCCGAATTACTGGGCTGCAAATCTTTCAAGACGAGGAGGGATGCATTTCGGCCTGGCTTAAGAGTATGGTCAATGTCTGTTAAAAGTAATATCAAAAGGGATTGAAAATTCCAAAAAAATTATAGCAAATGGGATATAAGTTTCTTTTTTTCTTTTTGTTCTTCTCTGATATCTTATACGTATTTCATTGGATTTAACATGACATAGTACTAATTTATTTTTAAATTTGTTTTAGTATGGCTATTAATTTTTGGATTAAGAATATTTCGTTCCCCAGCAAAAATTTTGTGAATTTTCAAAATTTCCCACATATTTAGTTAATTTTTTGACCCTGGTACTGACCAAAAAATGGCCAGCAATTCTAAAAATGGAAAACGGGCTGCAAAAAATTCCATATGAATTAGAAAATGAGTAAAAATTATAAAAATAATAGGAAATGGGCTGTACACGCCACAGATTTCGAGGCTGACTTGTTTACGCAAGGCTTTGTCAGTGAACACACGATTCTAGCGGCAGTTAGTGTTGGATGTCCATCCAACGGCCGACGTGCTTCTTCAATCTCTGATCTTCCTGCTCCAGCCGCCTGAACTAGCGCCGGCGGGACTGCCTGCTCCCTCCTCTTGTGGCCCGCTATGATGTCGCGCAGGCTTCGCCGGCCCACCCTACTCCCTCCACTGGCCTGGCCGCACGCAATCAACTGCCTCCTTATTACGCGAAAAAAATGATTCCTCCCACTGACATCTGGGGTGCACCAGTTGGGAGGCTGACCTGTGGGCCTACTAAGTTGACGCATACGCAGGGCTTGTCAACTTAGTCAACAAATGATTCTAGCAGCAGTAACCGTTGGATTTGAATCGAACGGTCCTGCTGCTTCTTCAATCGCTGCTATTCTTGCACCAGCCGCCCAAACCAGCGCCGGGGAGACCGCCTGCTCCGGCCTCCAGTGGTCGGCTGTGCTGCCGATGAGGCCTCATCGCCCCCTACTACTCCCACCACTAGCCAGGCCCTGCGACGACGGCAGCCTCACACCGCAACCGAACCAGTGAACCCTCGTACTCCTCTCCGCGTGGGCATCCACTGCCGCATCTTCCCCGGCTCCGCGTCGTCCCCTTCCTAGGCCTCGCCATCGTCCACCGCCTTGGTGCTCTCGGTGCGGCGTGGTCAACGTGGTCAACGACATTCCATCGGAAGAGTACTGTACGTGGAGAGGCTGACAGCTGGGTCCACGGCCACAGCCCAGTTTTTTTGTGATTTGCCAAGTAAGTCGCTTTGTCAGGCCAGTTGGGCTGCAAATCTTTCAAGACGAGGAGAGCTTTCATTCGGCTGGCCGAGAAAATGGCCCATCAGTAATGAGAAATGGGTTGTACATTTTTAAAGCATATCAAACCGGCAATTAGTTTCAAATATCTTTTTTTCATTTCGAGATTTGAAATTACATTAATTTTTATGCGTGGAGAATTTGTTGGATTTTATATTGATATACATTTATTTTTAAAATCAGTTTGAATGTGAGTCGAAATTTCGGGATTAAAAACAGTTCGGACAGCACGGAAATATGCAAAATTTCGTATAATTTTTTAACCGTGGCCACAATATGGGCTGTAATGCTAAAAAAAGAATATGGGCTCCAAAAAAACCTTAATGATTAGCAATGGGCTGTAAATTATTAGAAATAATGGCAGATAGGTTGTATGCTGTTTTCCACAGATTTGAGGCTTTCCTAAAAAAAGGTTGACGCACAAGCAGTGACTGTTGGATGGCCATCCATCGACCGTCGTGCTTCTTCAATCTCTGCTCTTCCTGCTCCAGGCGCTCAAACAGGCGCCGGCGGGACTGCCTGCTCCCTCCTTCCCGTGGTCGGCTCTACTGCTGTGCAGGCCTCACCGCCCCACCGTACTCCCATCGTTGGCCTAGCCATCCCTCTACTCACCCACACCTGCTGTTATTCTCCGGTGACGGCAAAAGAACCAGTAAACCCTCGTACAGTCGTACTTCCCTCCACGTGGGAAACAACTGCCGAGTCTTCCCTGCCTCTATGTCGTTCCCTTCCTAGGCCTCGCCGTCGTCCACCGCCCTGGTGCTCTCGGCGCGGCCTGGTCAACGTGGTCAGCGACCGACATGCATCTGAAGTGGACTTTACGTGGAGAGGCCAACAGCTGGGTCCATGGCCGCACGCAAGGAAATGCCTCCTTATTACGCGCAAAATAATGATTCCTCCACCTGACATCAGAGACCCACCGAAAGGGCCTCTGTATTTCGCGAAAAAACGTTACCGCCGCTGACAGCTCGGACCCACCAGCTATATCTTCGCACGCAAGGAAGTGCCTTCTTATTACGCACAAAAAAATGAATACTCCACCTATTAGCTGGGACCCAGTATAGTGGCAGGCTGACTTGTGGGCCTACTAAGTTCACGGGGACGGAGGGCTTTGTCAACTTAGTCAATACGCACGATTCTAGCTCTAGTGACCGTATGATGTCCATCCAACGGCCGTAGTGCTTCTTGAACCTCTGGTCTTCTTGCTCCAGCCGCCCAAACCAGCACCGGTCATGCCTCGTGCTTATGCCTCCCGTGGCCGGCTATGATGCGGCGGAGGCCTCACCGCCCCCTACTACTCCCACCGCTGGCCAGGCCATCCCTCTACTCACCCACACCCTCTGTTATTCTGCGGCGACGGCAGCCTCACACCGCAGCAAACCAGTGAACCCTTGTACTCCTCTACGCGTGGGCATCCACTACCGCATCCTCCCCGGCTCCGTGTCGTCCCCTTCCTAGGCCTCGCCGTCGTCCACCGCCCTGGTGCTCTCGGCGCGGCATGGTCAACGTGGTCAAGGAACGGCTTCCATCGAACATGGACTGTACGTGGAGAGGCTGACAGCTGGGTCCACGGCCGCAGCAAGGAAGTGCCTCCTTATTACGTGCAAAATAATTATTCCTCCACCTGACAGCGGGGACCCATCAGACGGGCCACCGTATTTCGCCCCCTGACTGCTGGGACCCACCAGCTACATCTTTGCATGCAAGGAAGTGCCTGACAGTCGGGACCCACCTGGTCGAAGCATACGTAGCGTTGTCATTCTGGTCGCGAACGTGTACGTACATATATACTAGTGGATGTAGAGGCGCGCGCGTGTCGTAGTAGAGGCGACTAGGGTGCAAGAAAGAAAATACGGCCACGTATGTGTACATACGGGCGGGGTCTCGAACGCCTACTCGCGCATACGTACAGCCAGGGCTCGTGTACATGGCTGGGTCGAAACGGAGAAACAGCGTTGTCGTCGTGTTCATGGGGAGGCAACGGAATGCGTCGTGTTCATGGGGAGGCAACATAATGCGTCGTGTTCATGGGGAGGCAACGGAATGCGTCGTGTTCATCGAGAGGGCTTGGACGGAATAGACGATGGAAACGAGGCCTGGCGTACCGCAGAACGGAGGAAACGGCCTTGTGTTCGACCGGCCACGTTCAAAATGGGATCCTATTCATCGGGAGGGGTCTGGCGTACCGCAAAACGGAGAAAACGGACCTCCTACGGTCAAAATGGGGGTCCTGTTGATCGGGGGGGTGTGGCGTACCGCAAAACGGAGGAAACAGACTTATGTTGGAGCGCTACGGTCGAAATGGGGGTCCTGTTCATCGGGAGGGGTGTGGCGTACCGCAAAACGGGACTCCACGGGATACTGTTCATCTCCACCGTCGACCTCCTCCAGCCTCCATGGGCTCCTGTTCATCCAGCCTCCACCGCGTGCTACTCCACCGGCTACTGTTCAACCACCCCTCCACCTTCTACTGTTCATCCAGCCCTCCACACCACGGGGTCCTGTTCAACCACCCCTCCACGGGCACCCCTCCACCGTCTACTGTTCATCCAAACCTCCACACCACGGGGTCTTGTTCAACCACCCCTCCACCGTCTACTGTTCATCCAGCC
>NC_041386.1:34119661-34123771 GCF_002162155.2 Triticum dicoccoides | reverse complement strand
TCAGGTTTAGTTAACAGCCATCGATCGATCGCTCGGGTTCAATAACACGTAGCCTGCATTGCAATCGCTCGGGTTCAGTTAGAGCCAACGCCTCGCACACACGCGCATACATGTACGAGAGAAACGCGCATCGCTCGGCCCCCGACCTCCCACCATAACCGCGAACTCCCCGAAATTTTCCTCCCCCTCGTTTCTACCACGGTTTTTTCCGTCATGGACGGCCCAAAGAATGTCATGCAGCTGCGTCTCCGGCCCACCCAGGACGAAAAGCCCATTTTCTGTCATGATTTTTTGTCATAAAAGTAGGAGCCCACCATATCTATGATGATACCGGGTTTTGTCACAATTATCGTCATAGAAGTGTCATATGTATGACAGAAAAAAATTTCGTTCGGCCCAAAATGTCACGGATGTGTCTTTTTTTGTAGTGTGAGCAACGAACGTTGTATTAGACCATCCGCAGGGCCCGCGAGGCCCTCTCCGTCGTCCTTCAAGTTGTTGCGCTCGCTGTGGCACCGAGCATTGTTAACATGGTCAACGAACATGAGGATTCAGGAGATGACTTTATTTTGACTGGATGACAGTAGGGACCCACTAGGGCCATAGCCGTATGTACGCAAGTGCCTCCTTATTTTGTACAACTATATTTTTTTGCTTCCTCCTGGTTTCCTGACATCACGGTCCCACACCATTGTCAACCTATGTAGTCAATAAACGAGAGAATTGCACAAGGAGCGCCCGACAGATGGGACCAAGCAGCTCGAGCAGTATTTGTATTTTTGAGGTGTGAGCACTACAGAGTTTTTCTTGAGCGATATTTTCGTTGTTGTTCAGAGGAGAGCAGGGTATTAACTGGGCGGGCTGTGGCCCGTCTAGCCTAGGCCAGATATCCAGCCTAGATATTATTTTTTTCAAGCTGAAAATGGCTAGCCGAGCTATACTTTTTTGAGGAATACCCATGCAAGGTCAACTTGTTATTCTCCACCGCGCCGGGCTGCAAATCTTTCCTAGGAGGGATGCATTAGGCTTAACAGGAAAATGGGCTTTAATAAATATTAAATGGGATGTAATTATAAAAACTGGGCAGTAACCATAAAAAATGCACCAAACATGTAATTAGTTTATAAAATATTGTTTTGGGATTTTGAAAATTTTAATTTCATTATTTGTTGCGCGCGCAATATTTCATTGGATTTTTACATAATACAAATTTATATTGAAATTGTATTTAATCTGACTAGAAATTTTGGGATAAAAATATTTCGGATCCCATCAAAATGTGGGAAAAAATTTCGAATTCTGTTTTGAACAGTTGGTTGAAATTAGTAATCGTTGTGCTTGCTAGAAAATGGGTTGTACTTTTAACAAACTGTAAATGGGTTGTAGTAAATTCCATTAGAATTCAAAAATGGTTGTACCTTCTTACAAATTGCAAATGGGCTATAAGTTCTCTGCCACACACTTGTGGGCCTACTAACTTGACGCGTCCCCTAAAAAAGTAAGTTGATGCGTATGCAAAGCTTTGTCAACTTATAGTCAACATACGGTTCTAGCAGCAGTGGCCGTTGGATGTCCATCCAATGGATGTCGTGCTTCTTCTTCAACCTCGGATATTCTACCTTCAGCCGTCCAAAAAATGATTCCTCCCCTGACATCTGGGGTGCACCGTTTCGTAGGCTGACCTGTGGGCCTACTAAGTTGACGAGTAACAAGGGCTTTGTCAACTTAGTCATTATAAATGATTCTAGCTGTAGTGACCGTACGATGTCCATCCAACGGCCGTCGTGCTTCTTCAACCTCTGGTCTTGCTCTAGCCGCCCAAAGCAGCACCGGTCGTGTCGCCTGCTCCTGCCTCCCGTGGTCAGCTGTGCTGCCACAGAGGCCTCACCGCCCCCTACTACTCCCACCGCTGGCCAGGCCATCCCTCTACTCATCCACACCCCCTGTTATTGTGCGGCGACGACAGCCTCACACCGCAACAGAACTAGTGAACCCTCGTACTCCTCTCCGCGTGGGCATCCACTACCACCTCTTCCCCGGCTTCGTGTCGTCCCCTTCCTAGGCCTCGCCGTCGTCCAATGCCCTGGTGCTCTCGGCGCGGTGTGGTCAACATGGTCAACGAACAATCGGACGTGGACTTTACCTGGAGAGGCTGACAGCTGGTTCCACGTCCGCACACAAGGAAATGCCTCCTTATTACGCGCAAAATAATGATTCCTCCACCTGACATCTGGGATCCACCGGAAGGGCCTCTGTATTTCGTGAAAAAAAATGCCCCCCCCCCCCGCTGATAGGTCAGACCCACCAGCTATATCTTCGCATGCAAGGAAGTGCCTCCTTATTACGCACAAAAAAATGAATACTCTCCCTCCTAGCTGGGACCCAGCATAGTGGGAAGCTGACTTGTGGGCCTACTAAGTTGACGGGGACGGAGGGCTTTGTCAACTTAGTCAATATGAACGATTCTAGATCCAGTGACCATACGATGTCCATCCAACGGCCGCAGTGCTTCTTCAACCTCTGGTCTTCTTGCTCCAGCCGCCCAAAGCAGCGCCGGTCATGCCGCCTGCTCCTGCCTCTCGTGGCCGGCTGTGCTGCCACAGAGGCCTCACCACCCCCTACTACTCCCACCGCTGGCCAGGCCATGCAGCGATGGTAGCCTCACACTGCAGCCGAACCATTGAACCCTCGTACTCCTCTCCGCGTGGGCATGCACTGGGGCGTCTTCCCCGGCTCCGCGTCGTCCCCTTCCTAGGCCTCGCCGCCGTCCACCACCTTGATGCTCTCGGCACGGCATGGTCAATGTGGTCAACGACCAACTTCCATCAGAAGAGTACTGTACATGGAGAGGATGACAGCTGGGTCCACGGCCGCAGCAAGGAAGTGCCTCCTTATTACACGAAAAATAATGATTCCTCCACCTGACAGCAGGGACCCACCGGACGGGCCACCGTATTTCATGAAAAAATGTTTCCCCCTTAACTGTTGGGACCCACCAGCTACATCTTCGCACGCAAGGAAGTGCGTCCATATTACGGGCAAAAAAATGATTCGCCCCCTGACTGCTGGGACCCACCAGCTACATCTTCGCACGCAAGGAAGTGCCTGACAGTCGGGACACACCTGTTCGAAGCATAAGTAGTGTTGTCATTCTGGTCGCGAACGTGTACGTACATACTAATCGATGTAGAGGCATGCACGTGTCGTAGTAGAGGCGCGCACGTAGGATGTACACGTACGTACAATGGCCAGGGTGCAAGAAATAAAATATGGCCACGTACATACATACGGGCGGGGTATCGAACACCTACTCGCGCATACATATGGCCAGGGCTCATGTACATGGCTGGGTCGGAACGGAGAAATTGCATCGCATCGTGTTCATGGGGAGGCAACGGAATGCGTTGTGTTCATCGCGAGGCAATGGAACGTGTGCTGTTCATCGGGAGCCAACCGACTTGGACGGAACAGCTGATGGAAACGAGGCCTAGCGTACAGTAGAACAGAGGAAACGGCCTTGTGTTCGACCGGCCACAGTTGAAACGGGATCTGTTCATCGAGAGGGGTCTGGCGTGCCACAAAACGGAGGAAATGGACCTCCTATGGTCGAAATGGGGTCCTGTTGATCGAGAGGGGTGTGGCATACTGCAAAACGGAGGAAACGGACTTGTGTTGGAGCGCTACGGTCAAAACGGGGGTCCTGTTCATCGGGAGGGGTGTGGCATACCGCAAAACGGGACTCCATGGGATACTGTTCATCTCCACCGTCGACTACCTCCACGGGCTACTGTTCATCCACCGTTGACCTCCTCCAACCTCCACCTGCGACTATTCATCCACGGGCTCCTGTTCATCCAGCCTCCACCGCGCGCTCCTCCACTGGCTACTGTTCAACCAGCCCTCTCCATGGGGTCCTGTTCAACCACCCCTCCATGGGCTACTATTCATCCAGCCCTCCACGGGGTCCTGTTCATCCAGCCCTCCACGGGGTCCTGTTCATCTAGCCCTCCACGGGGTCTTGTTCATCCACCCCTCCACGGGGTCATGTTCATCCACCGGCTCGATCGATCGGGGTACTGTTCATCCAGCGGCAATGCCTCTACTACCACG
>NC_041386.1:34118931-34119501 GCF_002162155.2 Triticum dicoccoides | reverse complement strand
CACTGTTCATCTCGAGGCAGCATCGATCGGCTTCAGTTAGCAGCAGTTGCGAAGGAATCACTCGGGTTCAGTTAACAGCAAGGGATTGATCGATCGCTCGGGTTCAGTAACGCGTAGCCTGCAGTGCAATCATTCGGGTTCAGTTGGACCCCAACGCCTCACACACATGCGCGTACATACGAGAGAAACACGCATCGCTCGACCCCCGACCACCCACCGTAACCGGGAACTCCCCGATATTTTCCTCGCCCTCGCTTCTACCACGGTTTTTTCGTCATGGACGGTCCAAAGAATGTCATGCAGCTGCGTCTCCGGCCTGCCCAGGACGAAAAGCCCATTTTCTGTCATGATTTTTTGTCATACAAGTAGGACCCCACCACATGTATGATGATACCGAGTCTTGTCACAATTATCGTCATAGAAGTGTCATAAGTATGACAGAAAAAAAATCGTTCATCCCAAAATGTCATGGATGTGTCTTTTTTTGTAGTGTATAATAAAGCAAATCACTACCTTTAGGTACTGTTGTAAACTCATTCCAATTTAATATTAGCATTATATCTACTATAT
>NC_041386.1:34110640-34118699 GCF_002162155.2 Triticum dicoccoides | reverse complement strand
ACACATAGAAAATAGAATCTGTCAAGAACAGGACAGTTTGTAGTAATCTGGAACTTTCATATACTTCTGTAACTTCAAAAATTCTAAAAAATTAGGACAATCTAATTTTTTCGAATAATTATTATGTAAAAATTTCAAGATTTTATCATGCTCCAGTAAAAAACGAAAATTAAAAGACTACAGCAAAAGTTTCTGTTTTTTCTGCTGCACACACCGAACAAGCAATTTAAGCATCCTAAAGCCAAACCATGACACATTATTTTTATAATACGATGGATATATACAAGGGGATACTTATTTTTGAGAAACTTCCATGAAAAATTCTACATTGTTTCCATGAGCATGAACACAATTGTTCAAGGTCGACCCTCACTTCTCCAATGCACAACCTTCCAATCACTTCTCTTTTTGAAAAAGTTTTTAGGCATAAGAAGCAAGTAATTTTTTTGCATTTTCATTCTTTTTGTTTGTTTCACCCACAACTAAACAAAAACAAAAGGGAAAACAAAATCTACTTAGTGAAGAAAGCAAACAAGCATACACGAGAATATCAACCCCACGCTACTGCTCCCCGACAACGACACCAGAAAGAGCTTGATAATCCTCAAGTGCAAGGAATCATTGTAGCACTTTCCAAATGTGGAAATGATAAGTATGGAGTGTCGAACCCACAAGGAGCTAAAGGTAAGATCAATATTCTCGCAAGTCCTATATGGCGCTGATACGACTCTACGTACACTGAATGTTTGCTTCCAACTAGAAATGAGAAATAAAACTACGTTGTGGGTATGAAGAGGATAACTTTGCATGATATCGGAGAACTAAAATATAAAAGTAGGTGCTGTTAATATAAAGTTAGAATATATTACTATATATTATAAATAACGAGTGTGGAATAATGATGAATCGGTGTGCGGAATTGTCCTAGGCAATTGTTAACAAGATCGGTAATCAATATTGCAATTTCATATGAGGGAGAGGCATAAGCTAACATACTTTCTCTTCTTGGATCATATGCACTTATGATTAGAACTCTAGCAAGCATCTGCAACTACTAAAGATCATTAAGGTAAAACCCAACCATAGCATTAACACATCAAGTCCCCTTTATTCCCATACGCCATGACCCGCTTACCCGTGTTTGTGTTTCACTCACTCACACAACACAGACAATAAGCAAACCATGATCACATTGGAAACCCTACAGCAGGAATCTCTCACGCTTGCACGACACGGAGAGCACCATAGGACAGCACCAAAATAAAACATACAACTGAAACCAATCTATATCAGCAATCAACCCAAAAGACAAAAGAAATCTACTCAAAACATCATAGGATGGAAACACATCATTGGATCATAATATGTGTCATAAAGCACCATGTTCAAGTAGGGGATTACAGCAGGGTGCGGGAGAGTGGACCACGTAAAAGAGATGAGGATGAGGATGTTGATGAAGACGATCACCACGCCGATGGTCCCCCGATGGCACTCCGGTGCCATCGAGAGAGAGGGGGGAGGTTCTCCCCCTTGTGCTTCCTCCTCCATGGCCTCCCCCCTAGATAGGGAGAGGTTCTCCCTCTGGTCCTTGGCCTCCATGGTGATGATGGCCTCCTCCGGGATCCTCCTCCATGGCCTTTGGTGATGATGGCGTGCCAGAGAGGGCCTAGATTGATTTTTCATGGCTACAAAGGCGTACGACGGCAAAACTCCCAATCTATCTTCAGTTCTGGGGTTTTTAGGATTTATAAGAAGGGTTGGCGTCGGTTTCACTTCAGGGGGGCCCACGAGGCGACCACAAGGTCGAGGGGCGCGCCCCCACCCTTGTGGTGGCCCGGGACTGCTCTTCCGTATCCTTTTCTTCTAGTATTTTTCATATTTTCCAAAAAAATCTCCATTAATTTTTAGCTCGCTCCGAGGACTTTTATTTCTGGACAAAAACAACACCACGGTAGTTCTGCTGAAAACAACGTCAGTTCGAGTTAGTTCTAATCAAATCATACCAAAATTATATGGAATCGTTGTAAACATGGCATGAATACTTCATAAATTATAAATACGTCGGAGACGTATCAGACAATGATGTTGTGGAGATGAAATTATTTCCGTTTTCTTTGCGAGATCGTCCAAAAATTTGTTTTTCTTCTTTCCCTTGCAGTAGTATCGATTCTTGGGATAAGTGCAAGGATGCTTTTATTACTAAGTATTTTCTGCCCGCAAAAATTATTTCCCTTAGAACCCAGATCATGTATTTCAAGCAACTTGAACTTGAGCATGTTGCACAATCTTGGGAAAAGGATGAAAATGATGCTAAGGAATTTCCCAACTCATGGGTTAAATCTTTGGATGATCATACAATTTTTTTATGCGGGGTTGAATTTTGTTTCTCTTAATATTTTAGATTCCATCGTGGGTGGTACTTTTATGGAAATTACTTTGGGTGAAGCCACCAAATTGCTTGATAATATTATGGTAAATTATTCACAATGGCATACCGAAAGAGCTCCTACTAGTAAAAAAGTTAATTCGGTTGAAGAAATTTCTTCTTTGAGTGAAAAAGTTGATGCTCTTATGAAATTGGTTGCTAATAAAAGTGCCCCTATTGATTTTAATGATGTGCCTTTGTCTACTTTGATTGAGCAAAATAGTGATGCCGCAGATCTGAATTTTATATCATGAAACAATTTCGATAACAATGCTTATAGAGGTAATTTTAATCCTAGGCCTTTTCCTAGTAATTCCTCTAATGATTATGGTAATTCCTATGGTAATCCTTCTTATAATAATAGGAACACCTCTGATCTTGAGAATAATATTAAAGAATTTATCAATACTCAAAAGGTTTTCAATGCTACAATGGAATAAAAGTTGAATAAGATTGATGATTTGTCTAGAAGTGTTGATAGAATTTCTCATGATGTAGAAAATTTAAAGATGCAAATTTTTGTGCCTAAAGTTGAGGAATCAATTAAAGCTTTTTATGTTTCTATGGATGAAAGTAAGAAAAGAACCACTATGCTTAGAGCTAGAAGAGAATTTTTAGAAAAAGCATTTTCTAATGATTGCTTTCATAAAAGTGACGAAGATATGAAAATGGTTGGTGTTTCTTATATTGATTCCTTGTTTAGTAAAGTTAAAATTGATGATAAAGGGACTGGAGAATATTTAACTTTAGCTAGAAGGCGTCCCGATAATTCGGAGGGTGAAATTCTTGTTGACAAAATTGATAAAAGTGGGTTTAAAGAGGTCAAAACTTTAACTAGTGATGTGCCCACTCTTTTGGATTACAAATACTTTACTTATGATAGTTGCTTTTTGATTGATTGTATTTATTTGTTGCAATCCATGATAAATCCACCCATGCTTATGAACAAAATAAAGCTTTTACTAAACATATTGTTGATTCTTTGATGAAAGCTTTGGAAGAAAACTTGGAATTAGAAGTTTCAATTCCTAGAAAATTGCATGATGAGTGGGAACCTACTATCAAAGTCTAGATTAAAAATTATGAGTGTTTTTCTTTATGTGACTTGGGTGCTAGTGTTTTTACAATTCTGAAATCTTTATGTGATGTGCTTGGTCTTACCGATATTGAAGAGTGTTCTTTAAATGTGCACTTGGCGGATTCTACTATTAAAAAGTATATGGAAAGAATTAATGATGTTCTTGTTCTTGCAAATAGTAATTATGTGCCCATATATTTTTATTGTTCTTGATATTGATTGCAATCCGTCTTGTCCAATTATTCTTGGTAGACCATTTTTACGTACTATTGGTGCCGTGATTGATATGAAAGAAGGCAATATTAAATTTCAATTTCCACTAAGGAAGGGGATGAAAAACTTCCCTAGAACAACAATTAGGCCACCGTATGAATCAATCACGAGGGCATCATATGGATCTAGAAACAAAGATGACAATGCTGAGATCCTTACTTTATGCCTAGCTAGGGGCGTAAAACGATAGCGCTCGTTGGGAGGCAACCCAATGAATAAAATTTATTTTTGTCTTTTGATTTTTGATCTTGAGTGTTTTCACAATTATGCTACTCTTATGATTGTTTTTTGTGTGTTTTAATTAGTGTTTGTGCCAAGTAAAGCCTTTAGGATCTTGTTGGGTGATAGTTGATTTGATCTTGCTGAAAAACAAAAACTTTTGCTCTCACGAAAAGAATTTTTGGAGTTACAGAAGTATTCGAAATATCCAGATTGCTTTAGACTGTTCTGTTTTTGACAGATTCCGTTTTCTTTGCGTTGTGTGCTTGTTTTGATGATTCTATGGGTTTCTTTGAAGATTTTTTGCCATAGAAAAGTTGGAATACAGTAGATATAATGCAAAAAATAATTATGAATGGATTGCAACATTACTTATAGTAGTTATTTGCTTTCTTATACTAACGGGTCTCACGAAGGTTTTGTTGAGTTTTGTGTGATTGAATTTTTCAAGTTTTGAGTGATGTTACGATGGATAAAGGAATAAGGAGTAAGAAGATCCTAAGCTTGGGGATGCCCATGGCATCCCAAGATATTATCCAAAGGGAAGCAAGCAACTAAGCTTGGGGATGCCCGAGTGTCATCCCCTCTTTCTTCTAACAACCATCGGTATTTTACTCAAAGCTATATTTTTATTCGTCACATACTATGAGTTTTGCTTGGAGCGTCTTGTATGATATGAGTCTTTTCTTGTTTTGCTTTGTGTTTTAAATCTTGAGTCCTCACTAGACACACCTATTTGAGAGAGCCAAACTTATGCCATGACTTGTTAGAATTGCTCTTTATGCTTCACTTAAATCTTTATGAGCTATGGAATTGCTCTAGTGCTTCACTTATATCTTTTTGAGCACGGTGTGCTTTCGTATTTTTGAAGAAATTCTCTCTTGTTTCACTTAAATTAATTTGAGAGAAAGAAATATTATGCTCCTGATTTTCACTTATATTTGTTTGAGCTTATCAAAAGCAACACATAAAAATTAGTTCCCAACCGATAGATATCCAAGAAGGATATAATAAAAACTTTCATGAAGATCATTAGACAAAATAAACTTGATTCCTTATAATAGTTTTGAGATATGACGATGTGATATGTGAGTCATGTTGATGAGTAATTATGCTTTAGTAAGAATATTGGTGTTAAGGTTTGTGATTCCCTATGCAAGAATGAAAGTCAATAGTTGTGCAATGAAATTACATCCTACTTGTGGTGCATTATTCGATGTTAATTATGCTCAATGCTCGCTTATGAGATTTTTTCATTTCTTGGTTGGTCGCTTCTCAATCTTTTGCTAGCCTTCATTTTGCACTAAGTATGATCACTACTTGTGCATCCAAAATCCTTTAAACCAGTTTTGCCTTATGAGTCCAGGTATTCTTTTGCTGTTCTAAGCAAATTTGTACGTGCCATCTCTAATTTTCAAAATAAACTTCTCTTTTGTGTGCTCGTGCGCTCATGAACCGGTACGAGGTGGCTAATATATTTCCATGCTAAATATGTTATTCTCACGATGAGTGTTTATTCACTTGTCATTGCACGAGAGTAAGGCAAAGGTATTAGGGATGCCCAGTCCCAAAATGAAAAATGAATTTACTTTATATTGTCAAAAAATAAATTCCTTGAAAAGTGTTGGTATGGAAGGAACCCATGGATACGGCTAGCCATGGAAAGTAAAAGTATGGTTGAAAAAGGAATAAACTTTAATTTCTGTTTGGGAACTGCCTGTGATATATCTAGCATGGAAAGTATTGGGAACTTCTCGATCGTTCTCGTTGGCATGAAAAGCATGCCTCCCAAAATGTTTTTATCTCTATCTTTTTCGCTTTGAGATCTGGCACCTCTACAAATCCCTACTTCCCTCCGTGAAGGGCCTTTCTTTTACTTTGTGCAATTTTTACTTTTAATTTGAGTCTCCAAATTCTCTTATAAATCACCAACTAAGGGGCACTATGATCGTACTTGAGCATTGGGTGTAGCTAATATGTGAGTGTTTCATGAATGGATCAATGATTGAGCATAATGAGTTAGGGATAACTTATTTTATGGTTGATATTTTGAAAGACATGGTTGCTTGTCGATATGCTTGAGTATTTAAGTCTCATGTCAAAACTAGACTATTGCTTTGAACCATATAAAAGTCCAAATGTCCATGCTATAAAGAAAAGAATATGAGATGAGCATGTTAGGCAGCATTCCACATCAAAAATTCTGTTTTTATCATTTACCTACTCGAGAACGAGTAGGAATTAAGCTTGGGGATGTTGATACGTCTCCAACTTATCTATAATTTTTGATTGTTCCATGTTGTTATATTATCATTCTTGGATGTTTTACAATCATTTTATAGTCATTTTATATCTTTTTTGGTACTAACCTATTGACACAGCCAAGTGCCACTCATTGTTTTCTGCATGTTTTTTACATCGCAGAAATCAATATTAAACAGAGTCCAAACGCAGTGAAACCTTTTGTGGATTTTTTTGGACCAGAAGACATCCAGTGGGCCAAAGAAATACCGAAGAGGCAGCCCGAGGTGAGCACAAGACACCAGGGCGTGCTTGGAGGCCCAGGCGCACCCTGGTGGGTTGTGCCCACCTCGGTGGCCTCCCGAACCGCCTCTTTGCTCTATAAATACCCCAATATTTCAGAAACCCTAGGGGAGTCTACGAAAATCAATTCCAGCCGCTGCACGGAGGGGTTCATCATGTCCATTGGTGCCTCTCCGATGATGCGCGAGTAGTTCTTTGTAGACCTACGGGTCCGTAGTTAGTAGCTAAATGGCTTCCTCTCTCTCTTTAGATTCTCAATACAATGGTCTCTTGGAGATTCATATGATGTAACTCTTTTTGCGGTGTGTTCGTTGGGATCCGATGAAATTTGAGTTTATGATCGGATCTATCTTTTTATCCATGAAAGTTATTTGAGTCTTCTTTGATCTCTTATGTGCATGATTGCTTATAGCCTCGTATTTCTTCTGCGATATTTGGGTTTTGTTTGGCCAACTTGATCTATTTATCTTGCAATGGGAAGATGTGCTTTGTAATGGGTTCAATCTTATGGTGCTTGATCCCAGTGACAGAAGGGGAACCGACACATATGTATTGTTGCTATTAAGGATAACAAGATGGGGTCTATTTCTACATAAATAGATCTTGTCTACATCATGTCATCGTTCTTATTGCATTACTCTGTTTCTCCATCAACTTAATATACTAGATGCATGCTAGATAACGGTCGATGTGTGGAGTAATAGTAATAGATGCAAGTAGGAGTCCATCTACTAATCTTGGACGTGATGCCTATATAATGATCATTGCCTGGATATTTTCATGATTATTTGAAGTTCTATTAATTGCCCAACAGTAATTCGTTTACCCACCGTTTGCTATTTTTCTCGAGAGAAGCCACTAGTGAAACCTACGGCCCCCGGGTCTCTTATTTATTATATTTGCCTTTGTGATCTATTTTTATTTACTTTTATTTTCAGATCTATTAAACCAAAAATACAAAAATACCTTGCTGCACTTTATTTTATTTGGCGTTCGACCTATCAATTTATTATAACTTTCTCACGCCTGTTTGCCAATTTCCGGCGCCGTTGCCCGAAAGGGATTGACAACCCCTTTAATACGTTGGGTTACAAGTATTTGTTATTTGTGTGCAGGTGTCGTTCACGTAGTGTTGCGTGCTTCTCCTACTGGTTCGATAACCTTGGTCTCATCACTGAGGGAAATACCTACCGTTGATGTACTACATCATTCCTTCCTCTTTGGGTAAATACTAACGTAGTTCTAGAAGACATCAACATCTTTTGGCATCAATAGTATGAATATGTGTATCACTACAATCGAGATTCAACAAGAATAGACCACTCTTCAAGGGTGCATGACCATAAAAGATATTACTCGTACAAATAGAACAACCATTATTCTCTGATTTAAATGAATAACCATCTGGCACTAAACAAGATCCAGATATAATGTTCATGCTCAACGTTGGCACCAAATAATAATTATTCAGGTCTAAAACTAATCCTGAAGGTAGGTGTAGAGGTAGCGTGCCGACGGCA
>NC_041386.1:34091266-34110278 GCF_002162155.2 Triticum dicoccoides | reverse complement strand
TAAAAGTATCTAGAACATTTTATATTTAATTTAGATCAACAGGTCTAAAAGGCCAAGAGATGGAAGGCAACTTGGGCCTGGCCCAAGTGGGAAAGTGCCTCCTTCCCTAAGGAGGGAAGGAGGCCGAATTGGGAGTAGGGGAGGAGTCCAACTCCTCCCCCCTTGGGCCGGTGCCCCAAGGAGGCTTTCCCTGCTTGGTTGCAACCCCCTTCCCTCCAACATATGTATATTTGAGGTATTAGCCACAATTGAACATACAAGTTTTGGAGCCTCTATAGTTCTTCTAGTTCTAATTCTAGATTCTAGTTAGTCATAGTTGACTAATTAGAGCTAGGCTAATCCTCTTGTCCCCATAATTAGAAGCCATGTGTGGTTCTAATCTCCTTCCTCTAATTCTCTGGCTACGATTAGCTCAGGACGGCGAAGCGCTGCCGGATCGTGAAGGTTGCGCGTTTGCAAGCAAGTAAAGAGGTCGTGCTTTCGGTCTTCGGTTCGAGGAACTGCTCGTGGGCGGTACGAGGGATCGTTCATCGACGGTTCGAGGGACTCCAAGTACGATCTACATCGACACGTTCTTCTTCCGCTGCAACTCGGTAACGGTAATGATCGTGATCTCAATCCATTATGCATCTTCATATTGATCTTGGGTGATCGTAGGTGCGATTTTTTTGTTTTCTACCACATTTACAAATAGTGTCCTCCATGGACGGCGTCGGCAGGGGGCGGAGGGTAGCTGGCTATGGACGGATGTTGGCTGGACGATGCCGTAGTACAAGACGAGCGGGCGTGTGGGTGGGGGCTACGGACGTACGTCAATGCCTGGGCGGTGGCCGGAGTGGTACAGCGGCGGCGGCGGACAAGGAGAGTGCGGATGCAAAATAAAGGGGAGTAGAGTGGAGTGAAAGAGAATGAAAACGGAAGGGAGGATTTTAGTGGGTTAGGGCCTGCGGGTGTCGAAGTCCTACATGGCGGCGGTCTGGACTCCCACAAAGACCCCCCTCCCCCTCCCCAAGTTTCCTTTCAATTTGAACGTCCGTACCACTCCACGGACCGATAGGGTACCACGTTGGATGCTAGAATGGGCCCAGACTTATGCTGGTGTCTCAAGGGTCGGCGTTGGAGATGCCCGTACATAACAGGGACATAATCATTATAATGGGGTTGGTAGTTGACGTACTTAAAACTTAAAACATTTCATTATTGACAAGGGGGTTCTGGAATGAATCATACACGTAGAAACACATGCTCTAGTACCAAATCATTTCACGAAACGCCATCTGATTGAGAAATAACAAGCAATTACTATTATTATAGTATTGGCGAACATGGCCAGCTCCGCACCTGTCTGAGGAAACTGAAGCTTGGCAATTCCCTTGGCGCATTTCTTTTCGTTTCATAAGCTCGTGCCTGACAAGGAGCTACTTTGCTCCTAAAGAAGACGACACCAGTGGGCAGGGGCGCAACCAACCGACCATTGTTCCTCGTCATGATTACAGGATCACGTTCTCAAAATCCTTAGCAGTTCCCATTGCACTTTTGAAACTCAGCCATGGGTCGGGCCGGGGGTGTTCTGCACTATCTAGATGCAAAGCCGGCAGCCAGCCAGCGTGATCATCATAGTGCATGCAGGCCCGAACAACCAGATTAAGTATGCCCATTTACTTGGGAGTCAGGCGGTCCCGGCCTTCCCAATCGGCAGTGCATGGTCCCTTCCCTTGCATTATGCTACCTGGGTGGTAGTTGTAGAAGCACGCCAAGGGTTGGACAGGTTGTAGAGTCACCGGTTGCCGGCCTTTTTGGTTCATTCACGGTATAACAGCGTGGTCGTCCGTGCGGATGTCAGGATAGGTTACATTACAGTTAACAGACAGCCGTTTTGGTGTCAGGATAGCATGTGTTTTCGTACACCAAGTATTCGAATCGACGTCTTTTGAAATACGCCCAACGGTAGGTTGCTCGATTCAAAATGTAAATGGGGCACAAGATGCACATGCTGTGCTACCCTCACCCTGCTGCAACTGGCAACTGCAAATCCTGGCGTTTGAAGGCTACCCGAATGCAGTAAATTGGGGTCAAGAGATACAGTAACGTCGAGCAGTGAAAGGCCTGGAACGTGGAGGAACAGCGCTAGCCTGACATGCCCAGAAAGGAGTTGAGCAGCGATCTGTGGCGGGCTCCGCGCCATGATCCAGCGCACCAACAAAGATCAACACACATCGAGGTGACGAGCGGTGGGCGGTGGCTCACAAGCTCACCCCCTCAATTGGCTCCGCGCCACCGCTCACATGCAGGCACCAGGCAATGTGGCTTGTGTGGTAGCCTCCGAGTACCAGGCAATGAGCGTGATTTATACACATCAATCAGCCTTCAAACCCACCATAACAAATAAGTGAAGTCAAAACAACTTAAACGATTAATGAGTGACGTAAACTAATAACTACAATCATGAAAAGATATTAATGTACTTTCTGGTAAAATCTGAGCACATATCCTGGATTGCAATGTTTTGTAAACAGAACATGCAAAATGGGGCACCAATTCAAACTGCTGCGCCGTCCAGATCTTCAGTCGAATCGCGGATGAGGCCAGATGCCAGGTTGTGCTAATTAGAAAGATTATACAAGCCGCCATGAATGTGGTTACAGCCGGCTGTATAGCCCGATTGCCGGTGTCGGTTTCCCTTTTTTCATTTGGTTGCCCTAGCTTTGTAACTTCGACTTCATTTAATGAAATATAGCGCCACGATGTCTTTTTGTTAAAAGGAAATGGGACACCACAGACGACCCAGAAATTAACAAAAGGATGTATCATTATCTGCCTGATGGAAATAAGCTTCCATTCTCCCCTTTTACAGCTCAAGCTGCATTTCCCTGCAAGTAGAGGACGAAATAAACGCTCAGATGGTGGATTAACATGTTAACTTCTGAAACATGAAAAGCAAAGAGGAGCAAACTACCTTTGGTTTAGACTTGCTGGGTTTGGAGTCAGCAGCTTGTTTGCTATCAAGAGGACGCTTGAAAGGAAGGAAATCTATCCCACCCATGAATGGCTGCAGTGCTTTTGGCACTTCAACCCCATCCTCCCTCTGGTAGTTCTCCAGAATACAGCATAGGGTCCTCTCAGTTGCAGTCAGCGTAGAATTCAACATATGAACAAACTGTTTCGACTGCTCGTCATTCTGCAATTTGAACATGCATCAGTGGTGATAAGTGATCAGGCATTTTGATCTACACTAGGTAGAAGTACAGCAGAGTGCTGTTATCTACCAGTGTCCATTTGAAACAAAACCCTACCTTTTTCTGGCCATAGCCTATTCCAAGTCTCCTTGCCTGATAATCTGTGCAATTTGAACAGGATACTAGTTCTCTGAATGTTTTTGACGCAGGGAACCATGCTTCCAAATCATACTTCTTAGCTGCTGCATCATTAAGCGCACCAGAGACAATCGAAACTAGTTGATATGGTAGGCCAATCTGTAGCAAGGTGGACAATATAGAAATGTTTAGACATGTCAAAAACACACAGTCGAGGCTATAAACATGGTGTTTAAGGTTTCACAAAGCTTCAGATTCATACCTCCTTATAAAAATCTTCTGCATTTTTTATCATCTCCTCGTGCATTTCCCAGGATTCATTGTCATTTGGACTTGTGGCACAGAACTGTTCGATCTTTTCAAACTGGTGGACTCTGAAGATGCCAGCTGTATCCCTCCCGTGTGAACCAGCTTCTTTCCGGAAGCACGTGGAGAACCCAGCATATCTAAACAGGCAAAGTTAATAACCGAATATAACTAATGCATAGTGACTGAAGAGAAGCTACTTAATCTTAGGCATTACCCACCTAATTGGCAAATCAGCAGGATATATCCGATCACCCAGATGATAAGCACATAGTGGTTGCTCGGATGTAGCTATGAGATACTTATCGTCTCCGTCACCTGTTACCTGCCAAATGCAACTAATGGTCATGGACATTATATTACATGCGTTGGGTCAAATAATACCATTTTGAAACATCATTAGTTCAAATCAACAATGATCATCAGGAACCAGTGTACTAACAGAATTAAACGAGCAATAGTTCTCCAAACATCCCCCTAAACAATACATCTCAAGACTAGCCAGATAGCGAACTGGATTTGAAAGGATACTTGTCTGAGAACACACTACCAATCTGTCTACCATAATGTTTAATGAAACTGGGCGGTGCTTACTGAAGCTGTGAACACAATGACAAACTGGCAACAAGAGAATATGTTAGCATGCCCAGAGAAAGCATTGGAAAACATGGCCAAGTTTTTCAATACACAAATAAATGAAAGTAAGGATGCTCAATAACACCATAATATGTAAGAAGGGACACCTCTTTGGGCTTACTTTATAGAGCTCCTCATCAAATTGGGCCAACTGGGCACATTTTGCCATGATTTCCTTTCTCATGAAAAAAGGAGTTTGCATTGGTGTGAAGCCTCGTATTCTCAGGAATGTTAGGCCAAAATTTATCAATGCCTGGTTCAGGAGGACACCATTGCCCTTCAAAAAGAAACCTCTTCCACCAGCTACATCGGCACCTGCAAAAATTTGAGTGGGCAACAAAGTATGAGGGATAGCTAAACATTTAATAGAGCAACATAACATGATAATAACAATGGGTTTCTGTTAAGAGTACGTAATGGGCCTAATGGGCCTGGGCTGGCAGTATAGCCCGTTAGTCATAGGGTTAATTAGAGATAAGGGTCGCTTGCTTAGGGGTCAAGTAAGCTTTGCTGGGGAGTCAAGTAAACCTCTCTATATAAGGGGAGGAGATGTATCAATCTAATCAAGCAAGAATTAAGAAGGAAATCCCTTCCCTCTTGCTCGGCCGTGGGCAAAAAGGCCCCCGGCCGGCCCTCTCGCGCCCTCCTTCTAGCAGGACCATAACAATCTGGTATCAGCTTTTCCAGATTCGATCATGTCCAGCCCTCCACCGAGTTCTTCCCACCCGCCGCCGCCGCACACCTACCCGCCGCCACCAGCGTCTTCATCGGCGCTGCTGCCCCACACAGAAGGCGCGCCGGCATTGGGCGTGCTGGCGTCCTCAGGGGCGATTGCACCCTCTGCCCCGGCCCCGGCGCCGTCCGCCCTTGTCCTCACCCCGGAGCAGATGACAGCCGCAATCCTGGAATTATGGCAGGCCGTGGCGGGCATCAAGGCCTAACTCGTCGGGCCCTATGCGCCCCAGTCGCATCCCCAGCAGCCACCTCCTCCGCCGCCACACCAACAGCAGCTACCCCCGCCGCCGCCGCCCTTGGACGCGACCACGGCGCCGGTCATCTCGTACCAGTATGGGATGCCCTACGACGGGACTGCGACGACCTCGTTCCCATCAGCGCCGCCGCCGTCCTAGGGCGTCCCCATCCAGCAGCTCAAGTTCCCGCCGTCGCCGTCACCGCTTCCGGCTTGGATCGCTACCCGCCACGTGTCGGCGGCGGTGAGGCTGCAGGCTGCTGCGCGCGGCCTCCTAGCGCGTCGGCGTGTGCGGGAGATGCGTGGTCTGCAGCTGCCACTCCTCCCAGTTGCGCTTCGCTGCGCAAAGGACCTCGATCTCGACCGCTGCGTCGGGGATCTTGGGCATGCGGTTTTCCCCACGGGTGGCGGGCATGCTGTTTTCCCCACGGACAGCGACCTCAAAGTCTGCGACATCGGCGGTTGGGGGGCGCACCCCTCCTCGCCATTCTCCATCGAAAGCCCTCCACTCTTCCCTGTGCGGTGCAAACCAACAGCCGTCCGGCGGGGAGAAGGCATGGTGTCACCGACAGGAGCGCACCGCGTAGCACCACTGCATTCCTCCGCCGGCCGCCGCAAGGGCTCCTCTGCTGGTCGCTCTTGCGACCACTTCCAGGTGGCCATACACATGCACTCCTTTTGTCTAGATGGTGTCCATGGGATCCAGGTGGCTGCACACGTGCACGTCCGACGTGCGGATGGTGTCCACTTTATGTTCAGGGGTCCAAAATAAAGGGTCTCGGTCCATTTCAGGTTGGGAGTAATAAAACAAGCCGAGATGTAAAAGACTTGTTTTTAGGTGTTAGGTTTGTGTTGCGTCGAGTCATGGTTATAAGTTGGTTAGGTTGCAACTCGAGGACAAGCTGCACGTCCAGGTGGGGTGTAGTGTTAGAGTACGTAATGGGCCTAATGGGCCTGGGCTGGCGGTATAGCCCATTAGTCCTAGGGTTAATTAGACATAAGGGTCGCTTGCTTAGGGGTCAAGTAAGCCTTGCTGGGGAGTCAAGTAAACCTCTATATAAGGGGAGGAGATGTATCAATCTAATCAAGCAAGAATTAAGAAGGAAATCCCTTCCCTCTTGCTCGGCCGTGGGCAAAAAGGCCCCCGGCCGGCCCTCTCGCGCCCTCCTTCTAGCAGGACCATAACAGTTCACATATTGAGTAACCCCAGAGAGCTTGTTCTATTATATTATGAGAAAAGAAAAGAGGCTTCCTAAGTTTAAAAGAACAAACGTTTCATAAGCTTGAAGGTAGTGCAGGTAGATGCAAACATAAGAAAGTTGTTACTATTCTGCTACTAAATTTGATGGTCTGGGGTTCCATGACATCGTACAGAGCAATACAAATACAATCTATCAATCCCATCCCATATTCCCATATATGTATCAACAGCAATTGATAATGGTTTTTGTGACGCCACATACTAGATAAAACAACAGAATCAACGGTGCTAGTTGAAACCAGAAATTTCAGTTGCTGATACAGCAGTGCTAGCTGATGCCAGAAACTTCAGTTGCCGAGACAGCAGTGCTAATTGATGCCAGAAACTTCAGTTGCCAATACAGCAGTGCTAGTTGAAACCAGAAATTTCAGTCAAATACACAAAATACTATTGCAAGTGTTTCACAAGACATTTTGCCAAATCAGCCATAAAGCAAAGCATGCCCCAGAATTGTGCGCATGCAGTCATACAAATTGTAGTCGTACTGATTATTAAGCCAAAACCTATATTTGTCGGTATTGCTGTTCATCCAAAGTTTGGAACAAAAGTTATTGTTTTAGTCTTACAGAGAGGCAGAACAAAATCCATTCTAGAATGACAACTAGCGCAACAAGAGAAGCAATTTAGTACTACGACAGGGTAAAGGAATATGCATTTGAACTTTCAACTAAACTTGAAACAAGCTAATCCAAACACAATGAGCAAGCATTCGAGCAACAGATGATTGTTTTTTAGCACATACCCTTGTCCAAAGATGCAATGTCAAGCATTAGGCAAAGATCCACATGATTCTTCAAGTTCTCCTCCAGTCTCCTCTCTCCCCATGTCCGGACAATAGCATTGTTTGCCTGAGAGAAGGAAATATTAAACCGCTTGAGATGCAGATGCCTTAGTATCAGTTCTGTGAAGAAAAGCTTGCCAGGATATTTCACATTACTAGAATAGGCACGTCCAATTGCTCACAAGCAGATTCAAACCCAACTGAACGTAATGCAGTGATCTTTCTTGTATATTACTATAGTGCCTAAATTGCAATAGGGATACCAATAGAGGAAACAGGAGAGTGAACTAGGTCGAAAACTAGAGCTAGTAGTTGCAAACAATTGCTAAAAAGGACACAATGCAATCAAACCAATGTTCTCTTAGTTATCTGGAACCACGAAATGTAAGGTTTGCACTTTCAACGCACCTCGTCGCCGCTGATGGGCACAGATTCATGCACGAGGTTGCCAATGGTGACGAGCTTGGCATCGAGGGTGGTCTTGGCCTCCTCCACATCCTTCTCCTTGGCGGCCAGCCTCCTCTTGATCTCCTCTGTGCTCTGTATCAGCTCCGTCGCATCCTGCTTTTTCTGCAAAAATTCGACATACCCACGGTCACGTGCGAATCCAGAGCCAACCTAAACGGGGCGAAAACAGAGCAAATCGACGCGAACGTACGGCCTTGAGCTTGCCGATCTCCTTGCTGGTCTTGTTGAGCTCCTGCCGGATCTTGTCAAGCTCAAACTGCCCTGCAGAGACAATACATACATCCTGGGGCTCAGGGTCCGCGGATCCGGAAGGTTCTGGGAGGGGTCAGGGAGCGGAGGAGCTCTTACTCTGGCGCCACGCCTCGTCGAGGACGATGACCTCGTCGACGAGCGCAACGTTTTCTTCTAATGTTTCGGGCTTGGCGTCGGCGGAGCGTCTGCGCTGCGACTCGCGGACAAGCTCAGGGTCGCCGCCCTTCTCCTTGCGGAAGAGGTTGATGTCGAGCATCTTCTCGCGCGACGGCGGCTACGGGTGGGACGGCGGCGGCGGCGGCGGCGGCGGGGAGGAAGGGATTTTCTTCTCTGTGTTTTTCTTTGACACGGGGAGCAAGGGTTTTGACGCAGAGAAGATGGCGGCGGCCCCAAGTTAGTCCATTTTGTCCTCGCAAATTGGCCCACACGCCTGTAAGTCCTTGGGCACGGCCCATTTAGCTCCTTTTTGTCTTTCTCCTCGCTGTAAATATTTGCATATGTTCGGTTGATCCATGTATAGTACTCCCTCCGTCCCAAATTTGTACTAAGCTTGAGACAGTTATTTTGGGACGGAGGGAGTAGTATTTTCATCTGAAAAAAACGTATATGTAGTAGCTTTATCACCAGTTTCGGGAACCTTTTAGAAGATTCCATCAAAAAAAATTAATGCAGCTTTCTCTTGCGTTTTTTCAGGACGACTTCTATTTTATTTTCCCTTTTCCAAATACGTGAACATTTCAAAATTATAAACTTTTCTTAAATTTGTGAAAATTTTCAAATGCATGGAATTTTTACAACTTATGAAGTTATTCAAATTTGTGAACATATTTAAAAATCTAATTTTTTTCAAATTCATGAACTTTTTTTTCAGGTTTGAGAACTTTTCCTGAAATTTATTATTTTTTCTCGAATTGGTGAACTATATTCAGAAATTCATGCAATTTATAAAACTTGTGATTTTTTCATTTTTCTGTAAAATTTTATAAATACACGATTTTTTTTCAATTTTATGAACCTTTTTCAAAATCCATGATTTTTTCAATTTTTCTGGGGAAAAATAAAATCCATGTTTTTCAGATTATTTTTTTCCTAGAAAGTGAAGTAAATTGGTCGACCGGTCGAGCAGTGAAATCGGACAAGTGCCCAGATAGACTAGGCACGCAAGGCATCGTGTTAGGCTGGCCGATGAAGACCAGGCGTTTGACCGCCACATCGTTCTGTGGCGCATAATGAGTTGTAAAAGAGATGTCAGTGGATAGACATGAAATGCGCACCCCGGGAGATGATTCACTAGTGCCCTACACTCCTTTTTTTACTTTAGATTTTTTCTTGTTTTCTCACTTTTAAATTTATTACAATTTTGAAATCAATAAATAGTTTTTGAAATTTTAGAACAAGTTTAGAAAAACTCCGGAATACTTTTTGAAATTCATGTACATTTTTTATTTCATGAAATTTTTGAAATTTGTAAATATTTTTAAAATTCGTTAACACATTCTGAAATTGTGAAAGTTTCTCGAATTCATGAAACATTTCTCCAAGTTATGAACATTTTTTTAATTCATGGATTTTAAATTATGAATGTCTTTTGAATACAAGAACATTTCTACAAGTCATGAACATTTTTTGAATTTGTGAAAATTTTATTAATTCACGAAAGTTTTTGAAATAATGAAAGTTTTTTAAATTCACGAACATATTTCCAAGTTCGGAACATATTTTGAATGCAAACTTTTAAAGAATTCGTACCAATGTTTTGTAATTCAGGAACATTTATAAAAAATTGAAACATTAATTTTAATTTCAGAACTATTTTGAAATCCCGAATATTTTTTAAAAGAAGAAAAAATATTGCAAAGAACAACAAATGACAAAAAATGAAAGAAAAGAAACATGAGTGTGGGTGGGGGAATGTAAGGTACACGATTGCTTGCTATCGCCAACAAGCCCGCAGACCGCAGCACTGCCACCTCGCGTTTTATATTATTTTTTAAAACTTAAATGTGTATATGATTTTTTAAACCTAAATTTACACGAGCATGCATGGAGGCTAGGTGAGTAAAGATGTGGGTACGCCAGGCTACCGCCATGCAAATTATGTTTCCTTTCCATTTTAATATTAAGTTTAAAACCAAAATTTACATGATTTTTTATTAGAAGAAAAAAAACAAAGTGAATTTGAAATTTTTTAGCACGAATGCCTTTAATAAAAATATTCACAACAGTGCAAAAATGTTTCTACGTTGAAGAAATGTATGTGAATGTTTTGAAAATGTGTACATGATGTACAAAAATGTTGGCATAGCATAATGAAAATGTAGATGGCATTTTAAAGAAGTACTATCGCATTCCAAAAAAATGTTGTGGCATTTAAAAAACAATTATACAATGAAAAATACATTTTCATATTTTATGAAAACGTTTATTTCGATCAAAATGTACATTGCATTTTAAAAGGAATATTCACGTGTTTCCAAAGTAATGTCGGTGAAATATTTCAAAATGTTTATGAATCGTAAAAAAATGTCCTAGTAGTTTGAAAAAATATATTGACATTAAAAATATGTTCAGAATGTATTTAAAAAACATTTACATGTGTTTGAAATAGTGTTCATAATATGTTTTCAACAAAAATGTACATTGTGTGTGTGAGAAATCTACAACATGTATTGAAAAAATTGTTTCACAACTACACTGAAAATGTTCAATATGCGCTGAAAGAAAGTAGGCATGTGTTAAAAACAACAAAAAGTGATGACAACTGACGAAGAAACGTAAAAAAAGAAATGAAAACCAAGAATAAAAACAAAGTACACCGAAGGAAAAAGCCTGTAATAATAAAAATAAAATCAAAGAAAAAAACTGAGAAAAATCAGTGCAAAAAAAGGAAACATGAGAACTAAGCAAGTTTTTGTTTGTGAAGAAAACAAAGGATAAGAGTGATAACCTACAAAGAAACGAAGAAAACCAATAAAAGACAAAGAAAAACTGATTGAGACACAAAGAAACTTCCTCGCAAAAAAAAAGAGACACAAAGAAACTTGAAGAAAAAAATAAACGATGAAAAACCAAAGTGAGCGCAGCCAGCATCGAGCGACCCGAAGTATGCAAAATGGACTGGCACCGATACTATAGCACAAAGGATAAATTTTCAGACAAGCGTACCATACAACTCGCTACAAGCAAGACACATAGTCTCCGCGCTCTCCCGATTCGTATTTGGCACTTATAGCCCAATTGGTAAAGGGCGCACACCGCTCATACTAAACTGAACAGCCCAGGTAGAAGCCTGTTTTGTTTTTTGCGAACATCACTATCCGGTTTTGTCAAGCTTCTAGAATCTTCTAAAGATTTTCTTAAAATTTCTTCTTCTTTTTTCCCTTTTGTTTCCCTTTTTCTCTATTTTTTATTTTATTTTTCCTTATATTTCAAATTCCTGAGCATTTTTTAATTCATGAAGTTTCTTAAATTCGAGATTGTTTTTAAAAATTCCATGGAGATTTTCAAATTGTGAACTTCTTTCATTCAATATTTTTTTCCAATTTTTTAAAAACTTTTTTAAAATTTATGAATATTTTTCAAATTCTGAACAATTTCATAATTTGTGAACTTTTAGAAAATTGTGATCATTCTTTCAAATCAACGAACTTTTTCAAATGAATTAATTTGTTTTTGAGTTTACGAACTCTTTTTCAAATTCACGAACATTTATGCAAATTCATATTTAAAAAAATAAACTTTTTCCAAATTCATGAACTTCTGAACTCATAAAAAATTTGTGATTTGTTTCAAATTCATACTATTTTTCAAAATTGCAAGATTTTTCAAAAATCACGTACTTGTTAAAGAACGTCAATTTTTTTATTTCACATTTTTCCCAATAGTTTTATGAAAAAACAACTGGTTTTTCCTAGCAAGCAACCACGAGAAAAAATGGGACAAAAAAGCCAGTTAGCGAAGGGAGGGAGCGAGCGATAGAGCTCACGTTAGATTGGGTCGCATCCCACTTGCATGCACGCTGGATAGGACTTCTATGCCACTCTTTTTAGAGAAAATTTCTTATTTGACACTATCTTAAAATTTGCTTTCTTATTTGACATTAATTTTTTTTCCTATTTGACACAAGTTCTAAATTTTATTTCTTATATGACATTTCCGTCCATTTTAAGCCTAAATGACATCTGAAAAGATGATTTTGCCCCTCATGTGGTATGTGTGTGGGAGCAATAGCGCACACACGCAGCATCAGTTCGAGGACAGGAGCACACACGCAGCAACACATACACATGCACCAACATGCACGTGCACGTGTGCACACACCCACCCACCCACACACAACAACACACATGCATGCGCACACACACAGCAGCAGTAGCAGCATACACGCAGGCAGCACATAGGCACGCAACAGCGCGCGCGCACACACACGTACACACGCAGTAGCAAACACACACGCAGCAGCACACATGCACACACACATGCAGCAGCAGCACACATGTGCGCGTGCACCCACACACGCGCACGCACACACATACCGCATGAGGGGCAAAATCGTCTTTTCAGGTGTCATTTAGGCCTAAAATGGACGGAAGTGTCGTATAGGGAATAAAATTTAGGACTAGCGTCGAATAGGAAAAAAAACTTTTCCAGTGTCAAATAAGGAATCAGATTTTAAGACAGTGTCAAATAAGGAAATTTCTCCTCTTTTTACTTAAAAAACACATACAATGCCAATATCCAATTCTCTGTCCGGGCTCATCTATAGCCCGTGATAGTAATTTCAAGTAAAATACTAGAAAAAATAAAAAAAATCTGATTTTTTCATGTTAGCTGATTGAGTGCGCGAAGTGCGTGCCAAATTTCAAATAATTTGAATATCTAAGCAAAAAAGATCGGGCCCGAACAGTGCACAAACAGTAAACTTTTTCACAGACCTCTAATTTATCTTTTTTGCTGAGAGCTACTCAAACATTCAAATACTTTGAAATTTGGCACAGACATCATAAACTTGGTCATCTTTCTCCACATTTTTTAATGATTTTTTTAAAATATTTTAACGATTTTTTATTCACTCAAGGGCTCATTTGACCCCTGGGAGCCAAATTGCTGCTCTCCATACAATGGCACTCTTTTAAGGCCCGTAAGGGTTCCATTTTTTCTCTATTTTTGCGGAAAAAATACGATGTCGTGGTGGATTTCCTCACGACAACACATGTAATTATGGAGATAAGCGTGGGGGGAGCGGGGGATTCACCCTTCGTATTCCGATTTTTGAAGACAAGGTTTGTTTCTATCTTTCTCTTTGTGTGTCAAGTTCTTTGTGGAAGACTCGGCACAACTCATACTCCGCCTCCCACCACTCTATGATGCTACAAAAAGCACCTCCTCCTCGAGCGACCATATCCCATCCCCTCCACTTACCGTCGGCCTCTTACCGTGCCTCTCCTGCCCCATCCCCTCTCTACAGGACATGGAGACAACGACCGCGGTGGAGCTTGTGTCCACACAGGTAGGGATGTAAATGGTACGAATAATTTCCACTCCGAATCCGCATTTGAATCCATTTCTAAGGATATGGTATGCACTTGCACGAAAGAGCCGGATATGAAGCCAAATCTTTTCGAAAATCGTTTTAGAAGTGGGGAAAAGGAAAACGAGAGACGATTGACGAATAATGTAATGCGAGAGATGAGAGTTTGTGATGGGTACTTGGTATGTCTTGACTTGGTGTAGATCTCCCCGGCAACGGCGCCACAAATCCTTCTTGCTACCTCTTGAGCTTGTGTTATTTTTTTCCTTGAAGAGGAAATGGTGATGCAACAAAGGAGCGTAAGTATTTCCCTCAGTTTTGAGAATCAAGGTATCAATCCAGTAGGAGACTACGCAACAAGCCACTGAATACCTGCACAAACAAACACCAACATGCAACCAACGTGACAAAGGGGTTGTCAATCCCTTCACGGTTATTCGCAAAGTGAATCTGATAGAGATGGATAAACGGTAAAATAATATTTTTGGTATTTTTGGTTTATGGAACGAAAAGTAAAGATTACAAAGGAAAGTAAATAGTAAAGTGGAATTGTAGATCGAAAACTTATATGATGGAAAATAGACCCGGGGGCCATAGGTTTCACTGGTGGCTTCTCTCAAGATAGAAATTATTACGGTGGGTGAACAAATTACTACCGAGCAATTGATAGAAAGATGCGAAGTTATGACGATATCTAAGTCAATGATCATGAATATAGGCATCACATCTGTGTCAAGTAGATCGAAACGATTCTGCATCTACTACTACTACTCCACACATTGACCGACTCCTGCCTGCATCTAGCGTATTAAGTTCATAAGAACAGAGTAACGCATTAAGCAAGATGGCATGATGTAGCGGGATTAACTCAAGCAATATGATGAAAACCCCATCTTGTTATCCTTGATGGCAACAATACAATACGTGCCATGCTGCCCCTACTGTCACTGGGAAAGGACACCGCAAGATTTGTTGGGAAACGTAGTAATTTCAAAAAAATTCCTACGCACACGCAAGATCATGGTGATGCATAGCAACGAGAGGGGAGAGTGTTGTCCACATACCCTCCTAGACCGAAAGCGGAAGCGTTAGCACAACGCGATTGATGTAGTCGTATGTCTTCACGATCCGACCGATCAAGTACCGAACGCACGGCACCTCCGAGTTCAGCACACGTTCAGCCCGATGACGTCCCTCGAACTCCGATCCAGTCGAGTGTTGAGGGAGAGTTTCATCAGCACGACAGCGTGGTGACGATGATGATGTTCTACTGACGCATGGCTTCGCCTAAGCACTGCTACAGTATTATCGAGGTGGACTATGGTGGAGGGGGGCACCGCACACGGCTAAAAGGTCAACTGATCAATTGTTGTGTCTCTAGGGTGCCCCTTGCCCTCGTATATAAAGGAGCAAGGGGGGTGCGGCCGGCTAGGAGAGATGGCGCGCAAGGAGGAGTCCTACTCACACCGGGAGTAGGACTCCCCACTTTCCAAGTTGGATTAGGACTTGGGAGGGGGAAAGAGGAGGGAGAGAGGAAGGAAGGGCGGCACCGCCCCCCTATCCTTGTCCTATTCGGACTAGGGGGGAGGGGCGCGCGACCCAGCCCTGGCCGCCTCTCCTCTTCTCCGTAAAGGCCCACTAAGGCCCATTAACCTCCCGGGGGGTTCCGGTAACCTCCCGGTACTCCGGAAAAATCCCGATTTCACCCGGAACACTTCCGATATCCAAACATAGGCTTCCAATATATCAATCTTCATGTCTCGACCATTTCGAGACTCCTCGTCATGTCTGTGATCACATCCGGGACTCCGAACAACCTTCGGTACATCAAAACATATAAACTCATAATATAACTGTCATCAAAACGTTAAGCGTGCGGACCCTACGTGTTCGAGAACTATGTAGACATGACTGAGACACATCTCCGGTCAATAACCAATAGCGGAACCTGGATGTTCATATTGTCTACCACATATTCTACGAAGATCTTTATCGGTCAGACCGCATAACTACATACGTTGTTCCCTTTGTCATCGGTATGTTACTTGCCCGAGATTCGATCATCGGTATCTCAATATCTAGTCCAATCTCGTTACCGGCAAGTCTGTTTACTCGTTTCGTAATACATCATTCCGCAACTAACTAATTAGTTGCAATGCTTGCAAGGCTTTAGTGATGTGCATTACCGAGAAGGCCCAGAGATACCTCTCCGACAATCGGAGTGAGAAATCCTAATCTCGAAATACGCCAACCCAAAAAGTACCTTCGGAGACACATCAGAGCACCTTTATAATCACCTAGTTACGTTGTGACGTTTGGTAGCACACAAAGTGTTCCCCCGGTAAACGGGAGTTGCATAATCTCATAGTCATAGGAACACGTATAAGTCATGAAGAAAGCAATAGCAACATACTAAACGATCGGGTGCTAAGCTAACGGAATGGGTCAAGTCAATCACATCATTCTCCTAATGATGTGATCCCGTTAATCAAATGACAACCTATGTCAATGGCTAGGAAACTTAACCATCTTTGATCAACGAGCTAGTCAAGTAGAGGCATACTAGTGACATACTGTTTGTCTATGTATTCACACATGTATTATGTTTCCGGTTAATACAATTCTAGCATGAATAATAAACATTTATCATGATATAAGGAAATAAATAATAACTTTATTATTGCCTCTAGGGCATATTTCCTTCAGTCTCCCACTTGCACTAGAGTCAATAATCTATATTACACAGTAATGATTCTAACACCCATGGAGCCTTGGTGCTGATCATGTTTTGCTCGTGGAAGAGGCTTAGTCAATGAGTATGCAACATTCAGATCCGTATGTATCTTGCAAATTTCTATGTCTCCCACCTGGACTAAGTCCCGGATGGAATTGAAGCGTCTCTTGATGTGCTTGGTTCTCTTGTGAAATCTGGATTCCTTCGCCAAGGCAATTGCACCAGTATTGTCACAAAAGATTTTCATTGGACCCGATGCACTAGGTATGACACCTAGATCAGATATGAACTCCTTCATCCAGACTCCTTCATTTTCTGCTTCCAAAGCAGCTATGTACTCTGCTTCACACGTAGATCCCGCCACGACGCTTTGTTTAGACCTGCACCAACTGACAGCTCCACCGTTCAATGTAAACACGTATCTGGTTTGTGATTTAGAATCGTCTGGATCAGTGTCAAAGCTTGCATCAACGTAACCATTTACGATGAGCTCTTTGTCACCTCCATAAACAAGAAACATATCCTTAGTCCTTTTCAGGTATTTCAGGATGTTCTTGACCGCTTTCCAGTGATCCACTCCTGGATTACTTTGGTACCTCCCTGCTAGACTTATAGCAAAGCACACATCAGGTCTGGTACACAACATTGCATACATGATAGAGCCTATGGCTGAAGCATAGGGAACATCTTTCAGTTTCTCTCTATCTTCTGAGTGGTCGGGCATTGAGTCTTACTCAACTTCACACCTTGTAACAGAGGCAAGAACCCTTTCTTTGCTTGATCCATTTTGAACTTCTTCAAAACTTTGTCAAGGTATGTGCTTTGTGAAAGTCCAATTAAGCGTCTTGATCTATCTCTATAGATCTTGATGCCCAATATATAAGCAGCTTCACCGAGGTCTTTCATTGAAAAACTCTTATTCAAGTATCCCTTTATGCTATCCAGAAATTCTATATCATTTCCAATCAACAATGTGGCATCCACATATAATATTAGAAATGCTACAGAGCTCCACTCACTTTCTTGTAAATACAGGCTTCTCCAAAATTTTGTACAAAACCAAATGGATCGCTGGAGCTTGCACACTTTGTTGCTCCCTTTGGATCGACAAAACCTTCCGGTTGCATCATATACAACTCTTCTTCCAGAAATCCATTCAGGAATGCAGTTTTGACATCCATTTGCCAAATTTCATAATCATAAAATGTGGCAATTGCTAACATGATTCGGACAGACTTAAGCATCGCTACGGGTGAGAAGGTCTCATCGTAGTCAATCCCTTGAACTTGTCGAAAACCTTTCGCAACAAGTCGAGCTTTATAGACAGTAACATTACCGTCAGCGTCGGTCTTCTTCTTGAAGATCCATTTATTCTCAATTGCTTCCCGATCATCGGGCAAGTCAACCACAGTCCACACTTTGTTCTCATACATGGATCCCATCTTAGATTTCATGGCCTCAAGCCATTTCACGGAATCTGGGCTCACCATTGCTTCTTCATAGTTTGTAGGTTCGTCATGGTCTAGTAACATAACTTCCAGAACAGGATTACCGTACCACTCTGGTGCAGATCTTACTCTAGTTGACCTACGAGGTTCAGCAACAACTTGATCTAAAGTTTCATGATCATCATCATTAACTTCCTCACTAATTGGTGTAGGTGTCACAGAAACCGGTTTCTGTGATGAACTACTTTCCAATAAGGGAGCAGGTACAGTTACCTCATCAAGTTCTACTTTCCTTCCACTCACTTCTTTCGAGAGAAACTTCTTCTCTAGAAAAACTCTGAATTTAGCGACAAAAGTCTTGCCTTCGGATCTATGATAGAAGGTGTACCCAATGGTCTCCTTTGGGTATCCTATAAAGACACATTTCTCCGATTTGGGTTCGAGCTTATCAGGTTGAAGTTTTTTCACATAAGCATCGCAGCCCCAAACTTTCAGAAATGACAACTTTGGTTTCTTGCCAAACCATAGTTCATAAGGCGTCGCCTCAACGGATTTCGATGGTGCCCTATTTAACGTGAATGCGGTCGTCTCTAAAGCATAATGTAACAGCCCGGATGTAACTTTCCCAATTTGTACTCCAACTCTTGCCATTTTGGCGTTAAGTTATTCTATTTTCTCGGGTTCAGGTCTTTGTCTCCGTGTGTTGTTATCGTTGTCATGCATCTCATATCATGTCATCATGTGCATTGCATTTGCATACGTGTTCATCTCATGCATTCGAGCATTTTCCCCGTTGTCCGTTTTGCATTCCGGCGCTTCGTTCTCCTCCGGTGGTCATTTCTACCTTTCTTTCGTGTGTGGGGATTAAACATTTCCGGATTGGACCGAGACTTGCCAAGCGGCCTTGGTTTACTACCGGTAGACCGCCTGTCAAGTTTCGTATCATTTGGACTTCGTTTGATACTCCAACGGTTAACCGAGGAACCGAAAAGGCCTCGTATGTGTTGCAGCCCAACACCCCTCCATTTTGGCCCAAAACCCACCTAAGCCTTCTCCATCATCTAGAGCGTTCGATCACGATTGTGTGGCCGAAAACCGCACCTCATTTGGACTCTCCTAGCTCCCTCTATGCATATAAATAGGTCCTCCTCGAAAATCTTGGATCCCCCTCCCCGAAACCCTAAAAATCGTCTCCGCGCGGCCGGACATTGTCCGTCCCGCGCCGGACATCGCCGCCGCCCCAACCGGGAGCCGCCACGTGGCAGCGCCCCACTTCGCCGCGCCGCCACCCGCGCGGGCCCGCCAGGCCCAG
>NC_041386.1:34068855-34090799 GCF_002162155.2 Triticum dicoccoides | reverse complement strand
TCGCCGCCATCGCCGGACCGAGCCGCCTTGCCGCCCGGTGCTCGCTGCGCCGCCGTCCTGCGTGGCTCCGGCCGCCGCCCCGCTCGCCTCGCTCGCCGGTCGTCTCCACCACCATCTCCGGTCACCTCCCCGGCGAACTCCGGCGAGATTCAGGCCGGATCCGGATCGGGACCAGATCCACCGGTCCTCGATCCAAACGCCCTCGCCCATCCGCGCACCGCTCCGTCCCGATCCGCGAGATCCACTTTTCCCGGAGGTTGATTTTTCTACTAAGTCCTCGGAATTTTCAGATCCATGTACCCATGTTCATAGCCTCGTAACTTTGCACCCGTGGCTCCGATTCATGCATATAGCATATTAAAATGTTCATCTCAGAGAGTACATCATTTCATTCCATTGCATCATTTTCATTTGAGTTCATCTTGATGCCTGAAATGCTGTTAGAAGAGGGCTACTTGAGATAATTGTCAGATCTGCTGCTCTGTTTAGGTTTTTGTCATTTTTGCCATGATTATTGTGTGCATGCTATGCCCATGAGTTCTACATATGTTTTGTTAAGGGTTTTGCCATCTTTCCATAGGTGCAACCCATGTATTTTTGTTATGTGTGTGGTGACTAGCACAAGCTTGCAAAGTGGTGCACTTGTTCATTCAGTTTTTCAGGGACTTAGCAATTCCACTAAGTCCTTGAGCTGTTTATCTCATATGGCCATATGTTCATGTTGTTTCCTAGTGATCCGTGCCTCTTTTGAGGATGATCAGTAAGGATGTTTTGTTAATCTTGTAGTGCTCTATCCATCCATGTCTTTGTTTGCAATTATGGAGCACCCTAGCTTGAGTCAATCGAGCTCTACTTTTGCTACTTTGTGAATCTGGGCAGATTGTCAACTTGTTTGCAATTTTGCCGATGATGTTGTAGTTGATCCGTGCATGCTATGCTATTGTCCTTGCCATGTCTAGCTTGAATTTTGTGTATTCTTGATGAGTGTATGCTTAGTTTGTCATGACTTGCTCCGTAGTGAGTGCATCGAGCTCGTAAACATGCCTACTTGAGTTATGTTTTCAGCATGCTCCAGTTTTCACTAAGTCTGAAAACTGATTATGTTTTTGCTATGTTCACATGCTTGCAATTGTATTTTCTAATCCCTTTTGGCTCAAGGTCACTAAGGGGCTTTTGTTAAGATCTTTGAGTAGCTCCATGCCATGCTTTACTTTGCCATGTTCAGGTCCTGTAGCATGTAGTTTTGTTGCTCCGAAGAGTGCTATCTGATCTGAAATTCCAGACAAGTGTTAATTTCACTAAGTCTGAGATCTGTTTGCCATATGCATTTTTGTCATGCTTGTTTGAACCTGTTAATGGATGAATTGGCCGTAGTTCACTGCTAGACTTTTGTTAAGCATCTTGAATGCATCCCTGCCATGTATTTTTTGTCATGTTTGGGTGCTGTAGCATGTTCATCTCTTTGCATTTAGATGGCTACTTGCTGTAAATCGCAGACCGGTGCCAATTTTGAACCGCTTGCCATTTCCAAACCGTAACTCCGATTCCGGCGTTCTTTATATCGTTTTCAAGCGATTTCATATCATCTTTCCAGTGGCAAACTTGGATTTCCAAGTTGAGGCCAGGTTCATGCATCCCTTTTCACATCTTGCATATGCATCCCGCATCGCATCCCGCATAGCATATCATCTTTGCATCATATTGCTTGATCTTTGCACGTGGTTGATCATGTCCTTGTTGCTTGTTTGTCTTATTTGGGTAGAGCCGGGAGATGAGTTCGCTAATGAGGAGCCCGTTGAGTTTGCTTTCGAGGATCCAGTCAACTTTGACAACTGTGCAGGCAAGATGATCATACCCTCGAAATCACTACTATCTTTGTTATACTAGATTGCCCGCTCTTTTGCTATGCCAATGCTACGATGCCTACCACTTGCTTTCAAGCCTCCAAAATTGCCATGTCAAACCCCTAACCCACCTTGTCCTAGCAAACCGTTGATTGGCTATGTTACCGCTTTGCTCAGCCCCTCTTATAGCGTTGCTAGTTGCAGGTGAAGCTTGGAGGCCGTTCCTTGTTGGAACATTTATTTACTTGTTGGGATATCATTATATTGCCATGTTATCTTAATGCACCTATATACTTGGTAAAGGGTGAAAGGCTCGGCCTCTCGCCTAGTGTTTTGTTCCACTCTTGCCGCCCTAGTTTCCGTCATATCGGTGTTATGTTCCCTGATTTTTGCGTTCCTTACGCGGTTGGGTTATAATGGGAACCCCTTGACAGTCCGCCTTGAATAAAACTCCTCCAGCAATGCCCAACCTTGGTTTTACCATTTGCCACCTAGCCTTTTCCCTTGGGTTTCCCGGACTCAAGGGTCATCTTATTTTAAACCCCCGGGCCAGTGCTCCCCTAAGCGTTGGTCCAACCTAGAGCACCGTGCGGGGCCGTCCCTTGGAAACTTGGGTTACGTTGGCTCCCGTACGCTTAGCTTATCCGGTGTGCCCTGAGAATGAGATATGTGCAGCTCCTATCGGGATTTGTCGGCACAGCGGGTGGTGTTGCTGGACTTGTTTTACCATTGTCGGAGTTGTCTTGAAGTACCGAGATACCGAGTCTGATCGGAATGTCTTGGGAGGAGGTCTATTCCTTCGTTGACCGTGAGAGCTTGTCATGGGCTAAGTTGGGACTCCCCTGCAGGGATTTGAACTTTCGAAAGCCGTGCCCGCGGTTATGGGCAGATGGGAATTTGTTAATGTCCGGTTGTAGATAACTTGAACCTTAATTTAATTAAAATGAATCGACCGAGTGTGTTACCGTGATGGCCTCTTCTCGGCGGAGTCCGAGAGGTGGACACGGTGTTGGAGTAATGTTTGCGCAGGTTGCTCTCTAGTTTCTCGCTCGCGCTTTGCCTCCTCTTCTCGCTCTCTTTTGCGAATAAGTTAGCCACCATACTTGCTAGTCGCTTGCTGCAGCTCCACTTATATTTACCTTGCCTTACCTATAAGCTTAAATAGTCTTGATCGCGAGGGTGCGAGATTGCTGAGTCCCCTGTGGCTCACAGATTACTATTACACTAGATGCAGGGCCTGATGATTCCGCTCCAGGAGACGCGCTTGAGCTCAAGTGGGAGTTCGACAAAGACTCTCAATGTTACTATGTTTCCTTTCCTGATGATCAGTAGTGGTGCCCAGTTGGGGGTGATCGGGACCGTGTCGCTTGTTGGGTTATCTTTTATTTTGGCGCCGTAGTCGGGCCATGAGTGTTTGGATGATGTAATGTTATTTATGTACTTGATTGACGTGGCGAGTGTAAGCCAACTATGTTATCCCCCCTTTTATTTTCATATTACATGGGATGTTGTGAAGATTGCCTAACTTGCGACATATGCCCTCAATGCGATTATGTCTCTAAGTCGTGCCTCGACACGTGGGAGCTATAGTCGCATCGAGGGTGTGACACATAACCCCAAAACAATAGCGGTAAATTAGTAAGAGACATCATAGATCACACCATATCTAGTAAAGTACAATTACGACGTTCGGACACACCATTACGCTGTGGTGTTTCGGGTGGCGTGAGTTGCGAAACTATTCCACATTGTTTCAAGTGAAGACCAAACTCATAACTCAAATATTCTCCTCCACGATCAGATCGTAGAAACTTTATTTTCTTGTTGCGATGATTTTCAACTTCACTCTGAAATTCTTTGAACTTCTCAAACATTTCAGACTTATATTTCATTAAGTAGATATACCCATATCTGCTTAAATCATTTGTGAAGGTGAGAAAATAACGATATCCGCCATGAGCCTCAACATTCATCGGACCACATACATCTGTATGTATGATCTCCAACAAATCTGTTGCTCTCTCCATAGTACCGGAGAACGGCGTTTTAGTCATCTTGCCCATGAGGCACGGTTCGCAAGTACCAAGTGATTCATAATCAAGTGGTTCCAAAAGTCCATCAGTATGGAGTTTCTTCATGCGCTTTACACCGATATGACCTAAACGGCAGTGCCATAAATAAGTTGCTCTATCATTATCAACTCTGCATCTTTTGGCCTCAATATTATGAATATGTGGATCACTACTATCGAGATTCAACAAAAATAGACCACTCTTCAAGGGTGCATGACCATCAAAGATATTACTCATATAAATAGAACAACCATTATTCTCTGATTTAAATGAATAACCGTCTTGCATCAAACAAGATCGAGATATAATGTTCATGCTCAACGCTGCCACCAAATAACAATTATTTAGGTCTAATACTAATCCCGAAGGTAGTGTTGGGGAATGTTGCAGAAAACAAAAAAATTCCTACGGTTTCACCAAGATCCATCTATGAGTTCATCTAGCAACGAGTGATCGGATTGCATCTACATACCTTTGTAGATCACGCGCGGAAGCGTTCAAAGAACGGGGATGAGGAAGTCGTACTCGACGTGATCCAAATCACTGGAGATCCTAGCGCCGAACGGACGACACCTCCGTGTGCAACACACGTACGGTTAGCGTGACATCTCCTCCTTCTTGATCCAGCAAGGGGGAAGGAGAGGTTGATGAAGATCCAGCAGCACGACGGCGTGGTGGTGGATGCAGCAGTCACCGCAGCAGGGCTTCGCCATTCTTCTGCGAGAGGGAGAGGTGTAGCAGGGGAGAGGGAGGCGCCAAGAGTCAAGGGTGCGGCTGCCCCTCCCTTCCCCCTTTATATAGGCTCCCCAAAGGGGGGCGCCGGCCCTAGGAGATGGGATCTCCTAGGGGGGCGGCGGCCAAGGGTGGAGTGGCCCCCAAGGCAAGTGGGGCGCCCCCCACCCTAGGGTTTCCAACACTAGGCGCAGGGGGTGGGCCAAGGGGGCGCACCAGCCCACTATGGGCTGGTTCCCCTCCCCACTTCAGCCCATGGGGCCCTCCGGGATGGGTGGTCCCACCCAGTGGACCCCCGGACCCATCCGGTGGTCCCGGTACAATACCGGTGACCCCCGAAACTCTCCCGATGGCCGAAACTGCACTTCCTATATATAATTCTTCACCTCCGGACCATTCCGAAACTCCTCGTGACGTCCGGGATCTCATCCGGGACTCCGAACAACTTTCGGGTTACTGCATATTCATATCTCTACAACCCTAGCGTCACCGAACCTTAAGTGTGTAGACCCTACGGGTTCGGGAGACATGTAGACATGACCGAGATGGCTCTCCGGTCAATAACCAACAACAGGATCTGGATACCCATGTTGGCTCCCACATGCTCCTCGATGATCTCATTGGATGAACCACGATGTCGAGGATTCAAGCAACCCCGTATACAATTCCCTTTGTCAATCGGTACGTTACTTGCCCGAGATTCGATCGTCGGCATCCCAATACCTCGTTCAATCTCGTTACTGGCAAGTCACTTTACTCGTACCGTAATGCATGATCCCGTGACCAGACACTTGGTCACTTTGAGCTCATTATGATGATGCATTACTGAGTGGGCCTAGAGATACCTCTCCGTCATACGGAGTGACAAATCCCAGTCTTGATCCGTGTCAACCCAACAGACACTTTCGAAGATACCCGTAGTATACCTTTATAGTCACCCAGTTACGTTGTGACGTTTGGTACACCCAAAGCACTCCTACGGTATCCGGGAGTTACACGATCTCATGGTCTAAGGAAAAGATACTTGACATTGGAAAAACTCTAGCAAACGAACTATACGATCTTGTGCTATGTTTAGGATTGGGTCTTGTCCATCACATCATTCTCCTAATGATGTGATCTCATTATCAATGACATCCAATGCCCATAGTCAGGAAACCATGACTATCTGTTGATCAACGAGCTAGTCAACTAGAGGCTTACTAGGGACATGCTGGTGTCTATGTATTCACACATGTATTAGGATTTCCGGATAACACAATTATAGCATGAATAAAAACAATTATCATGAACAAGGAAATATAATAATAATCCTTTTATTATTGCCTCTAGGGCATATTTCCAACAGTCTCCCACTTGCACTAGAGTCAATAATCTAGTTACATTGTGATGAATCAAACACCCATAGAGTTCTGGTGTTGATCATGTTTTGCCCTAGGGAGAGGTTTAGTCAACGGATCTGCGACATTCAGATCCGTATGTACTTTACAAATTTCTATGTCTCCATCTTGAACATTTTCACGGATGGAGTTGAAGCGACGCTTGATGTGCCTTGTCTTCTTGTGAAACCTGGGCTCCTTGGCAAGTGCAATAGCTCCAGTGTTGTCACAGAAGAGCTTGATTGGCCCCGACGCATTGGGTATGACTCCTAGGTCGGTGATGAACTCCTTCACCCAGATTGCCTCATGTGCTGCCTCCGAGGCAGCCATGTACTCCGCTTCACATGTAGATCCCGCCACGACGCTCTGCTTGCAGCTGCACCAGCTTACTGCTCCACCATTCAACATATACACGTATCCGGTTTGTGACTTAGAGTCATCCAGATCTGTGTCGAAGCTAGCATCGACATAACCCTTTACGACGAGCTCTTCGTCACCTCCATAAACGAGAAACATGTCCTTAGTCCTTTTTAGGTACTTCAGGATATTCTTGACCGCTGTCCAATGTTCCTTGTCGGGATTACTTTGGTACCTACCTACCAAACTTACGGCAAGGTTTACATCAGGTCTGGTACACAACATGGCATACATAATAGACCCTATGGCTGAGGCATAGGGGATGACACTCATCTCTTCTATATCTTCTGCCATGGTCGGACATTGAGCTGAGCTCAATTTCACACCTTGCAACACAGGCAAGAACCCCTTCTTAGACTGATCCATATTGAACTTCTTCAATATCTTATCAAGGTATGTGCTTTGTGAAAGACCTATGAGGCGTCTTGATCTATCTCTATAGATCTTGATGCCTAATATATAAGCAGCTTCTCCAAGGTCCTTCATTGAAAAACTCTTATTCAAGTAGGCCTTAATGTTGTCCAAAAGTTCTATATCATTTCCCATCAAAAGTATGTCATCTACATATAATATGAGAAATGCTACAGAGCTCCCACTCACTTTCTTGTAAACGCAGGCTTCTCCATAAGTCTGCATAAACCCAAACGCTTTGATCATCTCATCAAAGAAAATATTCCAACTCCGAGATGCTTGCACCAGCCCATAAATGGATCGCTGGAGCTTGCATACCTTGTTAGCATTCTTAGGGTCGACAAAACCTTCCGGCTGCATCATATACAATTCTTCCTTAAGGAAACCATTAAGGAATGCCGTTTTGACGTCCATTTGCCATATCTCATAATCATAGAATGCGGCAATTGCTAACATGATTCGGACGGACTTCAGCTTCGCTACCGGTGAGAAAGTCTCATCGTAGTCAACCCCTTGAACTTGTCGATAACCCTTAGTGATAAGCCGAGCTTTATAGATGGTCACATTACCATCCGCGCCTGTCTTCTTCTTAAAGATCCATTTATTTTCTATGGCTCGCCGCTCAACGGGCAAGTCAGTCAAAGTCCATACTTCATTTTCATATATGGATCCTATCTCGGATTTCATGGCTTCCAGCCATTTGTCGAAATCCGGGCCCGCCATCGCTTCTTCATAGTTCGAAGGTTCACCGTTGTCTAACAACATGATTTCCAAGACAGGGTTGCCGTACCACTCTGGTGCGGAATGTGTCCTTGTGGACCTACGAAGTTCAGTAGCAACTTGATCTGAAGTTTCATGATCATCATCATTAACTTCCTCTCTAGTCGGTGCAGGCACCTCAGGAACATTTTCTTGAGTCGCGCCACTTTCCGGTTCAAGAGGTAATACTTCATCAAGTTCTACTTTCCTCCCACTTACTTCTTTCGAGAGAAACTCTTTCTCTAGAAAGGATCCATTCTTGGCAACAAAGATCTTGCCTTTGTATCTGAGGTAGAAGGTATACCCAATAGTTTCTTTAGGGTATCCTATGAAGACGCATTTTTCCGACTTGGGTTCGAGCTTTTCAGGTTGAAGTTTCTTGACATAAGCATCGCATCCCCAAACTTTTAGAAATGACAGCTTAGGTTTCTTCCCAAACCATAATTCATACGGTGTCGTCTCAACGGATTTCGACGGAGCCCTATTTAAAGTGAATGCGGCAGTCTCTAAAGCATAGCCCCAAAATGATAGTGGTAAATCGGTAAGAGACATCATAGATCGCACCATATCTAATAGAGTGCGATTACGACGTTCGGACACACCATTACGTTGAGGTGTTCCAGGCGGCGTGAGTTGTGAAACTATTCCACTTTTTCTTAAGTGTGTGCCAAATTCATGACTCAAGTATTCTCCTCCACGATTTGATCGCAAGAACTTGATTTTCCTGTCACGTTGATTCTCAACCTCACTCTGAAATTCCTGGAACCTTTCAATGGTCTCAGACTTGTGTTTCATTAAGTAGACATACCCATATCTACTCAAGTCATCAGTGAGGGTGAGAACATAATGATAACCACCGCGAGCCTCAACACTCATTGGACTGCACACATTAGTATGTATGATTTCCAATAAGTTGGTTGCTCGCTCCATTGTTCCTGAGAATGGAGTCTTGGTCATTTTACCCATGAGGCATGGTTCGCACGTGTCAAATGATTCGTAATCAAGAGACTCTAAAAGTCCATCTGCATGGAGCTTCTTCATGTGTTTGACACCTATGTGACCAAGGCGGCAGTGCCACAAGTATGTGGGACTATCATTATCAACCTTACATCTTTTGGTACTCACACTATGAATATGTGTAGCATTACGCTCGAGATTCATTAAGAATAAACCATTCACCATCGGAGCATGACCATAAAACATATCTCTCATATAAATAGAACAACCATTATTCTCGGATTTAAATGAGTAGCCATCTCGTATTAAACGAGATCCTGATACAATGTTCATGCTCAAACTTGACACTAAATAACAATTATTGAGGTTCAAAACTAATCCCGTAGGTGAATGTAGAGGTAGCGTGCCGACGGCGATCACATCGACCTTGGAACCATTCCCGACGCGCATCGTCACCTCGTCCTTCGCTAGTCTTCGCTTATTCCGCAGCTCCTGCTTTGAGTTACAAATGTGAGCAACTGCACCGGTATCAAATACCCAGGAGCTACTACGAGTACTGGTAAAGTACACATCAATTACATGTATATCACATATACCTTTCGTTTTGCCGGCCTTCTTGTCCGCTAAGTATTTGGGGCAGTTCCGCTTCCAGTGACCACTTTCCTTGCAATAAAAGCACTCAGTCTCGGGCTTGGGTCCATTCTTTGGCTTCCTCCTGGCAGCTTGCTTACCGGGTGCGGCAACTACCTTGCCGTCCTTCTTGAAGTTCTTCTTACCCTTGCCCTTTTTGAACTTAGTGGTTTTATTCACCATCAACACTTGATGTTCCTTTTTGACTTCTACCTCTGCTGATTTCAGCATTGCAAATACTTCAGGAATGGTCTTTTCCATCCCCTGCATATTGAAGTTCATCACAAAGCTCTTGTAGCTCGGTGGAAGCGACTGAAGGATTCTGTCAATGACCGCGTCATCCGGGAGATTAACTCCCAGCTGAGTCAAGCGGTTATGTAACCCTGACATAGTGAGTATGTGCTCACTGACAGAACTATTTTCCTCCGTCTTACAGCTGAAGAACTTGTCGGAGACTTCATGTCTCTCAACTCGGGCATGAGCTTGAAAAACCATTTTCAGCTCTTCGAACATCTCATATGCTCCGTGTCTCTCAAAACGCTTTTGGAGCCCCGGTTCTAAGCTGTAAAGCATGCCGCACTGAACGAGGGAGTAATCATCAGCACGTGTCTGCCAAGCGTTCATAATGTCTTGTTCAGCAGGGAGAACAGGTGCGTCACCTAGCGGTGCTTCTAGGACATAATCTTTCTTTGCAGCTATGAGGATGATCCTCAGGTTCCGGACCCAGTCCGTATAATTGCTGCCATCGTCTTTCAGCTTGGTTTTCTCTAGGAACGCGTTGAAGTTGAGGACAACGTTGGCCATTTGATCTACAAGACATATTGTAAATATTTTAGACTAAGTTCATAATAATTAAGTTCATCTATTTAATGAACTCCCACTCAGATAGACATCCCTCCAGTCATCTAAGTATAACATGATCCGAGTTAACTAGGCCGTGTCCGATCATCACGTGAGACGGACTAGTCAACATCGGTGAACATCTTCATGTTGATCGTATCTTCTATACGACTCATGCTCGACCTTTCGGTCTTCTGTGTTCCGAGGCCATGTCTGTACATGCTAGGCTCGTCAAGTCAACCTAAGTGTTTGCATGTGTAAATCTGTCTTACACCCGTTGTATGTGAACGTTGGAATCTATCACACCCGATCATCACGTGGTGCTTCGAAACAACGAACTGTCGCAACGGTGCACAGTTAGGGGGAATACTTTCTTGAAATTATTATGAGGGATCATCTTATTTACTACCGTCATTCTAAGTAAACAAGATGCAAAAACATGATAAACATCACATGCAATCAAATAATAATAGTGACATGATATGGCCAATATCACATAGCTCCTTTGATCTCCATCTTGGGGCTCCATGATCATCTTGTCACTGACATGACACCATGATCTCCGTCATCGTGTCTCCATGAATTTGCTCGCCAACTATTACTTCTACTACTATGGCTAACACGTTTAGCAATAAAGTAAAGTAATTTACATGGCGTTTCTCAATGACACGCAGGTCATACAAAAAATAAAGACAACTCCTATGGCTCCTGCCGGTTGTCATACTCATCGACATGCAAGTCGTGATTCCTATTACAATAGCATGAACATCTCATACATCACATATATAGCATTTATCATTCATCACAACTTTGGCCATATCACATCACACAACACTTGCTGCAAAAACAAGTTAGACGTCCTCTAATTGTTGTTGCAAGTTTTACGTGGCTGCAATAGGGTTCTAGCAAGAACGTTTTCTTACCTACGTGAAAGCCACAACGTGATTTTTCAACTTCTATTTACCCTTCATAAGGACCCTTTTCATCGAATCCGCTCCAACTAAAGTGGGAGAGACAGACACCCGCCAGCCACCTTATGCAACTAGTGCATGTCAGTTGGTGGAACCGGTCTCACGTAAGCGTACGTGTAAGGTTGGTCCGGGCCGCTTCATCCCACAATACTGCTGAAGCAAAATAATACTAGTAGTGGAAAGAAAGTTGACAACATCTACGCCCACAACGAATTGTGTTCTACTCGTGCAAAGAGAACTATGCATAGACCTAGCTCATGATGCCACTGTTGGTGAACGTTGCAGAAAACAAAAAATTTCCTACAGTTTCACCAAGATCCATCTATGAGTTCATCTAGCAACGAGTGATCGGATTGCATCTACATACCTTTGTAGATCACGCGCGGAAGCGTTCAAAGAACGGGGATGAGGAAGTTGTACTCGACGTGATCCAAATCACCGGAGATCCTAGTGCCGAACGGACGGCACCTCCGTGTTCAACACATGTACGGTCAGCGTGACGTCTCCTCCTTCTTGATCCAGCAAGGGGGGAGGAGAGGTTGATGAAGATCCAGCAGCACGACGGTGTGGTGGTGGATGCAGCAGTCACCGCAGCAGGGCTTCGCCGTTCTTCTGCGAGAGGGAGAGGTGTAGCAGGGGAGAGGGAGGCGCCAAGAGTCAAGGGTGCGGCTGCCCCTCCCTCCCCCCCTTTATATAGGCTCCCCAAAGGGGGGCGCCAGCCCTAGGAGATGGGATCTCCTAGGGGGGGGGCGGCCAAGGGTAGAGTGGCCCCCAAGGCAAGTGGGGTGCCCCCCCACCCTAGGGTTTCCAACCCTAGGCGCAGGGGGTGGGCCAAGGGGGGCGCACCAGCCCACTATGGGCTGGTTTCCCTCCCCACTTCAGCCCATGGGGCCCTCCGGGATGGGTGGTCCCACCCGGTGGACCCCCGGGACCCATCCGGTGGTCCCGGTACAATACCGGTGACCCCCGAAACTCTCCCGATGGCCGAAACTGCACTTCCTATATATAATTCTTCACCTCCGGACCATTCCGGAACTCCTCGTGACGTCCGGGATCTCATCCGGGACTCCGAACAACTTTCGGGTTACTGCATATTCATATCTCTACAACCCTAGCGTCACCAAACCTTAAGTGTGTAGACCCTACGGGTTCGGGAGACATGTAGACATGACCGAGATGGCTCTCCGGTCAATAACCAACAGCGGGATCTGGATACCCATGTTGGCTACCACATGCTCCTCGATGATCTCATTGGATGAACCACGATGTCGAGGATTCAAGAAACCCCGTATGCAATTCCCTTTGTCAATCGGTACGTTACTTGCCCGAGATTCGATCGTCGGTATCCCAATACCCCGTTCAATCTCGTTACCGGCAAGTCACTTTACTCGTACCGTAATGCATGATCCCGTGACCAGACACTTGGTCACTTTGAGCTCATTATGATGATGCATTACCGAGTGGGCCCAGAGATACCTCTCCGTCATACGGAGTGACAAATCCCAGTCTTGATCCGTGTCAACCCAACAGACACTTTCGAAGATACCCGTAGTATACCTTTATAGTCACCCAGTTACGTTGTGACGTTTGGTACACCCAAAGCACTCCTACGGTATCCGAGAGTTACACGATCTCATGGTCTAAGGAAAAGATACTTGACATTGGAAAAACTCTAGCAAACGAACTATACGATCTTGTGCTATGTTTAGGATTGGGTCTTGTCCATCACATCATTCTCCTAATGATGTGATCTCATTATCAATGACATCCAATGCCCATAGTCAGGAAACCATGACTATCTGTTGATCAACGAGCTAGTCAACTAGAGGCTTACTAGGGACATGTTGGTGTCTATGTATTCACACATGTATTACGATTTCCGGATAACACAATTATAGCATGAATAAAAACAATTATCATGAACAAGGAAATATAATAATAATCCTTTTATTATTGCCTCTAGGGCATATTTCCAATAGGTAGATGTAGAGGTAGCGTGCCGACTGCGATTACATCGACTTTGGAACCATTTCCCACGCGCATCGTCACCTCGTCCTTAGCCAATCTTCGCTTAATCCGTAGCCCATGTTTCGAGTTGCAAATATTAGCAATAGAACCAGTATCAAATACCCAGGTGCTACTGCGAGCATTAGTAAGGTACACATCAATAACATGTATATCACATATACCTTTGTTCACCTTGCCATCCTTCTTATCCGCCAAATACTTGGGGCAGTTCCGCTTCCAGTGACCAGTCTGCTTGCAGTAGAAGCACTCAGTCTCAGGCTTAGGTCCAGACTTGGGTTTCTTCTCCTGCGCAGCAACTTGCTTGCTGTTCTTCTTCAAGTTCCCCCTTTTCTTCCCTTTGCCCTTTTTCTTGAAACTGGTTGATGCTCCTTCTTGATTTCTACCTCCGCAGCCTTTAGCATTGCGAAGAGCTCGGGAATTGTTTTATCCATCCCTTGCATATTATAGTTCATCACGAAGCTCTTGTAGCTTGGTGGCAGTGATTGGAGAATTCTGTCAATGACGCTATCATCCGGAAGATTAACTCCTAGTTGAATCAAGTGATTGCAGTACCCAGACATCTTGAGTATATGCTCACTGACACAACTATTCTCCTCCATCTTACAGCTATAGAACTTATTGGAGACTTCATATCTCTCAATCCGGGCATTCTTTTGAAATATCAACTTCAACTCCTGGAACATCTCATATGCTCCATGGCATTCAAAACGTCGTTGAAGTCCCGGTTCTAAGCCGTAAAGCATGGCACACTAAACTATCGAGTAGTCATCAACATGTGACTGCCAGGCATTCACAATGTCTGCAGTTACTGGTGCAGGTGGTACACCTAGCGGTGCTTCCAGGACGTAACTTTTCTGTGCAGCAATGAGGATAATCCTCAAGTTACGGACCCAGTCCGTGTAATTGCTACCATCATCTTTCAACTTTGCTTTCTCAAGGAACGCATAAAAATTCAACGGAACACCAGCACGGGCCATCTATCTACAATCAACATAGATGTCAGGACCCCGACTCGATGCCACATCGATCTAGCATGTAACACCTCATATCACTTTGCGGCCTCACGCACGGTATTCCCACGGGTGTCGCCTTACCTTTGCCCGGGACCGTTTGCGCCTTTTGGCACACGTATATGACAGTGTCGCTAGCATCCATATGATAAGGAGCCCGGGCTGACATGGCTAGTCGTAAACCCAAAGTGGCATAGACTTACAGGGACAGGCATTCATGACCCAGCATCGAACGTGTCGGTCATCAGCGAGTGAATCCAGGCTGTAGCACTGGGCTAGCAGGACTCCGGTGAACCGGGCTGTAGCGGGCTAACAGGACTCCGATATTCATCGCGTGACATTTCCCCGAAGGGACAGACACAGGAACGAAGAAGGACACATGCCGGCCAGCCTAAGTGTTCCGGAGCAGTAGCAAGCTACCATGGCTCGGTGGAAACACTAGGAGACATTTCCCGGTAAGAGAGGCTACTAAAGATAAACAACTAGATGGTCAGATCCCACACATACCAAGCATTTCAATAGCATACACACAATATGCTCGATATGTGCAATACAACATGGCATCACAACATGACTCTACGACTCAAGTAATTTATTCAATAGGCTCTGAGGAGCGAGATATTACAAACATGGGTCTCACGACCCAACAATCAGAGCATACAAGTCAAAGCACAAGCGGAAGCTATCATGTCTGGGTACAGACATCTATAACTGGAAAAGGCTGAGAAACCTGACTATCTACCAGATCCTGCCGAGGCACAAGATCGTAGCTGAGGTAACAAGCTAAACGTCGAAGTCTACGCGAAACTACTAGTGAGACTGAAGTCTCTCTGCAAAAACATAAAATAGGCAAACGTGAGTACAAATGTACCCAGCAAGACTTACATCAGAACTAACTACATATGCATCATTATCAACAAAGGGGTGGTGGGGTTTAACTGCAGCAAGCCAGCTTTGACTCGGTGGCTATCCTAAACTACGACTGCGAGTAACTCTTTTGAGGTGGCGCACACGAGTCCACATATTCACCATATCAATACACCACTATGGATCCGCTCCCGTCTCCCTACGAGAACGCCATCCATAGCACTCACGCTTATCTTGCGTATTTTAGAGTATCCACTTTCACTTGTCTATGAACTGATATAAGCAACCCAGAAGTCCTTTTCCGCGGACACGGCTATTCGAATAGATCATATTAACCCTGCAGGGGTGTACTTCTTCACACACGCTCTCACCACTTACCGCCGTTTACACGACATGAACTCGGCAACCTTCAAGCGGAAGCCCAACGTGGGTGTCGGCCACGGCCTGCCTAAACACTCAAGTCTCTAGTCCAGGTTTATCGCCTATTCGGGTTCCATCCATGAGGAGATCCGGCCGGAGTTTCGCTCACAGCCCCAAACGATGTGAACAGGGTTCCGTGACACCAAACGGGCGCCCGGTTTACCCGGCCACGTGCCTACCGCATCACAGCCCACCCCTACGGTCAGCGCTGCGCACGGCCTCCAGCATACTACAAACACCAGAAACTACTTGCAACTCCTGGACAGAGGACAAGGGTGATTAAGAAGCCGAGAGGGTCCATTGGTTTCGGGCCCAATGCGTGGTAGTAGCTGAATCATGGATCACGAACACAGAACTCAGTTCCTGAGGACGGCTGCAATGAGACAACCCACCATGTACTCCTACATGGCCTCTCACCGCTACCTTTACCAAATCGTGTTCACACACTTAGCTCACACACAGTAGGACAGGTTCACACGCCTCTGATTCATCCCCGATGAATCAGACCTGACTCAACTCTAAGCAGTAGCAGGCATGACAAACAAACATAAATGAGTAGGCACATCAGGGCTCAAACAACTCCTACTCATGCTAGTGGGTTTCATCTATTTACTGTGGAATGACAGGTCATGCAGAGGATAAAGGGGTTCAGCTACCGCAGCAAGTAACAGATGAATCGATGTTGTCCTAATGCAGTAAAAGAGAGCAAGGGCGAGAGAGTAGGATTGTATCGGAATGAACAAGGGGGTTTTGCTTGCCTGGCACTTCTGAAGATAACATTGAGTCTTCATCAGTGTCAACGATCACATCATCGATATCACGTCCATCGAGAGGGGACAAATACCGGCAACACAGAAGGGAACACAATCAATGCAATGCACAATATGATGCATGATCATGACATGGCAAAATGAATGTGTTTTGGGCTAATGCAACTAGCAACAGATTAAATGAAGTTGGTTTGAATATAATATTCAAATTCAAACTCCATATGTGATTATTCAAATGCCATTTAATTGATTTGTGCTAAACAGCAGCTATAAGTTGTTCTAACATGCATGAAAATGGTACAGATGGATTCCTTGAATTTTTCTGATAATTTTTCATATATAAATTATTTAATTTGGAGTTACGGTTGAATTTGTATGATTTTTAGAAGTTTTAGCTATTTTCTGGAATTTCCTGAATTATTTTTAAATCCAGAAAATACTTATTGCGTCAGCATGACGTTGGCATGACGTCAGCAGGTCAACAGGGGCTGGTCCGGGTCAAACCTGACCAGTGGGGCCCACTGGTCAGTGACTGGGGCTGGTTAGTGTCGCTGACGTGTGGGGCCGGTCAAAGGCCACGTCAGCACAGTCAACTCTGACTGGTGGGTCCCGTGTGTTATTAACTAATCTAAACAGAAATAAAACAGAGATTATTTCGAGCGCGGGGCCCAGGTGTCAGTGACATAGGGCTTAGTTAGTGGGGTGATTAACTCCTAACAGCTGCTATCACCGGCGGCTAATCGCCGGCGTAACCAGGACGCGGCGGCGTTGCCCGTCCGGCCAACTCCGGCGACGGGAGCTTGCGCGGCTGGGCGTGTTGGAACCGGAGCAAGGAGGCGCGTCGATTGGTGGCCTCAGGCGATGCTAGGGTGGCCGGGAACATCGACGGCGTCGAGTTCCGCGGCGGCGCAGTTGCGGCTTGCACGGGTGCGAGGAGCACGGTGCACGATTGGGCGACCTGAGGCGTGCTACGGGTTCCTGGAGAAGCCCGGAGCATGACTCCATGCTTGGGTTGGTCGGGCGGGACGGCTAGCAGCGGCGAGCTTCACGGCGGCGGCGGCGAGCTCTCGGCCATCACAGAAACAACGGCTAGGGGAGGCAATCGATGGTGGGGAGAGGGGGAGAACGTAGAGGAGCTCACAGCGGTGAAAGGGAGCAACTCGGTGTAGCCGGGGACGCGCTGAGGCCGCAAATTGACCGGAGGGGGCCGTCGGATCCGGAGGTTGAAGACGGCGCGTTGGCGGCGATGCAGGGCTTCCGGAGGGCCGTGGATCGGTGGGGAGGAAGAGGGGGTCGAGGCGGAGCTCCTGGGCGCATCGGCGAGGCTAGGGGTGGTCGGTGGCCATGGGTACGGCGACGATGACGGCGAGCTCCGCTCGGTGGTGTGCGTGAGAGGGAAGCAGAGGAGCGAGGGGGAGGGAGGTCCAGAGAGCGAGGGAGAAGTGAGAGGGGGGTCGGGGAGGCGCGTGGCGTCTCCGGGCGTCGAGGAGGGAGGCAACCAGGCAGGAGGTGGCCAGGGGGGGAAGCAGGAGGTGGCCGAGGCCTCTCGGGCACGCGTCACGCCTCGCCTCTGTTCGTCCTCCTGGCAGAGGAGGAAGAGGACAAGGGGGAGGAGGTGGGCTGGGCCGGCCAGATGGAGCTGGGCCAGGTAAGTGGCGCCGGTAAGTGGCCCAGGTAGGTTTTCTGCTCTGTTTTATTTTTTTCTTCTGTTTTGTTTTATTTAATTTATTTTGCCACTGTTTTGAATTTAAAAATAATTCAAACAATGCCAAAAACTCCTTTGAATATTTTATATTGCTAGATGGACTTTTCCAAAAGCTTATAAAATATTTCAGGGGTATTTGAAATTATATTCTAATTATATGAATATAATTCAAATTCAAATAGCTAATGAATTAAATCCAAAGTCCCAAAAATAATTCCTTAAAAATGTTCAATATTTTGGTTGGGACCAGAACCCTTACCAAAAATTATCAAACATTTAAAAAGAGCATTTTGGAGCAATGAATGAGATTTCTAGGGTTTTTGCCCCTCTTTTATTTAAGTTTTTGAGGCTTCCAAAATTCCTCAGTTCAATTTTCAGAATTTAAACATGATGCACACATGAAGCTAGCCTAGAGCATTACCAGAAGCTAGGGATGTGACAACTCACCCCCACTAAACAAGAATCTCGTCTCGAGATTCAAGCGTAGGGTAAGATGAAGGGGAAACGCAAACTAGTATAATCTTCACGATCCAGGTTGCACTTCAAATGAACGTTGAGTTGAACACCATCTTTGTCTTGTCGTCTTGCTCTGAGAACTCCAACTAACATGACAAGAAGAGGAAAGGAAAACTCTAGAAGAATTAATCTTCTCAAAGAACGAACAACTCAGGATTAACTCACGGAATGGGACATAGCAACATCTCTCGAGCTGAGAGACGAAGCACAGATCTGAAGAAATGGAGTGAGACAGATGACGAGGGTTCACTAGGTAGACAACAACTTCACGCTTAAGGTGGTAATCGGTTGTCAACGTAGCGAGGAGCTGAATTGCCATGACACCATAATGATGCACCTTAGGGAAGGTGACTCGTAGATATATCCCCTTAAGTGGCAAAAAGAATTACCTTTGATTCAAAGATCATTGAAACTCTTTATACCAGCCTAAGGCAATCACAAGCGATCATTTGGAGGGGGTCGGTAGAATGGCATACTCGGACTTGGATGATGTGGATTACCTTGTTGAAGACAACGTAATGGATGAATTTGCTTATCACCGGAAATGGAAGAGACCCATGGTAGAATGGCACATTGGCGGTGCAAGCTGGGAACAAAATGCAAATGATGGGAATGATTCTAGTAACTAAGGAAGAACCCAACAATAGAGAGTGGATTCACTGTTTGAAAAGATCATAGCATTGCCGAGGAAACTGAGAGCAAACCCAGTTAGTGCCGATGATAACTCGTAGCGCTTGTGCGTGCTCTCAAGAACTTGAGCATTTCCACATTCATCAAGGTTTTACCAATATCCGTGTCAAGGATCCGGTAACACAACCTACTACCATGATGAATGGTGATGGAGGATGCAGATGCAAAGGAAGATAACACCTTCTCAAATTTCACCCTTGGCGGGGCCAAGGAAGTAAAATCTGGATGATCGATCGAGAGACATTTAGCACTCCGCTTCTAATGTTCTCCTTGATGTGCCAGCGTAATCCACCCATAGATATGGTTTGATATCTAGAACATCAAGTAAAAGGTCGGACTTCGGAACACAGAAATCCATAGGGGCAACTAGGGAGTAAACCCTACGAAATCCCTATGGGGAGGTGGCCAACTTCTCCAATCGAGATACTAGAATAATAGGTCTCTTGGCGGGGTGTGTTGGCCACGACATCCACCTTACCGGTTTTCGAGGAACCAATATTATAGTTCTTGGGAAATGTTCCAACCATCATATCTGCCTGAGATTCAGATCTGGTTGGTGTCAGAATATTCCAGACCCATCGAGTCTAGGAAGGAAAACGAAAGTTTGCAACACAAATCGACAAGATGACGTTGCGGGATTCTCAGGAGATGAACTACGATAGCAAGCTCCAAAACATGAGCTGGTTCTGCTACAAACATGTGAACACGTTGTCCTAGACAAAACATTATCACATGGTAGTCTTACAACAAAACACTACCGAGTTCAGGTGGGGAACCATAATCGAGGACATTGAAGTCCTTGCATAAGGCATGCTCTTAAGAAGGAACTTCTTCTCCTTGAACAAATCAATCAGTGGCTTGGTGTGCTCGGAACACATATGGAATGAAGGTTGCAAGTCTCGAAACCATAGAATACTTCGCACATATGCATGACTGACTTGGGATGATCCCAGAGGAAGCAAAACTAACTTTCTCAAATTCACGGCGGCAACTTTCACCAAATGCACGTGTATAAGAGGAAGTCACTCCTTTCATCAAACAAATACTTCATGAGCTAGCATGAAGAAAATGCTTCAAAAGTTTCCAACACTAACTTAATGTTCAACAAAATCATGGAGGAGATAAGGATGTTGTCAATGGGCTCAACAACAATTCATCTGGGTTTCCTTTTAAAAGGAATTCCATAGTTAAGTGAACAAGTGATAGCATTGGTCAGACCCAAAAGATATAATGGTGTATGCTCGAGGGATCAACCATGAGTAAGACAACATTACGAATATCGTTGGTTCTGGTCTGATTGGATGATAGCCCATACTCAATCAAAGGATTGATAAGACAATAGGTCCAGCAACTGATCACAGGGACCAATCGATGAAGATATCATCTTTCTTCAACACACACTACACAAGATTATCCCTTTGGAACGAACTAAGTCAGGCAAGCTTTTATCCTCCAACTCTCCAAGTTGTTGTTTAGCTTATCCAACTAGCTCAGGGTATCCAACACGGATTCTTAGAGAAGGGGTGGTTTACAGGAATAAACCAACTTGATCACGAACTCAACATAGCGGTCAGGTGACGACCTGGTGATACTTCCGAGAAGATATTCAGAAAATCATGAACCACCGGTATGTTACTAAGCTCGAGAACAATCTCGCTTTTGAGGGCAAGACGATATGATCAAATGAGTGAGGACTTGACAAGATCCTAACTCATCAATCGAAGGGTGCACCGAAATAAGGACTAGGTAGCACGATCAGTCTTAGAAGGATGATTCAAAATCCAACATGCTAAGAATGAAATTATCGTCCATTTACTACCAAGCAACAGAGTTGCTAGCAATATTGATTTCACACGCCATGATTCATTTGTCGGCATCCCGGTTACAATAACACAGGAACCGAGGAATGAACAATGATGGCAAGAGGTATCACTGTACCAAGAGTTCATAGGATGGTGTGCAATTCCTATAACAATCTCGATATAAAATATGTAATACTCCAAGGTAGAGCAGAACATAAGCTGGAGTAGCAATTTGATCTGCGGAATACAACTACTTTGACCCAATCCTAGATATGGATGAGATTCTGGAGTTTGTTTCTCCTATTCATTCTGGACAGAATGGCTTGACGGACCACAAGGGTAATAGGCATCGGTAAACGAATGCATGCATACCCTTGACTATCAATTGATAGACGAAGGTCAGTAGACAACTAAAGAGGGACAACTCGAAGGAACATATAACTTTCTGAGTTGTGGATACATGGGTTGGTATGCCGAACAAAGTTCAACATAATTCTTCCGGATAACCCATGCCGAAAGGTTGAGCTGGCAGAGTCACAATATAACATGGAGAACTCATAGAGGGCCTGTTGTGATCTTTTGATCCAACAAACTTCTGCCATAATGGTTCGTGGTATTTGGAAGAACGATATACCATGGACCTCGAGGACTATCGCAAAGATTACTAATATCCTAAAGGCACTAGCAATTACTATCAACATGAAGTAGGTAGAGTGAATCTCGGGTTCAAGAACCCAGGAACAGAATACCTATTACTAAGTAGCATCACGGGATGCTTTCGAGAATGATGGCCAGAATCATCACACGGGGAACACAAATCATGGCTAAATTACTAGATGATCCTCTAAGACACCTAGGGTCATAATAATATCTCCAACATATATGTCAAGGTAACGGAGTACCTCAACTCACTGATTAGTGTGGTTAATCTGGCCCATGGGAACATTGAAACGGGAAGAAAGGATTTGCAAATGCATCAGGCTCTTTGGAAACCTGGGATGACTCGGACAGCATAACGGCTGTAAATGCTCAGAAAAGATTTGAGACATTCACAAAAATGGTGGCATAACCACTCAGAAGCACAATATCAAGGTCTCGAGATCAATAATTAACATACAGAGGTA
>NC_041386.1:34065491-34067416 GCF_002162155.2 Triticum dicoccoides | reverse complement strand
AAGAAGCCGAGAGGGTCCATTGGTTTCGGGCCCAATGCGTGGTAGTAGCTGAATCATGGATCACGAACACAGAACTCAGTTCCTGAGGACGGCTGCAATGAGACAACCCACCATGTACTCCTACATGGCCTCTCACCGCTACCTTTACCAAATCGTGTTCACACACTTAGCTCACACACAGTAGGACAGGTTCACACGCCTCTGATTCATCCCCGATGAATCAGACCTGACTCAACTCTAAGCAGTAGCAGGCATGACAAACAAACATAAATGAGTAGGCACATCAGGGCTCAAACAACTCCTACTCATGCTAGTGGGTTTCATCTATTTACTGTGGAATGACAGGTCATGCAGAGGATAAAGGGGTTCAGCTACCGCAGCAAGTAACAGATGAATCGATGTTGTCCTAATGCAGTAAAAGAGAGCAGGGGCGAGAGAGTAGGATTGTATCGGAATGAACAAGGGGGTTTTGCTTGCCTGGCACTTCTGAAGATAACATTGAGTCTTCATCAGTGTCAACGATCACATCATCGATATCACGTCTATCGAGAGGGGACAAATACCGGCAACACAGAAGGGAACACAATCAATGCAATGCACAATATGATGCATGATCATGACATGGCAAAATGAATGTGTTTTGGGCTAATGCAACTAGCAACAGATTAAATGAAGTTGGTTTGAATATAATATTCAAATTCAAACTCCATATGTGATTATTCAAATGCCATTTAATTGATTTGTGCTAAACAGCAGCTATAAGTTGTTCTAACATGCATGAAAATGGTACAGATGGATTCCTTGAATTTTTCTGATAATTTTTCATATATAAATTATTTAATTTGGAGTTACGGTTGAATTTCTATGATTTTTAGAAGTTTTAGCTATTTTCTGGAATTTCCTGAATTATTTTTAAATCCAGAAAATACTTATTGCGTCAGCATGACGTTGGCATGACGTCAGCAGGTCAACAGGGGCTGGTCCGGGTCAAACCTGACCAGTGGGGCCCACTGGTCAGTGACTGGGGCTGGTTAGTGTCGCTGACGTGTGGGGCCGGTTAAAGGCCACGTCAGCACAGTCAACTCTGACTGGTGGGTCCCGTGTGTTATTAACTAATCTAAACAAAAATAAAACAGAGATTATTTCGAGCGTGGGGCCTAGGTGTCAGTGACATAGGGCTTAGTTAGTGGGGTGATTAACTCCTAACAGCTGCTATCACCGGCGGCTAATCGCCGGCGTAACCAGGACGCGGCGGCATTGCCCGTCCGGCCAACTCCGGCGACGGGAGCTTGCGCGGCTGGGCGCGTTGGAACCGGAGCAAGGAGGCGCGTCGATTGGTGGCCTCAGGCGATGCTAGGGCGGCCGGGAACATTGACGGCGTCGAGTTCCGCGGCGGCGCAGTTGCGGCTTGCACGGGTGCGAGGAGCACGGTGCACGATTGGGCGACCTGAGGCGTGCTACGGGTTCCTGGAGAAGCCCGGAGCATGACTCCATGCTTGGGTTGGTCGGGCGGGACGGCTAGCGGCGGCGAGCTTCACGGCGGCGGCGGCGAGCTCTCGGCCATCACAGAAACAACGGCTAGGGGAGGCAATCGATGGTGGGGAGAGGGGGAGAACGTAGAGGAGCTCACAGCGGTGAAAGGGAGCAACTCGGTGTAGCCGGGGACGCGCTGAGGCCGCAAATTGACCGGAGGGGGCCGTCGGATCCGGAGGTTGAAGACGGCGCGTTGGCGGCGATGCAGGGCTTCCGGAGGGCCGTGGATCGGTGGGGAGGAAGAGGGGGTCGTGGCGGACCTGGGCGCATCGGCGAGGCTAGGGGTGGTCGGTGGCCATGGGTACGGCGACGATGACGGCGAGCTCCGCTCGGTGGTGTGCGCGAGAGGGAAGCAGAGGAGCGAGGGGGAGGGAGGTCCAGAGAGCGAGGGA
>NC_041386.1:34057034-34065236 GCF_002162155.2 Triticum dicoccoides | reverse complement strand
CGCGCCACGCCTCGCCTCTGTTCGTCCTCCTGGCAGAGGAGGAAGAGGACAAGGGGGAGGAGGTGGGCTGGGCCGGCCAGATGGAGCTGGGCCAGGTAAGTGGCGCCGGTAAGTGGCCCAGGTAGGTTTTCTGCTCTGTTTTATTTTTTTCTTCTGTTTTGTTTTATTTAATTTATTTTGCCACTGTTTTGAATTTAAAAATAATTCAAACAATGCCAAAAACTCCTCTGAATATTTTATATTGCTAGATGGACTTTTCCAAAAGCTTATAAAATATTTCAGGGGTATTTGAAATTATATTCTAATTATATGAATATAATTCAAATTCAAATAGCTAATGAATTAAATCCAAAGTCCCAAAAATAATTCCTTAAAAATGTTCAATATTTTGGTTGGGACCAGAACCCTTACCAAAAATTATCAAACATTTAAAAAGAGCATTTTGGAGCAATGAATGAGATTTCTAGGGTTTTTGCCCCTCTTTTATTTAAGTTTTTGAGGCTTCCAAAATTCCTCAGTTCAATTTTCAGAATGTAAACATGATGCACACATGAAGCTAGCCTAGAGCATTACCAGAAGCTAGGGATGTGACAATAGACAAGCAAGATACTATCAGGTACTAAGTTCATGATAAATTTAAGTTCAATTAATCATATTACTTAAGAACTCCCACTTAGATAGACATCCCTCTAATCCTCTAAGTGATCACGTGATCCATATCAACTAAACCATGTCCGATCATCACGTGAGATGGAGTAGTTTCAACGGTGAACATCACTATGTTGATCATATCTACTATGATTCATGCTCGACCTTTCGGTCTCCGTGTTCCGAGGCCATATCTATTATATGCTAGGCTCATCAAGTTTAACCTAAGTATTCCGCGTGTGCAACTGTTTTGCACCCATTGTATTTGAATGTAGAGCCTATCACACCCGATCATCACTTGGTGTCTCAGCACGAAGAACTTTCGCAACGGTGCATACTTAGGGAGAACACTTATACTTTGATAATTTAGTGAGGGATCATCTTATAATGCTACTGTCAATCAAAGCAAGATAAGATGCATAAAAGATAAACATCACATGCAATCAATATAAGTGATATGATATGGCCATCATCATCTTTTGCTTGTGATCTCCATCTCCGAAGCACCTGTTATGATCACCATCGTCACCGGCGCGACACCTTGATCTCCATCGTAGTATCGTTGTCGTCTCGCCAATCTTATGCTTCTACGACTATCGCTACCGCTTAGTGATAAAGTAAAGCATTACAGGGCGATTGCATTGCATACAATAAAGCGACAACCATATGGCTCCTGCCAGTTGCCGATAACTCGGTTACAAAACATGATCATCTCATACAATAAGATTTAGCATCATGTCTTGACCATATCACATAACACATGCCCTGCAAAAACAAGTTAGACGTCCTCTACTTTGTTGTTGCAAATTTTACGTGGCTGCTACGGGCTTAGCAAGAACCGTTCTTACCTACGCATCAAAACCACAACGATAGTTTGTCAAGTTGGTGCTGTTTTAACCTTCGCAAGGACCGGGTGTAGCCAGACTCGGTTCAACTAAAGTTGGAGAAACTGACACCTGCCAACCACCTGTGTGCAAAGCACGTCGGTAGAACCAGTCTCGCGTAAGCGTACGCGTAATGTCGGTCCGGGCCGCTTCATCCAACATTACCGCCGAACCAAAGTATGACATGCTGGTAAGCAGTATGACTTATATCGCCCACAACTGACTTATGTTCTACTCGTGCATATGACATCTACGCATAAAACCTAGCTCTGATACCACCGTTGGGAAACGTAGTAATTTCAAAAAATTTCCTACGCACACGCAAGATCATGGTGATGCATAGCGACGAGAGGGGAGAGTGTTGTCCACGTACCCTCGTAGACCGAAAGCGGAAGTGTTAGCACAACGCGGTTGATATAGTCGTATGTCTTCACGATCCGACCGATCAAGTACCGAACACACGACACCTCCGAGTTCAGCACACATTCAGCCCGATGACGTCCATCGAACTCCGATCCAGCCGAGTGTTTAGGGAGAGTTTCGTCAGCATGACGACATGGTGATGATGATGATGTTCTACCGACGCAGGGCTTCGCCTAAGCACTGCTACAGTATTATCAAGGTGGACTATGGTGGAGGGGGGCACCGCACATGGCTAAAAGATCAACTGAACAATTGTTGTGTCTCTAGGGTGCCCCCTGCCCCCGTATATAAAGGAGCAAGGGGGGTGCGGCCGGCCAGGAGAGAGGGCGTGCCAGGAGGAGTCCTACTCACACCGGGAGTAGGACTCCCCCCCTTTCCTAGTTGGATTAGGACTTGGGAGGGGGAAAGAAGAGGGAGAGAGGAAGGAAGGGGGGCGCCGCCCCCCTCTCATTGTCCTATTCGGACCAGGGGGAGGGGCACGCGGCCCAGCCCTAGCCGCCTCTCCTCTTCTCCGTAAAGGCCCACTAAGGCCCATTAACCTCCCGGGAGGTTCCGGTAACCTCCCGGTACTCCAGAAAAATCCCGATTTCACCCGGAACACTTTCGATATCCAAATATAGGCTTCCAATATATCAATCTTCATGTCTCGACCATTCGAGACTCCTCGTCATGTCAGTGATCACATCCGGGACTCTGAACAACCTTCGGTACATCAAAACATATAAACTCATAATATAACTGCCATCGAAACGTTAAGCGTGCGGACCCTACGGGTTCGAGAAGTATGTAGACATGACCGAGACACGTCTCCGGTCAATAACCAATAGCAGAACCTGGATGTTCATATTGGCTCCCACATATTCTATGAAGATCTTTATCGGTCAGACCGCATAACTACATATGTTGTTCCCTTTGTCATCGGTATGTTACTTGCCCGAGATTTGATCGTTGGTATCTCAATATCTAGTTCAATCTCATTACCGGCAAGTCTCTTTACTCGTTCCATAATACATCATTCCACAACTAACTCATTAGTTGCAATGCTTGCAAGGCTTAAGTGATGTGCATTACCGAGAGGGCCCAGAGATACCTCTCCGACAATCGGAGTGAGAAATCCTAATCTCGAAATACGCCAACCCAACAAGTACCTTCGGAGACACCTGTAGAGCACCTTTATAATCACCCAGTTATGTTGTGACGTTTGGTAGCACAAAAAGTGTTCCTCCGGTAAACGGGAGTTGCATAATCTCATAGTCATAGGAACACGTATAAGTCACGAAGAAAGCAATAGCAACATACTAAACGATCGGGTGCTAAGATAACGGAATGGGTCAAGTCAATCACATCACTCTCCTAATGATGTGATCCCGTTAATCAAATGACAACCTATGTCAATGGCTAGGAAACTTAACCATCTTTGATCAATGAGCTAGTCAAGTAGAGGCATACTAGTGACATACTGTTTGTCTATGTATTCACACATGTATTAAGTTTCCGGTTAATACAATTCTAGCATGAATAATAAACATTTATCATGATATAAGGAAATAAATAGTAACTTTATTATTGCCTCTAGGGCATATTTCCTTCAAGATTGAACCCAAAGCTAAGCACTTCTCCCATTGCAATAAAAATCATTCTAGTTGGCCAACCCAAATCGATAGTTCGAAGAGACTTGCGAAGATATCAAATCATGCATATAAGAATTCAGAGGAGATTCAGATAATATTGATAACTCACAAGTATAGGGGATCGCAACAGTTTTCGATAAGTAAGAGTGTCGAACCCAACGAGGAGCTAAAGGTATAACAAATATTCCCTCAAGTTCTATCGACCATCGATACAACTACGCATGCTTGATGTTTGCTTCACCTAGAACAAGTATGAAACTAGAAGTACTTTGTAGGTGTTGTTGGATAGGTTTGCAAGATAATAAAGAGTACGTAAATAAAAAGTAGGGGCTGTTTAGATAAAGAAACAATAAAGTAAATATAGCGAGTGTGGAAAAGTGGTGGTAGGAGTTGCGAAATTGCCCCTAAGCAATTGACTACTTTACTAGACCGATAGGAAGTATTATGTGGGAGAGGCCACTGCTAGCATGTCATCCCTGACTTGGAATTCTATGCACTTATGATTGGAACTATTAGCAAGCATCCGTGTCGGTGTCAAAACCGGCGGATCTCGAGTAGTGGTTCCCGAACTGTGCGTCTAGGCCGGATGGTAACAGGAGGCAGGGAACACGATGTTTTACCCAGGTTCGGGCCCTCTTGATGGAGGTAAAACCCTACGTCCTGCTTGATTAATATTGATGATATGGGTAGTACAAGAGTAGATCTACCACGAGATCAAGGAGGCTAAACCCTAGAAGCTAGCCTATGGTATGATTGTTGTATATGGAGTTGATTGCCTACGGACTACAACCCTCCGGTTTATATAGACACCGGATAGGGTTAGGGTTACACAGAGTCGGTTACAATGGTAGGAGATCTTGAATATCCGCATCGCCAAGCTTGCCTTCCATGCCAAGGAAAGTCCCATCTGGACACGGGACGGAGTCTTCAATCTTGCATCTTCATAGTCCAGGAGTCCGGCTGAAGGTATAGTCCGGCTACTCGAACACCCCCTAATCCAGGACTCCCTCAGTAGCCCCTGAACCAGGCTTCAATGACGACGAGTCCGGTGCGCAATTTTTCTTCGACATTGCAAGGCGGGTTCCTCCTCCAAGTCCTTCATAGAAGATTGTAAACACCAAGAGTAGTGTCCGGCTCTGCAAAATAAGCTTCCACATATTGCCATAGAGAGAATAATATTAACACAAATGAAATCTGCTGACGTATTCCGCAGTGCGTCATCACACTACAGCCAAGTCCTTTACTTGAATCGTTTTCACTTTTCCACCTCAGCGTGTTTTGCAAGGCGGTTTCCTTGGCACGTCTTGTTAAAGCAGAGATCGTGTGCCCCCCTTTTATGGGATTCTTATCAATACGGGCGTGGGTAACCCAATCGTGCCCGTTAGCATGTTTTCTCGATTAAATGCGAGTCCCAAACGGTTACGGGGAGGGCTCCTGGTATTCAACCTCTTGTAAAGAGACCAAGGCCTTATTCCTTTTTCCAATCTCAAACGAGTTCGCCTGTCGCCTCGAGTTCCAACACCCTAGGCTCCAGATTCCAGGCGCTTCGGACCTTCAACAATGTCCGGTTCCGACCTTCAAGGTTGATGGATGCCCTCCTTCGTCACGGAGGAGGACATGCTAAAGTTGAGAGAGGCTAAGTTCTTGACCGCCGAAATTTTGCATAGGTTGCCTGCTCAAAGGCAGGCTATTCCCAGTCCCCAGCCCGGCGAGAGCGTAGTGTTCATGTCTCACTTCCTTCGGGGGTTAGGCTTCTTGATGGATCCCTTTGTGAGGGGGCTGCTGTTTTATTATGGGCTGGAATTTCATGACTTAGCTCCGGAGTCCATCCTCCACATTTCCTCATTCATTGTTGTGTGCGAAGCGTTCCTCCGTGTTACTCCTCACTTTGGATTATGGCTCAAGACTTTTGCAGTGGAGCCGAAGATGATCGAGGGACGGCACGCAGAGTGCGGAGGCGCTGTCATAAGTAAGAATGCTGATGCTCCATGGCCCGAGGGCTCCTTTCAAGAGGAGCTCGGCTTGTGGCAACAAGAATGGTTCTATATCACCGCTCCCAGGAGCGCCAAGTGGGCGGCGCCTCCTGCCTTTCGCTCGGGTCCCCCATCACGGCTAGCGTCATGGGTCAACAAAGGATTAGATTGGGGGTTATCCAAAGACGTGCCCTTGTTGCAGGGCCGCATCAGGGATCTCTTAGAAAGAGACCTCAACCTGGTCAAGGTGACACAGGTCATGCTGATTCGCCGAACACTGCCCGGCAAACGTCGCTTCCTTCATATGTGGGAGTTTAATCCGGAGGGACCACGAGCTCTCCAACATTTTATGGGCGCAATGCCCGTGGAGATGTATAAACTGTTCTTCGGATCACAAATGATGTGTCTGGATTTGACCGAGGACGCAGGCCTAAGCTGCAATCGCCCGGATACCCAAGTAAGTAACCTTGTGCCCGGACCTACTATCCATATAATCGTCATAAACTTGCCCCCTAAAAGAGCTGTCCTTTTAAACAGGAGTGGATAGTGAAGGCAAAGCTGATCAGGTGTCCGGCTCCCCTTCCCGAAACCAGGCCGGATCCCATGCTTGTCAGGATGTTGAAGATAATGCCTTTGGAGGGAAGTAAGGGGAAGGACAAGGGAGCTATGGCCTCCTCGAAGGAGGCTGCTCCGAAGGGAGGAACCGACAATTCCTCTCCCAAGGGGAAGAAGAGGTCCGCCTTTGACGACCCGGAGACCATGGCCCCGAAGCAGGGGAGAAAATCCTCGTCAGAGGGTCCGACGCCGGGGAGTTCCTCGGCCGAACTACGCCCTCAAAGGGATCAACCCTCCAGCGAGCCGTAAGTAGAGAGAGGTTTTCCTTTTGAGGGATGAGAGAAATCCTTGATTTATATCTGAGAAGATTAACCGAAATTTTACCTTGTAGCTCGGACCTTAGCCCTTCTCAGTAGAGCTCGTCTTCGGGGGATCTTCTTCCGGAGATGATGGAGAGCGGGACGCCTCCCCCTGCCATACCGCCTAGCGAGGCGGGCGACCCTGAGGTGTCGTGGCGGAGGGTTTCTCTGAATCCGGCAGGGGCAGAAGATAGCTATGTGTCCCCCCAAGGCTCTCCGCGTCCGGCCTTCGAAAGAGGCCATAGGACAAGTCCGGCACTGTCTGGTGCTCGACGGGAGGAGCTAAAGATTCTGCTGGGGCGAGCTTCTATCTCAGAGGGGCACCGTGCATTGATGGGCACGGTGATTGAAAGGATTTCATCTGCAGAAAGCGGATTGCATGAGGCCGTCAAAATTTTACTGACGGGTTTTGAGGTATGTTAGATAATGTACACTTTTGTCAGTTACACATAAGTAAGATGCGCCCTGTGTAGATAGTAGCCCCTGAGACTCTACGCGTTGTCAAGAAATGACGGCACGCAGAGGATCATAATCCCAGGTCTAAGATATCGCCTTTGAATGTAGGTGGCGAGGTGTCCGGAATCAAGCCGAACTGATGATGTGGCCGAACTAAAGCGACAACTGGACGTGGCAGATGCCGACATCACGCTTGTCAACAAGCGGCTTGATGAGGCTCAAGGTATGTAATTCTTCGGGCGGCATCAGGTAAGAGGAGCTTCATGCGAGTGTATTACAATGTGTGTGCTTGACGCAGATGGTATGGCCGCCGTGGAGAATCTTAGGGCAGAACTTGCCCAAGCTAAGGAGCAAGCCAGAAAAAGCGATGCGGCTGCCAAGAAGGCCCTTGAAGAGCTGAGAGCCGAACAGGCTGCTCACTGCCGAAGCAAAGAAGAGATGGCCGAGATGGCCGAGAAGTTAAAGAGTGCTACAGACCGTTGCAAACTTCTTGAGAAAGAAGACCGGGCGAGACAGACGAACTTAGAGAAGGCCGTTGCCGATGCCAAGGACGCTCACTCTACGATGAGAGCTGCGAAGGAGGAGCTGCGTCAGGCCGAACAGATTGCGGCTGGAAAGCCCTTTATGTTGCGAAGGAAATTTTGTGATCCGAAGTTTGCTCCGTTGGACCGGATGTGGAGTGTGGAGGATACCTATCTGGACTTGGCAGCGAGTGCTGCTGATGCGACCGAACACTTTCGAGATTAGAAAGATCGCGAAGTGGAAAAGCTTTTCTGGTCGCAGTTTCACAATCCAGAGCGTCCACTGGCAGTGGATGATCGTTTGTCTCAATGGGCCGAACTGAATAGGTTGTCTGGACTCGCAATGAAGTACATCATGGGTCACCTGTGGCCGGGGAGATCGGAGCCGAAGAGTTATTTCAGCTTGGTGCAGCAATTCCTTGACGCGGTGCCGCGTATAATGCAATGAAGAGGTCAGCATGCATAGAGGGCTCTAGGATGGCTCTTGCCCGTGTTAAGACATACTGGGCAGATATGGAGACCACCGTTGTTGCGTCCCGAGATTCGGACAAAAGCCGAGTACCCTCCGAGCACTATTTTCAGGAAGTTCTTGAAGGCGCTCGTGTAATAGAGACGCAGTGCCCGAAAGATGCTATGTTATGATAGCATATGTAATTATAAAGTAATATTTTGATAAACTGTAGTGGCCTTTTTTATACTTGTGCCTCCAAGTATTGGGAACACCTCCTGTGCGGCCGTTTTAAGATATATAT
>NC_041386.1:34024133-34056598 GCF_002162155.2 Triticum dicoccoides | reverse complement strand
ATATATATATATATATATATATATATATATATATATATATATATATATATATATATATATATATATATATATATATATATATAGAATCTGAAAGATGGCAGTCATTGGCTTCAGCCCCCACGCACATAGTGCGGGGGTGCTCGCAGAAGACGCATTTTCACACTTAACCCAACGTCTTGGTCCTACAAAGGAGGTGATAGCGCAGCGGGCCAGGCAACCGTACTATAATGCTTTAACACTTTCACTTAGCCAAGGAGTTTGACAGTGAGACTATTTAGGTAGCCCCTTGGTGGAAACTGCGCTCGTCCGAGTTCGGGGCGCGTATGTGCCTGACTGGGAAGCGGCCCTTCGTTAAAGCGGAGGAATCCGATAGATTCTGATAGGTCATCGAGTGGCTGACCAGTCTCACGCTACATCATGATAGTCCGTTTTCGGCTTTCTCTACTGAGGTGCTCGCACGGCCGAACCGGGGCACAATCGCAGTAGTTCTCCTGGTGCTACCTTAGCCGATAGAGCGGAACGTAAGGTAGCCGAACTCAGGAGCCGGGCAACCCAACATTTGACCAAAATCATGATTCGGAGCTGATGCATATAATGCCAAAACTCGCGACGCCGAACACTCCCTAAGGTGTTCGGTCTTTATGAGTGCGGGCGAAACAACACTCTTTATTTAAAAAGCCCCTACTATCCATGTACGTGCAAAAATTCTGACGTGGCCACATGCCAAGACGCCAGCCTCCTCCTTGGTTATATCAGAAAGAAAAAACCAGGGGATGTGTAGCAACAAGAGACAGTAAAAAAGGTTTACGCAGGGTCTTAATCTAAAAAGAATCCTTTAGGATGGGTCCCTACTGCACGCCTGCGCCTGTGTCTCCGTTGTGCCGTATCCTGGACGGGCGCCGCACGACGTTCATCTGTAAAAGAGAGGAACTGAGTTTAAAACGGGTCGTGCCGAAAAGGTTTAAAATAAGCAAAGTATGAAGTAAGATATATAAGATTGAGCTTTATTGTCTCTTATTGTATATGCGTGGAGCCCCTAGTGGGGGTATATGGCTTCTAGGCCTGCATCAATGATAGTTTTGCACCGAACTCGTCTATCCGCGTTCGTGGTCTTGAATGACCTATTTCGAAGTTTTTTGGCCGGTGAGGCCATTTTGCTGTGGGGCTATCAAAGCGGTCGCATAGTCCTCCGCTTGGGGAGGCGCACTTTAGTGCTTCCCCTTCAAAGAGATGATGCCTCGTGGACCGGGCATCTTAAGCATAAGAGATGCATAATGCGGTATTGCGTTAAAGCGAGCGAAAGCTTCGCGTCCCAGTATTGCTTGATAGCGACTTGAGAACGGGACGATATGGAAGGTCAGCTTTTCGCGGCGGAGGTTATCGGCAGAGCCGAATATGACTTCGAGCCGAAGAAAACCCATACAATGGGTGTCCGGACCCGGTATTACCCCTTGAAAGGAGGTTTTGCTACGGCGGATTCTTGCTGGGTTTATCCCCATGTGCTGGATTGTATCCTGATATATTAGGTTTAGTCCACTGCCGTCGTCCATAAGGACATTTGAAAACTGGAGTCCGCCAATTATTGGATCGAGTATCAAGGCAGTCCAGCCTACATTCTTGATATTCCTAGAATAATCTAGCTGATCGAAGATGATCGGTTTTGACAACCAGTGGCAGGACCCTTTGGGGATGGGCCGTGTGGTGCGTACCTTTACGGGTGCCACACATTTTGTTATGTGAAGTGAGTTCACTGTTTTTACTTCTTGTGGGAAGTTCTTTTGTTTCCTGGTGCCCTGCTTTTGGGGTTCGTCCTCGTCTTTGCTTGGTGTGTCGAGCCCCTTGTGTTCGGCATTGAGTCTGCCGGATTGTTTGAAAACCCAACAGTCTCTGTGGGTATGGTTAGCAGGCTTCCCGGGAGTACTATGTATCTGACATATCCTGTCCAGGATTTTATTTAGGTTGGATGGATCGTCCCTGTTATCCTGGGGGGGGGGCGATTTTTCCTGATTTTGTCGTGAGCCTTTGAATCCGGCATTGACTGCCGTGCTCTTCGGACTTTTGTCCTTAGTCCAGCGACGGTCCTTGTTGCATCGCGGTTTTCCGTTTCCATCCCTAGTTTCGGATGTACATGGGTCGCTGGGCTGCACCTTGCCAACCAGCTGTCCTCCCCTGCACAAAAGCGGGTCATGAGGCTTGTTAGTGCGGCCATTGTTCTTGGCTTTTCTTGGCCGAGGTGTCTGGCGAGCCATTCATCTCGGACGTTATGTCTGAAAGCTGCTAAGGCTTCAGCGTCCGGACAGTCGACTATCTGATTCTTTTTAGTGAGGAATCTATTCCAGAACTGCCGAGCTGATTCTCCGGGTTGTTGGGTTATGTGACTAAGATCGTCTGCATCTGAGGGCAGACATAGGTCCCTTGAAAGTTTGCTCGGAAAGCATCCTCGAGCTCTTCCCAGCTTCCAATTGTGTTTTTGGGAAGGCTTTTAAGCCAATGCCGGGCTGGCCCTTTAAGCTTAAGGGGTAGATATTTTATGGCGTGGAGATCATCTCCTCTAGCCATGTGTATGTGGAGGATATAATCCTCGATCCAAACTCCAGGGTCTGTTGTTCCATCATATGCCTCTATGTTTACGGGTTTGAATCCCTCTGGGAATTCATAGTCTAGGACCTCATCGGTGAAACATAGGGGGTGTGCGGCGCCCCTGTATTTGGGTGTGCCAGATTCTGATGATGGCTTCATAGCGTTTCTTACGAGAGCTTGCTTTCTTGGCCCATAAATGGACCTGACTGGGCCATGATGCGAATCCTTAAGTGGGTCGCATGCCGATTTAGGTGCGGCGCCGCTTGCCGCTTTATGGGGTCGTCTATCCGACCGTGTGGCTTTCTCATTTTTTGAATGCGAGGGCTCTAGGGCCTCTTCGTTGAATTCAGGCAGTAGCTTTCTTTTCGGATAGCTTTTAGTGCAGCGACTGTCACCGTATTTATCTGCGGTATTGATTACTTTGCTCCATCTAATCCGGAGTGCATCCTCCGCTGTTTTTAGCTTCCGCTTCTGCTTTTTTAGGCTGCGTGCAGTTGCAACGGGCCTCTCATGGAGATTCTTCTGCTCCATAGGTTTATCCGGCATGAGGCCGTTCGGAATGTCGTTTTCACTGGAGGCGGGATGTTCGGTTTCTCTATCCATGTTGCCCTGTTCGAATGGTTGCTCTAAGGCCTGCTCGTCGTCTACCGGCTCGTCCTGCTCTATGGCTGGGTTTTTGTCGAGGCGGGGCTTGGGTCGGCGTTTACGCCGATGCTTTGATTGTTTTTCGGGGGGTCGATCTCCCGTCCCATCCCCTTTTTCCTCGTTGTCGCTTCCATTAGGGGTATCCACCATGTACACATCGTGAGATGAGGTGGCTGTCCAATGCCCTATGGGCGTTGGTTCGTCGGTATCTCCTGCATCGTCATCCATGCTGTTGATGTCTCCGGAGTCGAAGTTGAGCACGTCGTTTAAATTGTCAACAGTGGCTACCAAGTGGGTGGTGGGTGGGCTTTGAATTTGTTCATCGTCCGTATCCCATCCTCGCTGACCGTAGTTCGGCCAGGGCTCTCCTGATAAGGAGAGAGACTTGAGAGAGTTCAGGATATTGCCACAAGGCGAGTGCTGAAAGATGTCTGTGGTGGTGAGCTCCATTATCGGCGCCCAATCGTATTCGATCGGCAGGGGCGCGGGAGGTTCGGAGTTCGGAAAGGAGTCCGGATCCTTGGAGTCACAGATCATGCAGAGTGCGGGGCTAGCGTTCGGCTCGATCGCCTTTGAGATTGAAGCCCCCGAGGTGACGTCCAACCGCTCATCCTCGATTGGCGCAATAGGCTCCGAGTTAGGGGTCGGAACCGATGCGTGTGCGGCCTCCAGGACACTGTCCGGGGGCAGAGCTAGATCATGCCCCTCGAGATAGTGCGCCGCGCTTGGCCGTGGCTTGAACCCGTCGAAGATCAAGTCTCCGCGGATGTTAGCCGTGTAGTTTAGGCTTCCAAACCTGACTTGATGGCCAGGGGCGTAGCTTTCGATCTACTCTAGGTGGCCGAGCGAAATGGCCCGCAGAGCGGAGCCACCGAAGACGAAGATCTGTCCGGGGAGAAAAGTCTCGCCCTAGATCGCATCGTTGTTGATGATCAAAGGAGCCATCGGGCCTAAAGGCGACGACACAGAGGAACTCTCAATGAAAGCACCAATGTCGGTGTCAAAACCGGCGGATCTCGGGTAGTGGGTCCCGAACTGTGCGTCTAGGCCGGATGGTAACAGGAGGCAGGGAACACGATGTTTTACCCAGGTTCGGGCCCTCTTGATGGAGGTAAAACCCTACGTCCTGCTTGATTAATATTGATGACATGGGTAGTACAAGAGTAGATCTACCACAAGATCAAGGAGGCTAAACCCTAGAAGCTAGCCTATGGTATGATTGTTGTATATGGAGTTGATTGCCTATGGACTACAAACCTCCGGTTTATATAGACACAGGATAGTGTTAGGGTTACACAGAGTCGGTTACAATGGTAGGAGATCTTGAATATCCGCATCGCCAAGCTTGCCTTCCACGCCAAGGAAAGTCCCATCCGGACACATGACGAAGTCTTCAATCTTGCATCTTCATAGTCCAGGAGTCTGGTTGAAGGTATAGTCCGGCTACCCAAACACCCCCTAATCCAGGACTCCCTCAATCCGCAACTACTAATGTTCATTAAGGTAAAACCCAACCATAGCATTAAGATATATTGGTCCCCCTTCAATCCCGTATGCATCAATTTCTATGCTAGGTTGAAGCTTCTGTCACTCTTGCCCTCCAATACATAGTCCTATCAACATACAACTAACCCTAGGGTGTGATCCATGCGCACAATCATATGATGGGCACCAAAGGACATCAACATAACCACAAGCAAATTAAACCAATCATAGTAATTCATCAACCACCGATAGGACAACGAAAATCTACTCAAACATCATAGGATGGCAACACATCATTGGATAATAATATGAAGCATAAAGCACCATGTTCAAGTAGAGGGTACAACGGGTTGCGGGAGAGTGGACCGCTGTAGATAGAGGGGGAAAGGTGATGGAGATGTTGGTGAATATGGCGGAGGTGTTGGTGTAGATCGCGGTGATGATGATGGCCCCCGGTGGCACTTTGGTGCCACCGGAAGCAAGGGGGAGAGAGCCCCCCTCCTTCTTATTCTTTCTTGACCTCCTCTCTAGATGGGAGAAGGGTTTCCCCTCTGGTCCATGGCCTCCATGGCATGGGAGGGGCGAGAGCCCCTCCGAGATTGGATCTGTCTCTCTATCTCTCTCTGTTTCTGCGTTCTCAGATTCTTCCCTTTCACCGTTTCTTATATTCCCGAAGATCCGTAACTCCGATTGGGCTGAAATTTTAACACGATCTCTATCCGGAAATTATCTTTCTTGCAGCGAAAGAAGGGCTCCAACCGCCTTACGGGGTGGCCACGAGGGTCAGGGGCGTGCCTGACACCCTGGGGCGCGCCCCCTACCTCGTGGGCCCCTCGAGCATCGTCTCGCGTGGATTCTTCTTCCCGAAAATCATATATATTACAAAAAAAATCTCCGTCAGTTTTTATTCCGTTTGGACTCCGTTTGATATGGATATTCTGCAAAACAAAAAACATGCAACAAACAGGAACTGGCACTGGGCACTGGATCAATATGTTAGTCCCAAAAATAGTATAAGAAGTTGCCAAAAGTATATGAAAGTTGTAGAATATTGGCATGGAACAATCAAGAATTATAGATACGACGGAGACGTATCAGCATCCCCAAGCTTAATTCCTGCTCGTCCTCGAGTAGGTAAATGATAAAAAAAGATAACTTTTGATGTGGAATGCTACCTAGCATAATCTTGATCATATGTCCAATCACGACATGAATATTAAGACACGAGTGATTCAAAGCAATAATCTATCCTTTGACATAAAAATAATAATACTTCAAGCATACCAACCAAGCAATTATGTCTTATTGAAATAACATAGCCAAAGAAAGCTCATCCCTACAAAATCATATAGTCAGGCTATGCTCCATCTTCACCACACAAAATATTCACATCAACTAGGCGTATCAACGGGCTATGGACATAGCACTATAGGTGGAATAGAATATGATGGTGGAGAAGACAAAAAGGAGAAGATAGTCTCACATCAACTAGGCGTATCAACAGGCTATGGAGATGCCCATAAATAGATATCAATGTGAGTGAGTAGGGATTGCCATGCAACGGATGCACTAGAGCTATAAGTGTATGAAAGCTCAAAAAGAAACTAAGTGGGTGTGCATCCAACTCGCTTGCTCACGAAGACCTAGGGCATTTTGAGGAAGCCCATCATTGGAATATACAAGCCAAGTTCTATAATGAAAGATTCCCACTAGTATATGAAAGTGATAACTCAAGAGACTCTCTGTATGAAGAACATGGTGCTACTTTGAAGCACAAGTGTGGAAAAAGGAATAGTAGCATTGCCCCTTCTTATTTTTTTATTTTTATTTTTTTATTTGGCCTTTCTTTTTTTATTTGGCATTTTTTGGGACAATGCTCTATTGAATGATGATAATCACACTTCTATTTACTTACAACTCAAGAATTACAACTCGATACTTAGAACAAGATATGACTCTATATGAATGCCTCCAGCGGTCTACCGAGATATGCAATGAATCAAGAGTGACAAGTATGAAAGAATTATGAATGGTGGCTTTGCCACAAATACTATGTCAACTACATGATCATGCTAAGCAATATGACAATGATGAATGTGTCATGATGAACGGAATGGTGGAAAGTTGCATGGCAATATATCTCGGAATGGCTATGGAAATGCCATAATAGGTAGGTATGGTGGCTGTTTTGAGGAAGGTATATGGTGGGTTTATGGTACCGGCGAAAGTTGCGCAGTACTAGAGAGGCTAGCAATGGTGGAAGGGTGAGAGTGTGTATAATCCATGGACTCAACATTAGTCATAAAGAACTCACATACTTATTGCAAAAATCTATTAGTCATCGAAACAAAGTACTACGCGCATGCTCCTAGGGGGATAGATTGGTAGGAAAAGACCATCGCTCGTCCCCGACCGCCACTCATAAGGAAGACAATCAATAAACACCTCATGCTCCGACTTTGTTACATAACGGTTCACCATACGTGCATGCTACGGGACTTGCAAACCTCAGCACAAGTATTTCTCAATTTCACAATTACTCGAGTAGCATGACTCTAATATCACCATCTTTATATCGCAAAACTATTGCAAGGAACCAAACATATCATATTCAGCGATCTACAAGTTTATGTAGGATTTTATGACTAACCATGTGAATGACCAGTTCCTGTCATTTCTCTAAATAGATATAAGTGAAGCACGAGAGTTTAATTCTTTCTACAAAAGATATGTCCGTGCTCTAACAAATATAAGTGAAGCAAAAGAGCATTCTACAAATGGCGGTTGTCTATGTAAAGGGAAACAGGCAATCCAAACTTCAAATGATATAAGTGAAGCACATGAAGCATTCTATAAAGCCATACTCAAAAGATATAAGTGAAGTGCAATGAGCATTCTATAAATCAACCAAGGACTATATCATACCAGCATGGTGCATAAAAAGAAAAATAAAAACCTAAATGCAAAAGACGCTCCAAGATTGCACATATTGCATGAACAAAACGAATCCGAAAACATACCGATATTTGTTGAAGAAAGAGGGGATGCCTCCCCAGCATCCCCAAGCTTAGACACTTGAGTCTCCTTGAATATTTACTTTGGGTGCCTCGGGCATCCCCAAGCTTGATCTCTTTCCTCTCTTCCTTCTTCTCACATCGAAACCTTCTCAATCATCGAACACTTGATCCACACAAAACTTCAACAGAAAACTCGGTAAGATCCGTTAGTATAATAAAGCAAATCACTACTATAAGTACTGTTGCAAACCAATTCATATTTTGTTTTTGCATTGTGTATACTGTAATATAACTTTTTCATGGCTTAATGCACTGATATAAATTGATAGTTTCATCAAAACAAGCAAACTATGCATCAAAAACAGAATCTATCTTAAACAGGACAGTCTGTAGCAATCTGAACATTCACCATACTTCTGATACTTGAAACATTCTACAAAAATTATGAAAAATAAAAAATTTGTATAGGAAGATAGTGCAAAAAGAATCAGAACCATTTGACGTTCCAGCTAAAAATGTAAAATCGCGCACTACAGCCAAAGTTTCTGTCCTGCACCGTACAAACCATCAAGCAAATGTAAACATCCTAAAGGCAAACCTTGGCACATTATTTTTATAATACAATGGAATTGTACAAGGGGATAATTATTTTTATTGAAAAGTTTCTGTAATCAAGATTCACAAAGTTTCCGTGAGCATGAACAAAGTTTAAGGCTAGCTCCCACTTCAACAATGCTTGTCTTTCTCACTTTCGCTTTCCTTTTTGAAAAAGTTTTGGGTTCCCCTCCTTATTTTTGTTGTTTTTAAACTATATAAAGCACTCAACAGAAATAAATGACTCTCTAAAACTTCCGGGTTGTCTCCCTGGCAGCGCTTTCTTTAAAGCCATTAAGCTAGGCATATAGTGCTCAAGTAATGGGTCCACCCGGATCCCAAGGTATATCAAAGCCAATTTTAATTAACAATGATTTGTAATTTAGAAGTGAGCACAAAGTAACATATATCATGCAATAACGAAGTCTGACTCTCTTCCTATGCATAGGCATGTCATAAAAGAACAATTCATGCACACAAGGTAAAGGCCAATGCATAGTATAACCGGTTTCTTGCAATTTTGTTGTATTGAAAACATAAAGAGGCAGAGTATAGTTCCTCTCTCATAATAATTGCAAGTAGGAGCAGCAAGCACATGCATATTATATTCATCAAAATCATCATGTGCAACGGTAAAAGGCAACCCATCAATATATTCCTTAATAAGTGTAAACTTCTTCGATATAGTGTAGTCCGGAGAATTCAAAAAGATAATAGGACTATCATACATGGGTGCAATAGCAAAAATTTCATGTTTAACATAAGGAACTATAGCAAGTTCATCTCCATAAGCATAATTCATATTGGCATCTTGGCCACAAGCATAGCAAGCATCATCAAAAAGTGATATTTCAAAAGAATCAACGGGATCATAGCAATCATCCTCCGGTAAGCACGAAGGGAAATTAAACAATGTATGAGTTGAAGAGTTACTCTTATTAGAAGGTGGGCACGGGTAGCTAATCCGCTCCTCCTGCTTTTGTTCTTCACTCTCCTCCTCATCTTTTTCATCCAATGAGCTCACAGTTTCATCAATTTCTTCTTCCATAGACTCCTGCAAAATATTAGTCTCTTGTTGGACAACGGAGTAGTACTCAATATATGGTTCAACATAGGCATTAGAAGCATAATTATCATAGCAATATTTAAATGTGGCAAAATTTTCAGATTTGTAAAGAGTAGCATCATACTTTTCAATCAAAGAAGCAATTTCGTAAGCACCCTTAAAAGAACCAAATTCTTCAATTTGTTGAACATCATAGTAACTATAAACACCTTTAGCATAAGAAGATAAGATTCCATTATCAATAAACTCACATTGGTAGGGAAGGTGTTCCTTAGGGTTTTCAGAACAACAAGTAAAATCATATAATTCACATAAATTCCAAGCATAGCATTGCAAACATTGAATTTGACTCCATAATAATTTCCCTTTTCAGATATACGGTGTCGCACATAACAAGCATGCTCATCTAAAGATTTGCCCTCAACTAAGCTAGTTGGGGTTTCGGCACGAGCACAAAGGGATCGAAGATGATCCAAGTAATAAGCTTCAACAGTGTGATAGATTTTGATCGGTTCTTCAACCATTGGTTCAGTAGGTACACCTAATTTTTTTGGTATTTTGCGTTTCCTACCCATAACTGAAGATAGGAAACAACTAAGAACAGCAAATAAAAATTACTTAGTGGTAAAGCAAACAAGCACACACGAGAATATTCACCCCATGCTATTGCTCCCCGGCAACGGCGCAAGAAAAAGGTCTTGATAACCCACAAGTATAGGGGATCGCAACAGTTTTCGATAAGTAAGAGTGTCGGACCCAACGAGGAGCTAAAGGTAGAACAAATATTCCCTCAAGTTCTATCGACCACTGATACAACTCTACGCACGCTTGACGTTCGCTTTACCTAGAACAAGTATGAAACTAGAAGTACTTTGTAGGTGTTGTTGGATAGGTTTGCAAGATAATAAAGAGTACATAAATAAAAAGTAGGGGCTGTTTAGATAAAGAAACAATAAAGTAAATATAGTGAGTGTGGAAAAGTCGTGGTAGGAGTTGTGAAATTGCCCCTAAGAAATAGACTACTTTACTAGACCGATAGCAAGTATTATGTGGGAGAGGCCACTGCTAGCATGTCATCGCTGACTTGGAATTATATGCACTTAAGATTGGAACTATTAGAAAGCATCTGCAACTACTAATGTTCATTAAGGTAAAACCCAACCATAGCATTAAGATATATTGGTCCGCCTTCAATCCCGTATGCATCAATTTCTATGCTAGGTTGAAGCTTCTGTCACTCTTGCCCTCCAATACATAGTCCTATCAACATACAACTAACCCTAGGGTGTGATCCACGCGCGCAATCATATGATGGGCACCAAAGGACAACAACATAACCACAAGCAAATTAAATCAATCATAGCAATTCATCAACCACCGATAGGACAACAAAAATCTACTTAGACATCATAGGATGGCAACACATCATTGGATAATAATATGAAGCATAAAGCACCATGTTCAAGTAGAGGGTACATCGGGTTGCGGGAGAGTGGACCGCTGTAGATAGAGGGGGAAAGGTGATGGAGATGTTGGTGAAGATGGCAGAGGTGTTGGTGTAGATCGCAGTGATGATGATGGCCCCCGGTGGCACTCCGGTGCCACCGGAAGCAAGGGGGAGAGAGCCCCCTCCTTCTTCTTCTTCATTGACCTCCTCCCTAGATGGGAGAAGGGTTTCCCCTCTGGTCCATGGCCTCCATGGCACGGGAGGGGCGAGAGCCCCTCCGAGATTGGATCTGTCTCTCTGTCTCTCTCTGTTTCTGCGTTCTCAGATTCTTCCCTTTCATCGTTTCTTATATTCCCGGAGATCCGTAACTCCGATTGGGCTGAAATTTTAACACAATCTCTATCCGGAAATTAGCTTTCTTGCGGCGAAAGAAGGGATACAACCGCCTTACAGGGTGTCCACAAGGGTCAGGGGCGCACCTGACACCCTGGGGCGCACCTGACACCCTGGGGCGCGCCCCCTACCTCGTGGGCCCCTCGAGCATCGTCTCACGTGGATTCTTCTTCGCAAAAATCATATATATTCCAAAAAAATCTCCGTCATTTTTTATTCCGTTTGGACTCCGTTTGATATGGATTTTCTGCGAAACAAAAAACATGCAACAAACAGGAACTGGCACTGGGCACTGGATCAATATGTTAGTCCCAAAAATAGTATAAAAAGTTGCCAAAAGTATATGAAAGTTGTAGAATATTGGCATGGAACAATCAAGAATTATAGATACGATGGAGATGTATCAAATATTCATAGATAATCTGATCATAAATCCACAATTCATCGGATCTCGGCAAACACACCGCAAAAGAGTATTACATCGAATAGATCTCCAAGGACATCGAGGAGAACTTTGTATTAAGAATCAAAGAGAGAGAGAAGAAGCCATCTAGCTACTAGCTATGGACCCGTAGGTTTGAAGTAAACTACCCACGCTTCATCGGAGAGGCAATGGTGTTGATGTAGAAGCCCTTCGTGATGGATTCCCCCTCCGGCAGGATGTCGGAAAAGGCCCCAAGATGGGATCTCATAGGTACAGAAGGTTGCGGCGGTGGAAAAGTGGTTTCGTGGCTTCCCTAGATGTTTTTGGGGTATAAGAGTATATATAGGCGAAAGAATTAGGCCAGGGGAGCTACAAGGGGCCCACAAGGTCGGGGGCGCACCCTCCACCCTTGTGGCCGCCCCGAGGCTCCTCTAACTTGTACTCCAAGTCTCCTGGGTGTCTTCTGGTCCAAGAAAAATCATGGCGAAAGTTTTATTCCGTTTGGTATGCCTTTTCTGTGAAACTCTAAAACAAGGAAAAAGCAGAAATTGGCACTGGGCTCTAGGTTAATAGGTTAGTCCCAAAAATCATATAAAATAGCATATTAATGCATATAAAACATCCAAAACAGATAATATAATAGCACGGAACAATCAAAAATTAGGACAACATAGGAAATTTGTATATCAATCATGTGTAAAACATTCAGAATTTTTTGTCACTAGTGATTTTTAAAAATTCTGCTACTATGCATAAAAGTTTCTATTTTTCAACAGGATCAAATCAACTATCACCCAACATGATCCTAAAGGCTTTACTTGGCACAAACACTAATTAAAACACAAAAACACAATCATGAAAGTAGTATAATTGCATATTTATTGATGAACAGAAAGAAAAGAAAAAATTCCAAAGATAACTATTGGATTATCTCCCAACAAATGATACGTCTCCAACATATCTATAATTCATGAAGTATTCATGCCTGGTTTACAACAATTTTATATGATTTTGGTATGATTTGCATGGAACTAATCCGGACTGACGCTGTTTTCAACAGAACTACCGTGGTGTTGTTTTTTGTGAAGAAATGAAAGTTCTCCAAATGAACTGAAACTTTTTGATGATTTTTTGGAACAAAAGAGACCCTCGAAGCTTCGTGGGAGGGCCAGAAGAGCCACAAGGAGGGCACAACCCACCAAGGCACGCCTAGAGCCCAACCCGAGGCGTGGTGGGCTGTGCTCACCTCGAGGCCCATCTTAGCGTGAAACCAACGCCAAAAAATCCTATAAATACAGAAACCCCTAGAAATAACCCTGGATCAGAAGTTTCACCCCTGCAAGCCTCTGTAGCCACAAAAAACCAATCTAGACCCCGTTCCGGCACCCTGCCGGAGGGGGAAATCATCACCGGTGGCCATCTTCATCATCCCAACGGCCATGATGAGGATGGAGTAGTCCACCCTTGGGGCTGAGGGTTTGTACCAGCAGCTATGTGTTTAATCTCTCTCTCTATCTCTCTCGTGTTGTTGAGATGTCACGATCTTGATGTATCGCGGGCTCTTTTAATATAGTTGGATGATACGTCTCCAACATATCTATAGTTTTTGATTGTTCCATGCTATTATATTATCTGTTTTGGATGTTTTATATGCATTAATATGCTATTTTATATTATTTTTGGGACTAACTTATTAACCTAGAGCCCAGTGCTAGTTTTTGGTTTTCCCTTGTTTTTGAGCTTTGCAGAAAAGGAATACCAAACGGAGTCCAAACGGAATAAAACTTCACGATGATTTTTCTTGGACCAGAAGACACCCAGGGGACTTGGAGTCCAAGTCAGAAGAGACGCGAGGCGGCGACAAGGGTGGAGGGCGCGTCCTAGGGGGGGGGCCCTACCTTGCCACCTCCTTGGGACTCCTCTAACCTAGCCCTATATATTCACATATATTCCAGAACCACCAAAGGCATCCACGAAAACACTTTTCCACCACCACAACCTTCTATTCCCGTGAGATCCCATCTTGGGGCCTTTTCGGGCATCCTGCCGGAGGGGGACTCGATCACGGAGGGCATCTACATCAACCCTATTGCCCTTCCGATGAAGCATGAGTAGTTTACCACAGACCTACGGGTCCATAGCTAGTAGCTAGATGGCTTCTTCTCTCTCTTTGATTCTCAATACCATGTTCTCCTCGATGTTCTTGGAGATCTATCTCATGTAATCTTCTTTTATGGTGTGTTTGTCGAGATCCGATGAATTGTGGATTTACGATCATCTTATCTATGAATATTATTTGGATCTTCTCTGAATTCTTATATGCACGATTTGATATCTTTGTATTTCTCTTCGAATTATCGGTTTGGTTTGGCCAGCTAGATTGGTTTTTCTTGCAATGGGAGAGGTGCTTAGCTTTGGGTTCAATCTTGCGTTATTTCATCCAGTGACAAAGTAGGGGTAGCGAGACACGTATTGAATTGTTGCCATCGAGGATAAAAAGATGGGGTTTACATCATATTGCTTGAGTTTATTCCTCTACATCTTGTCATCTTACTCAAGGCGTTACTCCATTCTTTATGAACTTAATACTCTAGATGCATCCTGGATAGCGGTCGATGTGTGGAGTAATAGTAGTAGATGCAGACAGGAGTTGGTCTACTTGACACGGTCGTGATGCCTATATTACATAATCATTGCCTTGGATATCATCATAACTTTGCGCTTTTCTATCAATTGCTCGACAGTAATTTGTTCACCCATCGTATTATTTGCCTTCATGAGAGAAACCTCTAGTGAAACCTATGGCCCCGGGTCTATTTTCCATCATATTAGTTTCCAATCTACTATTTTGCAATCTATTATTTTCAGATCTATAAACCAAAAAACCCAAAAATATTTTATCTTTTGTTTAGTTTTATTTATCTATCTCTATCAGATCTCACCTTTGCAAGTGACCGTGAAGGGATTGACAACCCCTTTATCACGTTGGGTGCAAGTGTTTGATTGTTTGTGCAGGTATTGGTGATTTGCGTGTTCTTCTCCTACTAGATTGATACCTTGGTTCTTAACTGAGGGAAATACTTATCTCTACTGTGCTACATCACCCTTTCCTCTATAAGGGAAAAACCAATGCAAGCTCAAGAAGTAGCATTGGATCATATGGTGTTTTCCCCTCTCTATCTTGTTGTGAATTGAGTTTTCCCTTTGAGATTTCGTTTTATCGGATTGAATACTTTTATGGATTTGAGAGCACTTGATATATGTATTGCTATGAATACCCGTGCTGACAATGGGGGTATCATATTGATTCACTTGATATGTGTTGGGCACTCAAGTCGCGGATTCCCAATGTGACATTGGGGTAATCTATGCATAGGGGTTGATGCACTCTCGTCTTTGTTTCTCCAGTAGAAATCTTGGGGAACTCTTTGAGGTTCTTTGTATGGATTGAGTATTATGAATCTGAATTGTTTGATGCATATCATATAATCAACTCACAGATACTCGCTGTGGCATTGGAGTATATAGGTGACATTAGAGTTGGTTGATGTGTATCATATGGTGTTATTTTAGTACGAACTCTTGGATAGATCGATCAGAAAGAATAGCTTGCTGTTATTTTCGTACGAACTCTAGGATAGATTGCTCGGAAAGAGTAGCTTTGAGGTGGTTTCGTACCCTACAAATGATTTCTTCTTATGTTCTCCGCTAGATAGGAACTTTGGAGTGATTCTTCATAGCACGTTGAGGGATGGTTATATGATCCAATTGTATTAGCATTGTTGAGAGATTTCACTAGTGAAAGTACAGACCCTAGGCCTTGTTTTCAAGCATTGCAGTACCGTTTGTGCTCACTTTTGTTACTTGCCACCTTGCTATTTTTTACTATTCCTATTACAAAAATCAATATCTACTATCCATATTACACTTGTATCACCATCTCTTCGCCGAACTAGTGCACCTATACAATTTACCATTGTATTTGGTGTGTTGGGGACATAAGAGACTCTTTGTTATTTGGTTGCAGGGTTGTTTGAGAGATACCATCTTCATCCTACGCCTCCCACGGAATGATAAACCTTAGGTCATCCACTTGAGGGAAAATTGCTACTGTCCTACAAAACTCTACGCTTGGAGGCCCAACAAGAGTCTACAAGAATAAAGTTGGGTAGTAGACATCAAGATCTTTTCTGGCGCCCTTGCCGGGGAGGTGAGTGCTTGAAGGTATATCTTTAGATCTTGCAATCAAATCTTTTAGTTTCTTATTTTATCACTAGTTTGGTTTGTAAAAAGAAAACTACAAAAAATGGAATTGAGGTGGCCTCATTTTATTCGTCTTTACCATGTCTTTCTTGAAAATGATGGAAAGGAAAATTGTGCTCAATTGATAGAAGAAGAATTCAATAAAATGTTTGGCATAAATGATGAGCATGATTTCAATGTTGCTAGTATGAATTCTTTTAATGTCCAAGATGCTAATGATATGTGAAGCGATAAGCTTGGGGATGCTATGTTTGATGAAGATGATATTTTTAGTCCCCCAAGTTTTGATGAGAATATTTACTATGATGAAAGCATGCCTCCTATTTATGATGAAAGTGGATTTGGATAGGTCATGATTTTATTTAATGATGATTCCACTATCTTGGAAGTGGTTTCAATTGATTTTGAAAACAAAGTTGCTATCTATGATGATTATGGTGATGACATGTATGCTATAAATAATAATGATAACCATGAAACTTGTCATCATGATATTAATTTTCAATCACATGATAGTTATTTTGTTGAGTTTACTCCCACTACTATTGATGAGAGTAAATTTGCTTACGTGGAGAGTAACAAAATTTATCTGCTTATGTATCATGAAAAGAATGCTTTATGTGATGGCTATATTGTTGAATTCATTCATGATTCTACTGGAAATTATTATGAGAGAGGAACATACGATTTTAGGTATTGCAATAATATCAAGTTCCCTCTCTATGTGTTGAAAGTCTTGAAGTTGCCCTTGTTTTGCCTTCCTATGCTAGTTGATTCTTGTTCCCATAAATTGTTTGCTCACAAAATGCCTATGCATAGGAAGTGGGTTAGACTTAAATGTGCTTGCCATGTGTTTCATGATGCTCTTGTTATGTTTCAATTCTAATCTTTTATGCGAGCATCATTGAAATCATCATGCCTAGCTAAAAAGTTATTAAAGAAAAGCGCTTGTTGGGAGACAACCCAACACTTTTACCTACTGTTTTGGTGTGTTCACATGATTAGGCTACTGTAGTAACCATGTTTTATAGATTTTATTTCAATAAAGTGCCAAGTAAAGCCTTTCTGATTATGTTTGGTGATAGTTGATTTGATCTTGTTGGAAAACAAGAACTTTTGCGTCCAGTAAAACAATTTTGAAAAATAACAGAAGTGACGAAAGCTTTTGATTTTTTTACACAAGATTGATATACACATTACCTACACCTTCCTAATTTTTCAGAACTGCTGGAGTTACAGAAGTATGGTTAGAGTATAGATTACTACAAATTGTTTCATTTTTGACAGATTCTGTTTTCAATGCATAGTTTGCTTGTTTCCTAGTTTCTATGGCTTATATTGCTCAATATAAATTGTGTAAATGATAAGGCACAGTAGGCATTGTGTGAGAACAATTATGAATCTCGTCTTTGATAGTACCAAAGTGAATGATTTGTCTTTATCATACTAACCTATCTCACAAAGTTCTGTTAAGTTTTGTGTGATTGAAGTTTTCAAGTTTTGGGTGAGATGTCAATATGAGGAGAATAAGGAGTGACAAGACCTTAAGCTTGGGGGTGCCCAAGGCACCCCAAGGTAATATTCAAGGAAAATCCAAGCAACTAAGCTTGGGCATCCCCTCTTTCGTCTTCAACATTGTTGGTAACCTCACTTGGAGCTATATTTTTATTCATCACATGATATGAGTTTTGCTTGGAGCATCATTTTCTTTTGTTTTGATTTGCTTTATGTTTTTTAGAATAATGTTTTGTATCTTATATGTCAATAAAAATGTCAAGTATAGCCTTTGCCATGCTTATTTTGCAAGTCTATATGTGGTTGTTTGAAAACAGAAAGTTGCACGCTAGTGCGTGAATTCTTGAGAAATGTTAGAATGTGATAAAATGTTGAAATGGTTTGCATAATAAGCTATGATAAAATTTATACAGTGTGGTGATTTTTTAAATTTTTTGGAGTTAAATAAGTATTGGTATTCTTGCTTCCTTTATAGACTAGCCTGTTTAGACAGATTGCTATTATGTTTGCATATGTTTGCTTGTTTAATGATCCTATTTGAGGATATTAGGACTATTAAATATGCAGAGGAATTTAGTATGCACTATTAAATTATAATTTTAGTGATTTGCTATAGTGGAGAATGATAAGGTTTTGCATTGATTTATACTTATCTCATGAGTTCTTGTAGAGTTTTGTGTGGATGAAGTTTTTAAGATTTAGGGAAATCGTGATATTAAAGGAATTAAGGAGACACGAAATCTCAAGCTTGGGGATACCCAAGGCATCCCAAATTAATATTTCAACAAGTCTCAAGCATCTAAGCTTGGGATGCCCCGGTAGGCATCCCACCTTTATTCTTCAACAATTATCGGTTAGTGTCGGTTGAACCTAAGTTTTTGCTTCTTCACATGAGTTGTGTTATTCTTAGAATGTCATTTTATTTTGTTTTGCTTTCTGTTTTAATAAAATTCTTAGATTTGAAAGTTTTAAATAAGAGATCCCTCAATTAACTGCCCATTTACTTAACTACTCGCTTGATCTTCACTTATATATTTTTGGAGTAGTTTGTCTTTTACTCTTGTGCTTCACTTATATTCTATGAGTAAATTGTTGAATGAATTGAATATCATGAAGTTGAAATTATATGTTCATATTATGCCTAGCAGTAGCTTCACATTGGGTTTAGAAAGTGAAATCTTTTGAAGCTTGACAATCACAATATTGGTCATACAAGCAATTCATGAATTTAAAACTATAATGAAGCTAGCCAACTCACCTCCACAAGGCTCCCCTGATTGGAGCTTCGTCGATCGTCCGATCTGCCTTTCTGGCGTGCCTGCGCCATTGGATCTTCACAATAGTTAAAATCAATTTTCACCTCATGGTCGTTTTCGTTGTCCAATGACTGGTGGGCTCGCGCCGCACGTTGGTTGGCTGGGTTGCCCGTTTGCAGGTGCAGGTGGTTTTGCCCAATCAGCTCAGCGCGCCCGCACCCAATCACCCACGTCTCGCCCCACTCCCACCCCAGCCGCCAAACGAACCCTAGCCCTCTTTCTATTTCCCCTCGATCCCCATGAGCCGCCGCACCCCTCCCTCGATCCCCACCATCCTCTCCTTGCCAGCAGCCGCCGGCCGACCTCGTCTCTCCACTCGCCTCCTCCTCTCCTCTACCATGTCGCCGTCGATCCCACCGCCAGCCTTCTCCTCTGCTCGCCTCCTCCGGTCCTCTTCCATGTCACCGTCGATCCAGATCCAACGTAGGTCGTCTTCGCGGTGCGGGTGGGGATGTAGGGGAGGTGTAGGATGCGGACGAGAAGGGAAGGAGGAGGCCGGCGAGGAAGGCAAGTGTCGGTGTCAAAACCGGAGGATCTCGGGTAGGGGGTCCCGAACTGTGCATCTAGGCGGATGGTAACAGGAGGCAGGGGACACGATGTTTTACCCAGGTTCGGGCCCTCTTGATGGAGGTAAAACCCTACGTCCTGCTTGATTTATTCTTGATGATATGGGTATTACAAGAGTTGATCTACCACGAGATCGGAGAGGCTAAACCCTAGAAGCTAGCCTATGGTATGATTATATGTATATGTTGTTATCGACTAGCCTGTCCTTGGTTTATATAATGCACCAGAGGCCTAGGATAACAAGAGTCCTAGCCGAATACGCCGGTGGGGAGAACAATCGGGAACATAGGGGTAAGCACAGGAGCCAGACAACCCAGCTTGCAAATCTCTTAAGTCAATATGGTGCATATTGTGGCGTAATAAACGAACAAGGAACGAAGCCGTACAAGTATAATCATATGCAAGAGGAAAAAGCTTCATGAAGGAATCCCCCAAGTAAACGGGGTATTTGAATTTGCATGCCACAAACAAAGTTTTGACAAGGAGATTTTTTACAAGCAACATTTTTCCAAAAAAGTATAATGCTTGGTCGAACCGAACACAAGTTAAAAATTAAAACTTTGAGCATGAAAGCGACTTAGCTGGTTAATGTGTTCGGCATTGATGATGTGGTCCGAGCTTGATGCGGGACAAGGTTCCATCCCCCAAGCCGGTCCCGAGGTGGCGGAGCGGAGAGCTCGACACATCGAAGTGGTGACATAGCGCGGTCAATGCAGACCGACAGAGTGACGTCGAAGTCCCTAGATCATTTTCATGTGCACAAAAAATAGTGCAAACCGGAGATAATAGTAATAATAATAATAAAATCGTTGCATAATAAATAATCTATGCAAAGTGAGTAATAAAAGAAATATGGCCTGGCGCCGAAGTCAATGTCGATGCAGGGCATCAGCGTGATGCGGTAAAGGTGTGGCAAAGCCTGAATTCACAGGTCGGTCCGAGTTCCGGATGCGGCGTTCGCCGGACCATGTACGGAAACTGACCGAACCACCATGCGACCGTCGTTAATGCGGCCATCATTTGATAGACCTGTGTACATATGATGAACAAACCAGAGTAATAATTCCTTGGGAAAAATGAACCCGAACAAGCAAAAAATACTAGGATTAATAGCACCTGATTTATTTGTTGTAGCAATCCGAAGAAAGGTGATTCCGAAAATTGGGACTCGATCCGCACACCCATTGCCTGGTGGGCGATAAAGCGACGGTATGGCGATGCTGGCAAAGGTTGGCTCGCCGAGGCAAAGCCCTCGGTCCAGCTAACGTGACGGAGCTGGTCAGCTAGTGACGCCGAAGTCTCCGGAGTAGGTTGATGAAGAGATGGCGAAGCCCCCGGTCCAGCCGAGATGTCGAAGCCTTGATGTCAGCCGATGAGTCGAAGTAGGTCAGCGTGATGGACACCAGCTTGAAGAAGCTATAGTGCGGTCCTGCCGATGCATGTCGTAACGTGGTCGATGCTGGCTTGATGAAGTGACCGTGCGGCGATGCCGGTATGCCTGCTCCGTGTAATCCGTGGGGCGGCGATGTTGGTGATGATTTATCCTTCGCGATGCCGGACTCTTGTTCGGTTTGCCGAGATGATGATTCGAAGAAGTTGAGTTCGGCTCAACAAAGCGACAACGTGTCTAGCGCAGGTCGGCAGCCTTGGAGCAATATTGCCGGACTGGTTTCACACCAGTATGATGATGAAGATGACCTCATGGGAGGCTTAAAAATTTACGGGAACATGTTTAAAAGCAACGCACAATACCCTAGAAGAGAACTCCTCTAAAAAGGTTGTCCAATATCACGTTCATAAAGAAACATGAATTTGGGTCGGATCCGTATTCGCAAGAAAATGGATCCGAAAATTGGTCCACTCATCGGAAGGTTACCGGAGTTTGAACCGTCTGATCGAGCTGAAATTTGGAGGGGCGGTAGATACGGGAATTCCGCAGTAGATGAACGGTTGGATCTTCCAAAGGACCTCCGAGATGGGCTGTGGAGACCACGCCCTAAACTCGTCTAGATTCCTGTCCAGATTTGACAGGGCTCCGGTATATCATAGATTGTCGGAGATTCCTCCATCGGAACTCGACGAAATTTTGCATGGCTGTTGTAGACGTAATTCCGCACTATTCCACCAAAGAAATCATCAAACTGATGCTCGAGGAGGTGGTGACGGCGAATACAAGTTCGCTGTCCATAAAAATAGCACGGCCGCCCGAGGGCAATGTTGACGTTGAGCCCTCGAGCTCCATGGATGACTCCTCTATGATCATGATAGAGATCGGAGTTGATGTTTGAAGAAGGCCCCCATCCAAACATGATGATCAGAGATGGAGCACGGTCCTCGGTTGAGCCAAGGTGACCAGTCGAGCCGGCGACGAAGATGCCGGCGTCGCAGTTGACCTGCGGGCGAGCCATTGATCCTTTTGCCGACCACACAACAAAATTCTCAATGAAAGCACCAATGTCGGTGTCAAAACCGGCGGATCTCGGGTAGGGGGTCCCGAACTGTGCGTCTAGGTGGATGGTAACAGGAGGCAGGGGACACGATGTTTTACCTAGGTTCGAGCCCTCTTGATGGAGGTAAAACCCTACGTCCTGCTTGATTTATTCTTGATGATATGGGTATTACAAGAGTTGATCTACCACGAGATCGGAGAGGATAAACCCTAGAAGCTAGCCTATGGTATGATTGTATGTATATGTTGTTATCGACTAGCCTGGCCTCGGTTTATATAATGCACCAGAGGCCTAGGATAACAAGAGTCCTAGCCGAATACGCCGGTGGGGAGGAGTCCTTGTCTTGATCACCAAGTCTTGTGGAATCTTCCATGTATGCGGCAGCTGTCCGAACTGGCCCATGAGTATACGGCCATGGGAGTCCTCGGCCCAATCTAACAGATCAGGAGACGACGTGGTGAGTACCCCCTAGTCCAGGACACCGTTAGCAAGCAACAGCGGGGAAGGAGAAGGTGAGCGATCCTAGCATGGGGAAGGGGCAGGGTGAGGCCTCACGCACATGCCGACGGCCGGCAGGTCGACTCATTGCGCCGCCGCGTCGTCACCTCCTCTACACCATGAGAGGCGCCACCTCTGCCTCCACCCTCCCACTGGGCAAGGAGCTCGAGGTGAACAAGCAGCGTGGGAAGGCGAGAGGAACCAGGAGCTCCTCCCTCCTCCCATGGCTGCCTCGTGGATCTGGAGGTGCCTGTTGCAGGCGGCTCGAGCGATGCAAGCTGGCAGCGAACTAGGTGCTCCACTCTTTCTCTCCTTCTCTTAATTTCTTCCTCACACGTATTTTACTTTGCGATTATATGGATTTTTAAACTTGACGTGTGCAGATCTGACATAGAAGAGAGGAAGAATAATTTTAGCTAAGAGTGGAATTTAGAGTTCAAAGAATTAGTTGATGCTATTGACCAAAGAGCGATTTTTATTACAGTTCCTCTGAATTAGTAAACCGGAAGGACTAAAACATCATCAGTCAGCCATTGTTGTTAGATTGATGTTGCCTTGATTACCACTTTGTTTGGTGGCTACACTATAAATTCTTGAGATATAGTGCAATGGTTGATAGTTTGTTGCATAATGATATTGATTCTGCCGAACTAATACTCTCTTTGTATATCTAGGATTCCTACTAGAACACATCATTCCAAATTGCGACAATGATCTTTCTACTCATGAGTAGTCCTTTTTATACTGAATTTTGATGCATACTCTGTGGCTGGGTGACCCGCTCACCTGAAGCTCCCTCGACTTCCATTCGATTTTACCCGTTCGATCTACACAAGTCGGGTCAATGCTGCTCTGCCGGACGTTAGATTTTTACTGCGTTTTTTACCTGATGTTCTTTCGTGGCGTACTATGACCGGTAGGCTCGGCTCAGGCCTCCATTGGTTGGGTTGGATTTCGTTGGGTGAGCATGTTCCTGCCGCGTCGCACGTCATGTCGCACGCTGACCGCATCGTGCGAAGCCATGGAGAGGTTGGCCGACACATGCGCACCCGGCTTGTGCGCCCGAGCTTGTGGTCTCGCAATGACAGGTGGGCCGGTGCTGCTTCTAGTCCCGCTTGTCGGCTGTCCTGGGTTAGGATAATAGGGGCATGGTTTATATTGTATATTCTTTCTGCTTGATCAGCTTACAATCAGATTGGTGTAGTGGAGCTAAAAATACATTGGCTGGTTGTGTCTCTTAGTTTGGCAGAAATCGCAACATGTCAAATTGATCGGTGTCCATCTCCCTCAATTTCTGCATATTTATATTTGGGAAGTGAACCAGGCTACTCATCGATTAATAAAAGCTTTATAGTTCTGTTCTCCTTCCATTATTTCTTCATTATTATTCATTTATTCTATTAGATTAAAGGTATTATTGTGATGATGTCCTGTTGTTCTCTAATGTATTTTTGATTTTTTTCTGTGATTGTACTCAATGGTGCTTGCAGGTCCATGGACATTGTCATAATGGTCACCTTATCACAGTGTATTATTTTTGGATCTCATATTCCTCAAGGTAACGGACAAGAATTTGTGTACTCGCTTGGCTAATGTTTTACTAGACCTAAATATTTTCCCTTCTCTGCTCTGTTAGGCGCTCCATCCTCTGATTCGATGTCTGACGATCTGAGAAATAAGAGGAGGAATAATCCAGCAGAAGAATTTGGTGAAGAAGAACAAGGTGATATTTCTCTCGTGTGAACACAATCAATTGTTTTCTTGATGTTATCACCCATGTGTTAATGTTGTAGAAGATTTATCATTTGACTTCTTCTTTTAGGTTTAATTTGTGTTTAGTTAATGCCCACAGATTGTGATGTTCATATATGGGGATTTTTTGGTCAATTTTGTTGCTTCAATATGTAGGTACTATTGTCCATGTGGGATATCTAATAGGTCAGACTGGTTTGCTAGCTTAATTTTTTAGCTTGATGTTTTCATTTAGGGGTGTCCTCTTCAGCTACATCTTTTGTGCAGCTCCAAAATTCTATGTTTCAAAGCACTTATTTCCATATTCTATTTATTATTTTTAAGTCATGAAAACTCTTTTCGGTCTGCTTGATCATTCCACTTCCATGTTTATCCTTGCAGAAAAGAATACCTTTATCCTGATAGGCATGGAAACACCGGTTCACATTGAGTGCATCATCGCTAATCAGCCACTATGTATGGTCAGCGAATATGCTTGCTTATTCCTGTAACATATCATTACTCTATCTCCTTAGCCTTTCTAACTTTTAAGATTTGATCAATTCTTTAGAAGTTCATATAGATCTGGAAGTATTTGGTTTTGTTGGTCAAATCCATTACCTGTATGTCCTTATTTATTTTATTGTTCGAACAAGATATCATATCACCTACATTCATTATTCTTGATTACAGTCTCATACTAAAGTAGTCTAAAATGGTCTGAATAGTTGTAGTAATTCATAAATATTTTCAGTGTAGTTCTTATTTGGTTTCTAGGCATATAATTTACTTCAAAATTTTGATCTTTATTTGGTTAGTAAGGATCTAGAATAAAACAGACCAATGATATATATACAAACAGACACAATAGGAGTTAACTGGTACCTAGCTTTTGAAACCTCTGATATATACAAAATATTATTTGAGTAGAACAGGAGAGATGCAATCTTATGGATATTTCCGCATTTGTAAGAAACTTTCCAGCTTGGCAAGAGGGCTTGACTAGCCATGTGTAGGACTCAACCATCCTGCCTTCCAAATGATTAGTCATTGGTGTTTTCTTATGTTCCTGTTAGCCAAAGTGCATCAGATAAGTAGACTGTTATGTTGAAAAAAGGAAAGAGAATACTCTTTTGTTACTTGCAGTACATATATATGCTATAACATCAGAGAGCAATGGATATAGAAGAAATATGTAAACAGTTGTACCTAGAAGAAATATGCAACTACTTATTCAGGTTACTTAATTAATAACGCATCTATATCATTACATACACATACTGAATGTGCCTTTTGAGAGTGAGCTTCTGTCAGTACCTCTCACGTATCTTATATATATGCCATTCCAACTATCTGTTGCAGTAGAGAGCAAGGGACATATAAGAAATCTCCAGGCAGCTTCACTTAGATGCATCATCTTCTGCTAGGAGTCAGCTTGAAGAATGACCTTCTCAGGTTAATTCTTGGGTCAGTGTTTCGGCTTTTCTCCATTGGTTCGTAAAAACCGCATGGTAACTTGACTTTACAGAGAACCTGCTGCACTATAACTTTGGTTTAATCTGTCGATAATGCCCATGAGTATATTCTTAGTGTATGTTTGACCAGATTGTTTTAACTTGTGTTGTTCTTATGCTTCAGGAGACTGCAACTGACATGCTGGATGGGGAATAACCAAATTTGTGGACAAATACAAAGAGTTCATCGCAAGGGGTGGTGTTTAGGATATATACACAAAAGAGGAAACTTTTTTTTTGTACAGAACCAAATTATATGATGTAATTGACCACTATTTCTAAGAAATGTTCATCATGTATTAAGTACATTTTATTGTGTCACTTTTTTGAGGGGTAGCTTTATTCATCAAACATCACAAAGTGTGCGATAGAGTTCACCAAACCATGCTTTATTGTGTCACCTATGTTTACCTTCTTTTTTACGGTGTCGCCTATGTTTACCTTCTTTTTAGCGTAAGCTATTTGGACTTTCTAATTGCAGGCTCAGTTATTTAACCCACTGATGTTCTAATTTGTTGCATAATTACATTAAGCAACTATTTACATTTCATTCTTTGTTTGTATTTTTTTTAAGACTTATGCCTCCATGTTCCTGAATAACATAACAAATTATGCATGCTCAAGTATATATTTTGAAGGACAAGTCTATTATTTTTTATAAAAATAGTTACAATTCGTGTCCTATGTGATTGCTCAAGCCTATAGTAACCTATTCATGTCACACAAATATTTTCTTTTTCCAAACCCATTGCCAAAAAAATACAACCATGCCAACTTTACTCTCTCATCATAGTGGGCATATTTTCAAACTGAACATATTCATATTATGCAATTTCCCTGTTCCTAGACTATTATTTCACAACGTAATAAACATGTTTAAAAAATAGCATGAATTAGTAGAAGGTCCTTGCAACATGAAACTATTTTCATCGATAGCATGTCTTTAGCGGGTCTCTGCGCCATTTGGCGCAATGGGTCAACTAGTGATTAGTATAAGGAAGAGAACTTTCACATGCAAATATATTATCTTGGACATCTTCTATGATTGTGAATACCCATTAATTATTTTTAAACTTGAGAAAATTAATTGAAGTTGGACAAGGAAGACAATGTAATGAGTTATGGTTGTGTATATTTGCATAGAAGTTATATTGTCATGGATACTCCAACATGTGGTGTTTGCCTAGGATCTTTTGCTAGCCAAAAATTCGTACTAAGTAGAGATACTACTTGTGCATCCAAAAACCCTTAAACCCAGTTTCTTGCCATGAGTGTCTACCATACCTACCTATGGTTTGAATAAGATCCTTCAAGTAATTTGTCATCGGTGCATAAAGCAATAAAAATTTCTCCTAAATATGTTTGATCTTTTATTGTAAGGGAAAATGGAGTGTTGTACGAACTTGTGATGGCAAAGTAATAGAAGCGACGGACAACATAATAAAGGTTGCTATCATAAGGGGCAATATAACATGACGTTCCTTTGCATTCAGAGCTTGGGCATCCAAATAAAAAGCGCACGACAACCTCTGCTTCCCTCTGCGAAGGGCCTATCTTTTACTTTCCATTATTTACTTTTATGCAAGAGTCAATAGAATGAATTATCATTTCAACCTCAACTATTCTCTAGTTGGCAAGCATCATGTGGTGGGGAAAGATCAAGACACATATGGTCAGTCAAATATATTTGATCATGATTTATTATTGTTGAAAATTATCTTTATGATAAATGAGTTGGGAGGTGAAACATTAAGCCCCTATCTTTCTCTGTGTTCGATGGATGCCATTTGTTCTAAGTATATGCTTTGAGTACTAGCAATCATGGAATACTATATGACGATTGAGTATGTGGAGCTCTTACTTAGACTTTGTTTAATAAGTTGAATTGCAATTGTTATTGGTGACTATGAATGTAGGTTGTTGAGTTTCAAGAGAATCCATTGTTTGAACCTTAACATGTGAATTCGTTGCTACTTTAACATGAGAAGTTTTATGAGAAAGAATTGTTGTTATGATGCTAGGAAAAGTGATTGAATATATCATTGATCAAACTTGTGCACTTTGCTAGCATTCGCACTTCATAAATTATTTCTTTTATCATTTACCTACTCGAGGACGAGTAGGAATTAAGCTTGGGGATGCTGATACATCTCCAACATATCTATAATTTATGAAGTATTCATGCCATGTTTACAACAATTTTATATAGTTTTGGTATGATTTGCATGGAACTAACCAGACTGATGCTATTTTCAGCAGAACTACCGTGGTGTTGTTACTTTGCGCAGAAATGAAAGTTCTCCAAATGAGCTGAAACTTTTTGACGATCTTTTTGGAACAAAATAGACCCCTGAAGCTTTGTGGGAGGGCCAAAAGAGCCACGAGGAGGGCACAACCCACCAGGGCGTGCTTGGAGCCCAACCCGAGGCGTGGTGGGTTGTGCTCACCTTGAGGCCCATCTTAGCCTGAAACCAATGCCAAAAAATCCTATAAATACAGACCCCCCCCAGAAATAAGCCTAGATCAGAAGTTCCGTCACTGCAAGCCTCTACAGCCACGAAAAACCAATCTACACCCTGTTCCGACACCCTGCCGGAGGGGAAATCATCACCGGTGGCCATCTTCATCATCCCGATGGCCACTATGATGAGGAGGGAGTAGTCCACCCTCGGGGCTGAGGGTTTGTACCAGTAGCTATGTGTTTAATCTCTCTATCTCTCTCTCTCTCTCTCGTGTTCTTGAGATGTCATGATCTTGATGTATCGCAAGCTTTGTTAATATAGTCGGATCATACGGTGTTTTCCCTCTCTATCTTGTTGTGAATTGAGTTTTCCCTTTGAGATTTCGTTTTATTGGGTTGAATACTTTTATGGATTTGAGAGCACTTGATGTATGTATTGCTATGAATACCTGTGGTGACAATGGGGTATCATATTGATTCACTTGATATGTGTTTTGGCACTCAACTCACGGATTCCTGAGGTGACATTGGGGTAATCTATGCATAGGGTTTGATGCACATTCTCATCTTTTTTTCTCTGGTAGAAATCTTGGGGCACTCTTTGAGGTTCTTTGTGTGGATTAAGTATTATGAATCTGAAATTGTTTGATGCATATCGTATAATCAACTCACGAATATTCGCATTGACATTAGACTATCTAGGTGACATTAGAGTTGGTTGATGTGTATCATATGGTGTTATTTTAGTACGAACTCTTGGATAGATCGATCGAAAAGAATAGCTTGGTGTTATTTTAGTACAGACTCTAGGATAGATTGATAGGAAAGAATAGCTTTGAGGTGGTTTCGTACCCTACAAACAATTTATTCTTATGTTCTCCGCTAGATAGGAACTTTTGAGTGATTCTTCATCACACGTTGAGGGATGGTTATATGATCCAATTATATTAGCATTGTTGAGAGATTTCACTAGTGAAAGTACGGACCCTAGGACTTATTTTCAAGCATTGCAATACCATTTGTGCTCACTTTTGTTACTTGCTACCTTGCTATTTTTTATTGTTCCTATTACAAAAATCAATATCTACTATCCATATTACACTTGTATCACCATCTCTTCGACGAACTAGTGCACCTATACAATTTACCATTATATTTGGTGTGTTGGGGACACAAGAGACTCTTTGTTTTTTGGTTGCAGGGTTGTTTGAGAGAGACCATCATCATCCTATGCCTCTCAAGGATTGATAAACCTTAGGTCATCCACTTGAGAGAAAATTGCTACTGTCCTACAAAACTCTGCGCTTGGAGGCCCAACACGAGTCTACAAGAATAAAGTTGGTATTAGACATCAACAAGCGCTATCATTTTACGCCCCTAGCTAGGCATAATGCATAGATTCAAGTGCTGTCATATTTAGTTTTTTGCATCATAGGTTGCCCTCATGATTGATTAATATGGTGGCTTAATTCTAGTCCTAGGGAAGTGTTACATAACCTTTCTCAATGGAAACTGAAATTTAATATTCCTTTCTTTCATATCAATCAAGACACCTATAGTTCGTAAAAATGGTCTACTAAGTTTGATGGGACAAGACGGATTGCAATCAATATCGAGAACAATAAAATCTATGGGCACATAGTTCATATTTGCAAGAATAAGAACATCATTAATTCTTCCCAAAGGCTTTTTAATAGTACAATCCGCCAAGTGCAAATTAAGAGAACACTCTTCAATATTGGTAAAACGGAGCACATCCCATAGAGATTTCGGAATTGTGGAAACACCAGCACTCAAATCACATAAAGCATTACACCCATGATTTTTAATCTGACTTTCATGGTGGGTTCCCATTCATCATATAATTTTCTAGGAATTAAAATCTCTAGTTCTAACTTTTCTTCTAAAGCTTTCATCATCGCTTCTACAATATGTTTAGTAAAAGCTTTATTTTGTTCATAGGCATTGGGTGAATTTAACATGGATTGCAACAAAGAAATACACTCAATCAAAGAGAGACCATCATAATTAAAGTCTTTGTAATCCAAAAGAGTGGGCACATCACTAGCTAAAGTTTTTACCTCTCCAAACCCACCTTTATCAATTTTTTCAATAAGGTTTTCACCCTCCAAATTATGTGGACGCCTTTTAGCTAAAGTTGACTCTTGTTTAGTCCTCTTATCATCAATTTTAACATTAGTAAACAAGGAATCAATGGAAGAAACACCAATCATCTTAACATCTTCATCATTACTATGAAAGCAATCGGGCGAAAACACTCTTTCTAAAAATTCTCTTTTAGCTCTAAGCATAGTGGTTTTTTCTTATTTCATCCATAGAAACATGTAAAGCTTTAATTGATTAATTAATATCAACCTTGGGTGGAAAATTTTTAATCTTGAGATTTGCCACATCATGTGTAATTCTTTTAATGTTCCTAGACATATCATCAAGTTTACTCAATTTTTCTTCTATCATAGTATTGAAAACTTTTTGAGCATTGATAAATTATTTAATATTACTTTCAAGATCCGAGGGCATCCTATTATTATTATTGGAATAATTACCATAGGAATTGCCATAATTATTAGAGGAATTTTCAGGAAAAGGCACATGATTAAAATTAACTCTATAAGCATTGTTATTAAAATTGTTTCGCGAGACAAAATTCACATCTATGGGATCACTATTTTTCTCAATCAAATTAGATAGAGGCACATCATTAAGATCAATAGGAGCATTTTTAATAGCAACCAATCTCCTAAGAGGATCAACTTTTTCACTCAAAGTACTAATTTCTTCAACAAAATTGATCCTTTTACTAGTAGGAGCTCTTTCACTATGCCATTGTGAATAATTAGCCGTAATATTATCAAGCAATTTAGTGGCTTCACCCAAAGTAATTCCATAAAAGTACCACCCGCGGTGGAGTCTAAAAGATTTCTAGAAACAAAATTCAATCCCGCATAAATTTTTTGTATGATCATCCACATATTTAAACCATGAGTAGGGCAATTTCTTATCATCAACTTCATTCTTTCCCAAGATTGGGCAACATGTTCATGCTCAAGTTGCTTAAAATTCATGATATGATGTCTAAGGGAAATAATTTTCGCTGGAGGAAAATACTTAGTGATAAAAGCATCTTTGCACTTGTTCCAAGAATCAATACTATTTCGTGGCAAAGATGAAACCAAATTTTTGCACGATCTCGCAAATAAAAAGGAAATAATTTCAATTTCACAATATCGTTGTCCACATCTTTTTTCTTTTGCATATCACACAATTATGTGAAAGTGTTTAGATGGGATACGCCATCCTTATTAGGATTACTGAAAAATTGCTCTTTCATAACAAGATCAACAAAGCGACATTAATATCATAAGACTCCGCACTAGCGGTGGGAGGAGTGATAACCAACAAGTATAGAGGATCGCAACAGTTTTCGACGGTAGAGTATTCAACCCAAATTTATAGATTCGACACAAGGGGAGCCAAAGAATATTTGAAGGTATTAGCAGCTGAGTTGTCAATTCAACCACACCTGGAGATTAATTATCTGCAACAAAGTGATCAGTAGCAAAGTAGTTTGATAGTTTTGATAGTAGTGACAACAGCAATAGTAACAGCAACAGTGATATCAATAATTTTGTAGCCAGTGTAACAGTGATGATAGCAGCAGTAACTTAGCAGAAATAATATGGAAAAATTCGTAGGCATTGTATCGGTGACTTGTTGGATGATATTCATAATGAGACAGTTATAACCTAGGGCGATACGGCACTAGCTCTAGTTCATCGATATAATGTAGGCATGTATTCCGTAAATAGTCATACGCGCTTTATTAAAAAACTTGCATGACATCTTTTGTCCTACCCTCCCGTGGCAGCGGGGTCTATATTGGAAACTAAGGGATATTAAGGCCTCCTTTTAATAGAGAACCGGAACAAAGCATTAACACATAGTGAATACATGAACTCCTCAAACTACGGTCATCACCGGGAGTGGGCCCGGTTATTGTCATTCCGGGGTTGCCGGATCATAACTGTAGTAGGTGACTATAACTTGCAAGATCAGATCTAAAACATGGATATAATGATGAATTCATAAACGGTTCAGATCTGAAATCATGGCACCTGGGCCCAAAGTGACAAGCATTAAGCATGGCAAAGTCATAGCAACATCAATCTAAGAACATAGTGGATACTAGGGATCAGGCCCTAACAAAACTAACTCGATTACATGATGAATCTCATCCAACTCCTCACCGACCATCGAGCCTACGAAGGAATTACTCACTTCTGGTGGGGAGCATCATGGAATTGGCGATGGAGAAGGGTTGGTGATGACGAAGAACGAAGATCCCCCTCTTCGGAGCCCCAAACGGACTCCAGATCTGCCCTCCCGAGGAAGAACATGGCTTGGCGGCGGATCCGTCTCATGGATTGCGATAATTCTTTCTCCCTCATTTTTTCTAGAATAATATGAATTTATAGTAT
>NC_041386.1:33999292-34023728 GCF_002162155.2 Triticum dicoccoides | reverse complement strand
AGGGGGTCATCAGCGAGGCCACCAGGTGGGTACAACCCACCTGGGAACGCCAGGAGAGGAGGGCGCGCCCTGGTGAGTTGTGCCCACCCAGGGGCCCCTCTCCGATGGGTCTTGGATCCAGAAATTCTTATTATTGGTATAAAAATCCTCAAAAAGTTTCGTTCCATTCCGAGAATTTCTGCACAAAAACAACACCATGGTAGTTCTGCTGAAAACAACGTCAGTCCAGGGTTAGCTTCATTCAAATCATGCAAATTAGAGTCCAAAACAAGAGGAAAAGCGTGAGAAAAAGTAGATACGTCGGAGACGTATCAACTCCCCCAAGCTTAAACCTTTGCTTGTCCTTAAGCAATTCAGTTGATAAACTGAAAGTGAGAAAGAAAAACTTTTACGAACTCTTTTGCTCTTGTTTGCATAAATAAGCTTAAACAGCACCCAAGTTTTCAGCCAACATTATAACTAACCATGTCAACAATAACTCTTAAAGATTATAATGACTCATATCAATGACATAATCAGCTAGCGAGCAATAATAAAATATCTTAAACAACAACACATTGTCAAAACAACCATGATATAATATGACAATAATGGTATCTCGCTAGCCCTTTCCGAGACCCCAAAACATAAATGCAGAGCACCTCCGAAGTTCAAGCAGCGACTAAACATTGTAATTCATGGTAGAAAAGATCCAGTCATGATGCACCCAAAATTAGCTATACACAATGCATAAATCATGACCACTGTGCTCTACTCAGTTTCTGGCGCTTGTTTATAGAAGGTGATGACACAACATAAAAGTAAATAGAAAGTCCCTTCACAGAGGGAAGCAGTGATTTGCAGAGGTGCCAGAGCTCAGTTTTTAAAATAGAGATAAATGATATTTTGAGACATGCACCCTTCTTATTCACTTCACGACCACCAGTTATATATCAACATCTTCCATGCTAAGCACGCTAGTGGCGGTTCCCAAGCGATAAAAGTAAAGGTTTACTCCCCCTCCACCATCAATCACACTCCATGGCTTGTCCGAAACAGCGGGTGCCGTCCATACCAACATCTGTCCCGGGGGAGTTTTGTTTAATTATTTTCATTTTTGAGTTTGGGACTGGGAATCCCTATTACCGCCCATTTCCTCATGCGAGGGCGAGTGAATAAACACTCGACCTGAGGATAACATGCTTAGCACGGAAGATATCGACCACCTCCTATCGTTCCATGAACAATCCAGGCACACAAAACGGATAAGTTTTTAGAAGTTTTTAGAGGTGGTACATGCAAATTTACTTAGGACGGCAGGGTAATATCGTATATAGGTAGGTATGGTGGACTCATCTGGAATAACTTTGGGTTCAAGGTTTTTGATGTACAAGCAGAATCCCCACTTAGTACATGCGAAGCCTAGCAATTTAAGATTGGGAAGCGGCTAGCTAGAGAGAAACTAAGTAACATTGGACACTAGCATGAGTATGATATGAACACCATGAACATAAACATTATAGAGGCCATGTTGGTTTTGATTCAACTACATGCATGAACATGTACCAAGTCAAGCCACTTGAACATTCAGAGGAGGATACCATATCATCATACTACATCACAATCATCTTAACGCCATGTTGATATCCAAGATAAATCATTATTAACCCCCAGCTACTTATGCATGGCATGAGAAACTATAATATCTAATTGCCATTGCAAACATGTTTAATCATAATGGGCTGAAGCATGGGCACTAGGTTAAACATATTTACATAGACATGACAAGTCGAGTTCATACCAGTTTCTCTTTGCCACGGCCAGTTCATCAAATGTCATCATTATTGCCTTTCACTTGCACAACCGAATGATAAGAAAATTATAATAGTGCAAGAGTGCCATGGACTAAGCTGGAATCTGCAAACATTTTATTCAACATGAAAAGACAAGGTAAAATGGGCTCTTATTAGTTCAACAGTTATTCATATGAGAGCCACTCAATATTTTCATCGTGGTCTTCTCCTCGGTACAACTCAAATAAAAGAAAAGAAATTCAGAGAAACACACTGAAATATTTTTGGATTTTTGGTTTTCTTAAGCAAGCAAATAAAGAAAAGCAAAAAGGAGAAAAACTATTTACACGGGAAAGCTCCCAACAAGCAAAAGAAGAACAAGGAAATCTTTTTGGATTTTCTGTTTAGTACTACTAAGCATGCATAGAAAGTAAATTAACTATAACTAATTTTTTTGGTCTTTCTAAAGTTTTTTTAAACACACACGAAGAAAGCAAGAAAATAAATCTAAGCATGGATGATGCAACGAGAAAGTGTGAGCACCGACAAATGGAATGATAAGTGAACATGTATATAATGTTGGTGAGAAACACGTACTACCCCAAGCTTAGGCTTTTGGCCTAAGTTGGTAGTGAATCAGTAGCCTGGAGGGTAGTATGTATCCCGAGGAGCAGGCATCCAGTCATCCCACTGTTGAGGAGCGGGCATCCACTGATCCCACTGTGGAGGTGCCTGTGCAGCCTCTGCAGCAGCGTGGGCGTTCCAGTAGGCGAGGATGTCTACAAGCATAATCCGGTATTCGCCCCTAGCAACAGAATCAAACAAAGCAGATGCAGGCAAGGGGATAACATCATGAGTGAAAACGTTATAGAAAAAGTTATAAGGAATGGCAATGTCAGGACGATCATGTGCAAGAAAGTGATGGTGATCCATGGTTGCACAGTCTAGGTAAACTTTGGTCAAAGGGAAATCATGAGGGCGTATCTCAACTTCGAAGTGAGCCGCCAAACGAGTAGCAAAAATCCCACCATGCATTTTACCCTCGGATTTATTAAGGTGCAGGCGACGAGCCATGATAGCTCCCAAGCTATACGTGTTGTCACCCTCAATTGCACGACGTAAAACAGCAAGGTCTGGTGAACTAAGTGCACCCACCTTTTCCCTAGCAAGCAAGCATTTGGTAATGAAATATGCAAAGTAGCAGACAGCAGGGAAATGTAAGCCACCGGCAGTGATGGCTGACACTCTCCTCTCATCACCCACTGTCAAAGTGCGACAAAAATCCTCAAACTCAGCCAGCCTAGGCTCGGCCAAGCTCCCATCAGAAGGGATCAAGCATATGTCACAAAACTCAGTAAGTGGTATCTGATGATTTTCAGCATATAAATAAAAGTTCACTTCAGGAGGATTATTTCTAGGCAAGAAAGTAAAGCTTTGAACAAACATATTTGTGAGGATTTGGTGCTGGTCACACTCATCTGCGATGAAGTCGGTGAGACTGGCATTGGCAATGAATTGCATGAACTCCTCATGAATTCCAGCTTCTTGCAAGAATGGGATGTGCGGCCATTCGCACGGCCGTACCTCTGCCAACCTCCAAGGGTGGAGATCATTGTGAGAAGACTCCGCAATAACACCCTTGGAGTTCTACCTTGAGCCATATTTCCTGAAGATATTCATGTCCGCGTACAATTTTTCCTATGAACAAAAATATGAATTTTTAGTTCACAAATTTTTTCCAACAAAACTTCACAAAACTAGTAGCAACTACTCATAGGGATACATAGAGGCCATAGCAAGCATTCAAACTACTTAGAACACTAAGAATTCAACATGCAAGCACATCTACAACAGCACCAAGAGTAGCTAATTATTCAAAGTATAAACCACTAAAACAAAAACTAATTGGACAAATGGTGGAGTCACATACCAAGCAACAATCTCCCGAAACAGTTTTGGAAATGGAGTTTCGAGCAAAGAGATCAAAATTGGCAGCAAAATGAGCAAGAACACAGGAGAGAGAGGAAGAGTGATTTTTTTGTGGAGGTAGGTGACAATGTGGGCTAAAGAGATAAGTGAGGGGCCCACGTGGGGACCACAACCCCCCAGGGCGCGCAAGGGGGTGCTGGCGTGCCCAGGTGGGTTGTGCCCACCTGGTGCACCCCCTTTAGTTATTTTTGCACGAAAAATTCTTAAATATTCAGGAAAAAATCATATAAAATTTTGAGGGCATTCTAAGAACTTTTATTTTTGGGTCATTTTTCATTGCACGGGAAATTTAGAAAACAGACAAAACATGGCATTTATTTTATTTAACTAATAAAAACAGAGAATAAAAAGTAGGGATAAAAAGTAGTGCTTACTAAATTCATTAACTTCACACCGTTAAAAAATGATTCATTAATAAGGTTGATCAAGTCTTATTAACAACCACTTTCGATTAGTATGAAACCGAAGAACTTCTGTAAATCACTAAGTTACCTCAATGGGGATATGCATTTCCCCAACAATAAGCATTTCATATTTCTTTTTGACAGTAGGTAGAGGTATTTTTCAATAACGTTAATACCATTCACTTGGAATTGTTTCTTCGAAAAGTGCACCGTATGCTCATTACCATTAATATGAAAAGTGACCTTGCTTTCACTGCAATCAATAACAGCCCCTACAGTATTCAAGAAGGGTCTACCAAGGATAATCGACATGTTGTCATCCTCGGGCATCTCAAGTATAACAAAGTCGGTCAAAATAGTAACATTAGCAACAACAACGGGCACATCCTCATAGATACCGATATGTATGGCAGTTGATTTGTCAGCCATTTGCAAAGATATTTCAGTAGGTGTGAGTTTATTCAAATCAAGTCTTTTATATAAAGAGAAAGGCATAACACTAACACCAGCTCCTAAGTCACACAAAGTAGTTTGCACATAATTCTTTTTGATAGAGCAAGGTATAGTTGGTATTCCCGGATCTCCAAGTTTTTTAGGCACTCCATCTTTAAAAGTGTAATTAGCAAGCATACTGGAGATTTCAGCTTATGGTATTTTTCTCTTATTTGTGATGATATCTTTCATATACTTTGCATAAGGAGGCATTTTAAGGATATCAGTCAAGCGAGTACGCAAAAAGACTGGCCTCAACATTTCAGCAAAGTGCTCAAATTCTTCATCATCATTCTTTTTAGTTGACCATTCAAGACCAAGATTTGAAACAACTCGTGAGGAAGATCTCATAGAGATCTCAACACATATATGGAAATCCGGTCTCATTTTGTGCAGTTCCACCAAAATTAAGCGAAGCAAAATGTCGCAATAGCAACAAGTTGAAAAGATATCCCTATTTTAATAGAGGCAAAAAAGGAATCAATTACTGGCCAATAAAGGAGGATGAAACATGCGGCCACAAAAATGGTAATCCAGCCAATCCCTAATAAGTGTTGCAGTTTTGAAATAAGATTCAGTAGTTAATTCTGAGAGTGGCATCAATTACTGGCTTATAAAGGGGGTGATGCTGAATTTGTTGTAACAAAGCAACAAGCATCATGTCTGGGTTGGTCCCATTTTTGTTCACTACTTAATGGGAAAAGACAGCAATACAATAGCTTCAATTCATCATTTATTTAAAACAGTTGCATTGATTCATATTAACAGAGACATTCTCTTGAAACAACATTCGTTAAAAAATGTAATTTACTTTTAACAGTGGCATTGCTTCAATTTTCCGGCGGCATTCTTAGATTAACAACGGCAAAATAGCTGCATGGGACATGCCAGCACCATGTGCGTCCACACATATAAATGGGTGATGCAGAGTATGTAGCCAAGCAGCATATATGCACTGGTCCCATATTTGTTCTCTTTGAACCTTCTTCCTATGCGAGGGCAGCAAATCTAGTCGTGCACAAACTACCCGACCCCCCCAGTTTCTTTCCCTTTTCAACAAAGAGATCGGTTCCTTACAGATGTGTGTACTGGGTTACCCCCTTTTCCCTTTTCGACCTACAAAGCGGCTGGATAGCCAGTCTATACTACTTTCCGCCCCTCCTTTCCTCATTGAACCACGTCCTAGATTCTTGCTCTAGCCCACCGCACCCTTCTTTCCTCTTTGAACCAAGACCTAAATTCGACTACAGATCGAAAAAGATCCACATGCAACTAGAGCAACGACGGTTTCAAAGAAACTTATACCTTAGGGTCATCGGGATGTGGCAAGGCGTGCGGCGGGAGGCCGGATCTTCCCACGCTGCGTACGGCAGCGAGGAAGAAGGGGTCGGTGGCCCTCCCACACAGGCGCTGTGTGAAAGAGAACAGCGCGGCCGGCAGTGGATTGCCTCCCTCGCCAAAGGCGATAGAGTGAACGCTGCACCTCCTCCCCTTCCCGGTGCGACGGGATACAGACGCCTCCTTCACCAGCTATGAGGGGAGGGGAGAGACAAGAGGCCAACGCAGTCTTATTTAGATCTGGTGAAGAGAGGGTGAGAGACTATGAATATAGCAAACCCTAGCAAATGAACGCTGAGCCTCCAGCGTGTAACATATATGTAGTGCGGCGAGCGTGTGGAGAGTGCAAACCCTAGCGAACAAGCGCTGAGGCTCCCGCTTATATATCTCCATCTCTAATCATATTTGTCCAACTGGCACATTATTTACGTTGTTAATTATATACGCAGCAATATTAACATACAACATCTCTTATTTGCGCACGTCTGGACCGCTGCCACGGCCGGTCCTGACCAACCCGAACCCTCTTCATCACCCGCGCGTGCTTCCCGCCCGAAACGGCCAGTGCCCATTCATGCCCGGCCAGAGCAGACACGACCTCTCACTGGCGCCGGCATTGAAGCGGCGCGCCATCTGAGAGAGCGTCCCCGCGCCGCTTCCGGGTGCACGCGTCTGCTCCGCGTTCAAAGGTCGCAATAGTCGGCTACAACATGCATGTAAAAAGTTCTTGGGAGTCCGTGCTACAGCTAGCTGTCCTCCCCCAACTCGTCAATGTCTTCTAGTAGTGCTAGTACTCCATGGCGCGATCCATCGACAAGCAGGCGGGAAAGTTATGGTATACTACTCGGTTTGCGGTGAGTGGCATGCCGAGCGACCGTGTGAGACACGAACACGACAGACGTGATTTAAACGTTGGTTTTGCTTGATGGCGCGATCCAAGGAAACGAATCGTTGGTTTCTCTCCGTTTCCATTTTTTCTCCGAAAAACGGAAACTTTTCCACTCCATTTTCATTCCTATTCCAAGGTTGCCCCGTGAGGGAGTCCTGGATTGGGGGGTGTTCGGATAGCCGAACTATACCTTCAGCCGGACTCCCGGACTACGAAGATACAAGATTGAAGACTCCGTCCCGCGTCCGGAGGGGACTTTCCTTGGCGTGGAAGGCAAGCTTGGCGATACGGATATGCAGATCTCCTACCATTGTAACCGACTCTATGTAACCCTAGCCCTACCCGGTGTCTATATAAACCGGAGGGTTTTAGTCCGTAGGACAACATACACATCAACGATCATACCATAGGCTAGCTTCTAGGGTTTAGCCTCCTTGATCTCGTGGTAGATCTACTCTTGTACTACCCATATCATCAATATTAATCAAGCAGGACGTAGGGTTTTACCTCCATCAAGAGGGCCCGAACCTGGGTAAAACTTCGTGTCCCTTGTCTCCTATTACCATCCGGCCTAGACGCATAGTTCGGGACCCCCTACCCAAGATCCGCCGGTTTTGACACCGACATTGGTGCTTTCATTGAGAGTTCCTCTGTGTCGTCGCCATTAGGAAGGACGCCTCGCCCTGTCTTTAAAGATGCACCATTGCTAAGGGAGCTTTGGCTGTCGGCCAAACCCTCCGGTTAGGTGGCTTTCTTATGACCGCCTGTTCGGCTTCTGCGCCGATGACGACCTCTCGAGCCATCGAAAACAATCTTCATGTCAACTCAGAACTCACCGAGTAGTTAGATCCAATAGAGCTTTCCTCCATAAACAAGCTCTTGGATCGCTTTGCCGCCCTGGGAATCGCTACAGATTACGACCAGATTGGGCCTAAAACCGATCTGAGAGAGATTAACTCTCCCCAAGTCACCCATCACGTTGCCGTGGTAGAGGGACAGTGCGGCGACCCTTCATCTATCTTAAGGACTCGCTACGTCCGGATTCCTGATCCCTCCAAGCCGGATACCCGCGGAGGGGAGGATTTCACTCAAGACCTGAACTTAGAGTCAGGCGACGGGCTGGATTCATTAGACAACATCCAGGAATCCAAATTGTCGAGTTCAGAAATTCCTCGGCCTCTGAGCCTTAGATGGGGTGAGGCTTCGGATTTAATTCCACCCACCCACCCCAACATATGCCATCTATCCAAAATCAGGCAAGACCCCGACGAAACAGTACATCATTACTGGGCCAGATTCCTCTTAGTTAAGAACAGGCTAAGGGACTGCCGTGAGGAAGATGCAATCTCAATCTTCTGCGAAAATTGCACGGACAAGGGAATACTCAACGCCATAAGTCGTCGTGATATTACACGCTTCGCTGACTTGGCGTCCATCGTACGAAAGTACTGTGCGATGGAAAGCACCTGGAAAACTGAAATAAAATTTTGGGACAATCCGGCCCTGAATACAAACCCAGTCCGAAATAAAAGGGTGCATCATCACCAATCACCCGGGTCAAGCACTAAAAAGCAAAAACCCTCTACAGGGCATGGAACCGTACTGGAAGGATGGCTTAATGGACCCTGTAAAATTCACAGTACAGAGGACGCCACACCAACTCACAGCCTCAGAGCATGTCGGATACTCCGGCAGGTGGCCAAAATTGGCGAAAATCTCCTAATTCCGGAGGCCACAGAAAGCCACCCCAGAGACACCAATACGGTATTAACAGTCTTCGAGACTTTCGCATCAAATAATATGCGAAAAAGGACACTCCACAGCCTTGCCGAAGTCTACCAAGTAGCAACAATAAACTCATGGAGTGACACAGCTATTACCTTTAACGCCAGTGATGAACCTAAATTCCGAACAGCCCGAGCACCAGCCGCATTGGTCCTCAGTCCAATAGTGGACGGCTTTCGTCTTACCAAGGTACTCATGGACGGCGGCAGCGGATTGAACCTCATTTATGAGGAGACTCTTCAAAAAATGGAAATAGACTGGAACCACATTGAGCGAAGCAGCACAACCTTTAGAGGAATAATCCCCAGTTAGGAAGCACGCTGTACAGGAAAAATCACACTAGATGTGGTGTTCGGCACGCCAGATAATTACAGGTCCGAAGAGGTCAGGTTCCAGGTGGCTCCATTCAGCAGCGGTTATCACGCTCTGCTAGGGCGGGAAGCATTTACAATCTTCCAAGCAATACCCCATTACGGGTACATGAAGCTCAAGATGCCCGGGCCTAACGGGATCATCACTCTCGCTAGTGATCCGGACATAGCACCCCGCGCCGAAAACAAGACAGCCGCACTGGCCCTCGAGGCACTATCCGAAGCCCTAGCGGCTGAGGAGCTGGCTGCGCTGCGCTCTACGGTGAATAGGGATGATGTGGTACTCGACAAAAGATCCAAGTCCACCTCCTTTAAACCGGCGGACGAAATAGTCAAATTCCAAGTCCATCCAACGGACCCCAATAAAACAGCTTCCATTGGGGCACAGTTAAACCCTGATGTCGATGCCGCATTGCGAGAGTTCCTACAAGAGAACTGGGACATTTTCGCCTGGCACCCTTCAGACATGCCAGGAATCCTACGCAGGCTGGCCGAGCACAGCTTAAATATCCAAGCAGGATTCAAACCTGTCAAACAGGCTCTTCGGTGTTTTTCCGAACCTAAGAGACAGGCCATGGGAGAGGAGCTAGCAAAGCTATTGGAGGCCGGATTCATCAGAGATATAAAACATCCGGACTGGCTAGCAAACCTGGTGATGGTACCAAAGAAGGACAAATCCTGGCGCCTGTGTGTTGATTTTAAAGACCTTAACAAGGCTTGCCCAAAGGATCCCTTCCCCCTCCCCCGCATCGACCAAATTATCGACGCTACCGCAGGACAAGATTCGTTGTGTTTCCTCGACGCATATTCTGGCTACCATCAAATCAAGATGGCAGAACCAGACCAAGCCGCAACGACATTTATCACACCATACGGGCCATTCTGCTTCAATACGATGCCCTTCGGGCTCAAAAACACCGACGCAACATATCAGCGCATGATTCAGACATGTCTGGCAAGCCAGATCGGCAAAACAGTGGAGGCATATGTAGATGATGTGGTCGTCAAAACAAGACATGTTGAATCTCTAGTAGACGACTTGAGGCTCACATTTGATAACCTCCGAACATACGACATCAAGCTCAACCCGGAAAAATGCGTTTTCGGTGTTCCAGCCGGAAAGCTCTTGGGCTTCATTGTATCCGGTAGAGGAATGGAAGCAAATCCGGCCAAGATCCGAGCTCTATCGCAACTAGATATCCCAAAGGACCTCAAACAAATACAAAAGTTAACCGGATGCGTGGCGGCTCTAAGCCGCTTTATCTCCCGCTTGGGAGAAAAGGCCCTACCCCTTTACCGCCTCCTTCGGCGCATCGAACACTTCAAATGGACGGATGCAGCCACGGCCGGACTCGACAAAATAAAAGCCATACTAGCAACAAACCCAGTCCTGGCCGCGCCAAACACTGGCGAACCAATGCTATTATACATTGCAACAACACATCAGGTTGTAAGCGCAGTGCTCGTCGTCGAACGAGAAGTGGACGGACACAAATTCCCTCTTCAAAAGCCGGTCTATTATGTGTCCACCGTCCTGACTCCCTGCAAATCACGGTACCCGCTTATCAAAAGATTGCGTACGCGGTATTCATGGCGTCCCGGAAGGTATGACACTACTTTCAAGAGTGTTCAATAACAGTAGCCTCGGAAGTACCACTTAACGATATTATAAACAACCGTGACGCAACGGGCCGGATTGCAAAATGGGCCATTGAGCTCCTCCCGTTTGACATAACTTATAAGCCACGACGAGCCATCAAGTCGCAAGTCTTGGCCGACTTCATCGCAGAATGGACGGAGGCCGAACTCCCTAAAGAGTACGGCACATATTCCAATTGGATCATGCATTTCGACGGCTCCAAGATGTTGGCCGGACTGGGGGCTGGCGTCGTTTTGACGTCCCCCACAGGAGACACAGTTCAATACGTACTACAGATTATGTACACGGACTCCAACAATGCAGCCGAATATGAGGCCCTCTTACATGGTCTCCGCATGGCAGTATCCATGGGCATCCAACGCCTAGAGGTGCGCGGGGACTCGAACCTCGCAATATCCCAAATAAATGGAGACTTTGATGCCAAGGATCCAAAAATGGCAGCTTACCACAACGCCGTCCTAAAAATATCAGCTCGGTTCGAGGGGCTTGAATTTCACCATATAGCCCGGGAAAATAATCAGGCGGCAGATGTCCTGGCACGCATCGGCGCAAAACGCGATGTAGTCCCCCCCAACATCTTCTTGGAGAGGCTGTTCAAGCCATCCGTAGTATGGGAAGGGGAGCCGAACAATAACAGCCCGGACCCAACCACACTGCCTGACACCGAGCATTCTGACACAATCGGAGGCTCTGCCAATGAAATAACACCCTCAGCCCACGTAATAATGGCCGTCATCGCCCCGTGGATAGAACCATTCCTCGCCTACCTTACTAGGCAGGAACTCCCCGAGGACCAAAATGAGGCACGCTGCATAGTGCGGCGATCCAAAGCCTACAGAGTCCACGAGGGAGAGCTTTATAAGAAAAGCACTACCGGAGTCCTTCAAAGGTGCATCTCCGAAGAGGAGGGGCGGAACCTCCTGGCTGAAATTCACGCCAGACTCGGCGGTCATCAAGCTGCAGCCTGGTCCCTTGTAAGCAAGGCCTTCCGTACGGGCTTTTATTGGCCGACGACCCGGGCAGACGCTCAGGACTTAGTCCAACGATGCACCGGTTGCCAGCTCTTTGCAAACCAAAGCCATATGCCACCCACCGCCCTCCAAACTATCCCCATTACTTGGCCCTTCGCGGTCTGGGGGCTTGACATGGTCGAACCCCTTAAAGGCGGAACCCACAAGCAAAAATACTTACTGGTCATGGTGGATAAGTTCACCAAATGGATAGAAGCCAAGCCTGTTAAGACGGCCGAATCCGGACCGGTGATAGACTTTATATCCTGGGTTGTACACCGTTATGGCGTCCCCCATAGCATCATCACTGATAACGGCACGAACTTCATGGCCAACGAGGTAAAGCTCTGGTGCAAAAACATGGGCATCAAGCTCGATTATGCTTCCGTCTATCACCCACAAACTAACGGCCAGGTCGAACGTGCAAATGGTCTTATCATGAGCGGCATCAAACCCAGATTAGTACGGTCCCTCAAGGAATCTAACACGCACTGGGTAGAGGAGCTCGACTCCATACTCCGGGGGCTGCGGACCACGCCGAATCGCACCATCGGATACACACCATTCTTTATGGTGTACGGCGCAAAGGCAGTTTTGCCTTGCGACATAATTCATGACTCACCTCGAGTGCGCATGTACGAAGAAAGAGAAGCCGAACTCGATCGGCAGGACAGCTTGGACGCATTGGAGGAGGAGCGTGACGTGGCAAAAGCCTGTTCCGCATTCTATCAACAGCAGGCTCAAAGATACCAAAGCAAAGAAGTACGGGCCAAAAATTACAACATTGGCGAATTAGTTCTACGACTACCGGACAAGAAAAAGGACAAACTCAAGCCCAAGTGGGAAGGTCCCTTCATAATTGACCAAGTCCTGACTGGTGGAGCATACCGCCTGCGGGATGCATCGGATAACCGACTCGAGCCAAACCCATGGAACGCAGCCCGTCTCCGAAGATTCTATGCCTAGCGCCGGACTCTATGTCCGTCTCCTTCCTCTGTCCATTTTTTAAATTTTTGGTCTTACATTTCTCTTCTCTCTCTCTCTCTCTCTCTCTCTCTCTCTCTCTCTCTCTTATAGCCTCTAAAGGCTCATAAAGTGATGCGCTATTCACGCTCATTAAACCCGGGGGCTTCTTTAAACAGAAGCTTATTCATGCGGGCTTCATGCCCAACACATGTGTCACACTTCCGCATGTACCTTTTATTCACCATTATATGCATCGATATGACTTAAGTTTTGGCCAAGCTGGGTTGCCTGGCTCCTGTGCTTACCCCTACGTTCCCGATTGTTCGACTAGGTGGTAAAGGGAGCACCTCTGCTATTGTTACTGCCGGGTCAGCCGGACGTGTACCTTAGACTGGGTGAAGCCGAAAGCTAGCGTTCTTAAGGGAATATTCGGTCGGTGAACTAAAGATGATCTTTTATTATTTATTTTTATCTATACGCCCCCAGATGTTTTTCATGCGTTTCTTTTCGCAGCATGGACATGCACCTTAGGGCATGCCTCCCAGGGAAAGGAACCCCTAACGGAAATATTCTCCCTGGAAGATGTTTCTTACTAACCATGTAATATAACATACCTAGTCGGGCACTTGTCTATTCATGCCCTAATGACCCCTACGCCTGGTCTCCATGCATTCCCCGGTTCCTATATAACCGCATGGGAATTCGGACACACTCCGGACCGCCAGGTCCCGAGGCTGAAGCAAAAAGGCCGGCCATGACAAATGATCTACAATCCGGCTAGAAGGCATTATAAATGTCAATTAAATTACATAGTCATTTTGACTGGTTGTATTCCTCTTCAATACCATCTAACAGGCTGTCTAATTTATAGTCCTGCTGGGAATACTTTGAGGCCAACTCTACTTGGCCGTATACTAAGCTTACAGGGATCTCCTTCCCATCGGGCCCTACAGGACCGACCTCGGCCATGTGGTTGGGGTCAGCCTTTGCGTACTGCGTCTTTACCATGGCCCAGGCCTCCCTAGCGCCTTGACGGTAGGCTGATATCTTCCACAATCGGAAGCGCCGCCGTGCTCCCTTTAGCTGCTCCGCAAGCTCTCCAAGACCTTCGGGCATGGAGACGGATGGCCACAGGGCCTGGGTGACGCCTCGCATCGCCTGCCGAACTCGATCGAGCAGTTGCGAGAGCTCGGGAAGAAGGTCACCCATAGAACCGGGCATCTCCTCTGCAGGACGACCTGTTAGCATACCTACAGACATTGCTCTGTTAGTCGAATTCCTCGCCGAACTTTCTTTCAAAAGGTTCGCTCAAGCACTTACTAAATATGTTGTGCCAAAGCCGCTGATTCTCCTTCACGGAGTCTGACAGCTGGGCACGAACATCTTTCAGCTCGACGTCCAGCTTGGTGTGGGCATCTTGGAGATTGTTCTTCTCCCCCATCACCTTTAGCAGCACCCTCTCACCAGCCTTTAGCTGGCGTAGGAGGTGTTGCCTTTCCGGATTCAATCCGGCGCCATCTGCAATTTATTTGTCAGATTCACACCAAAGCCGTGCTTCACAAAATACTTGTCTTTCGAAGTGTATATTACCAGAGGGGGTCTCCTTAGGCTCCCCTGCCGCGGCTAGTGCGGCCTCAAGTTGGGCTTTGCACTCTTCTAGCTCCTTGGACAGTAGGGAATTCTTTTCCATAAGAACCTGCATCACAAATGATCCTTAAATCAGTTATTCTAACTGTTTCAAGTCTCGGGGGCTACTGGTATATATATATAATTACCAAAATTTTCTTACCCGTATGTCTTTTACATATTGCTCCATGGCTCTGGCTAGACCATCTTGAGCGGCACGGAGGTACGCATCTCCCGACTTGAAGGCATCTAACGCCTCTTGGGAGAAACAAGCGTCGCGAAGAATTGTCCGGCGACGCCTGTGGTTCATGGCACTCTCCACCTCAGAGTTGGTGGCAGACAACCCGTCCACATCCTCCATCGGAGGAGCGTCCGGTGCGCGCCTTGTGTTCGGCCCCGCTTCCGGGCCAGGCTTTGGAGCCTGGCTGGTGGAGGCGCGATTGGCGGTCTCTCCGAATATAGTTCGGCGAGGTCTCTTTGTCCTGAAGAGAGCACAAGTGTTAATATGCCTTGAAGGTATAACACCTGGAATAAGGGGGTGCGCCATACCTTTGCGCTGATGCCCTGGTCTGGGCTGCACCTCTTTTCTGCCCACGGGGCCCTGTGGCCCCTCGTTGGCTTGTCGCCACAGGTTCGGCCTCCCGTTTCTGGGAGGCTGGAATTAGCCCTGGATAATTAGCCGTAATGGCCACCAGGGCGTTGTCCTTGCTCAATTGATGGAAAACTCCATCAATCAGATCCACTGAAAGGTCCGGATCCTCTTGAGAGTCCGGGTCGAGGGACCGTTCTAGGTCCTCGGGTTGTGGAGGAGGGCTGTTTATGTCTTTGACGGCCTGGCGCAGTTCCTGCGTTGAAATCACTAAGATTGAATATTTAACAATGGGGATATAAAATGGATGGTCAAGATGTGACCACTCACCTAGCTTGGTGGATTGTACATGGAAAATCCACCCTTTGGGTCGACACGGAGAAAATCCTCCTCTTCTCCCTTGTACAAAGCAGACAAGGTCTTTATTAGAGCCGCAGCCGAATCCGGCCCCTTACGGCCGTAGCGGGTGGTGTCGTCCTCCCCGTTGAAATCCCACATGGGGTGGCTTCTATACTATAGCGGCTGCACCCCTCGCATGATGCATACGGCCATGACCCCGATCATGGTTAGTCCGGAATGAGCTAACAATCTTATTCGGCCCATCAGGTAAATGATGTCCCTGTCACTTTCCCTCTGAGGGCTCCGTGGGCGCCAGCTTAGGCGCTTCTTTAAGGGAGCACCGTTGAATTCAGGGAGGCCGATCCAGACAGGATCCGGCAGCGGGACGTATTCTATATAGAACCATTCCGAGGGCCAGTCTTCGGACGCCTCCTTTTGGGTTCCGGACAGATATCCGGTCCCGGCGATGCGCCACACTTCGGCTCCGCCCACTTGATACATTGACCCCTTCTTGGAACGGGGCACGAGGAAAAACAACTCCTTCCATAGTCCGAAATGAGCTTCAACACCCAAGAACAGCTCGCAGAGGGCCACAAAGCCCGCGATGTGCAATATTGAGGCAGGCGTGAGATGATGTAGCTGGAGGCCGTAGAACTCCAGCAGGCCCCAGAGAAACGGGTGGATTAGAAATCCGAGCCCCCTTATTAAGTAAGGGATAAGGCACACCCACTCTCCTTTGGAGGGATTAGGGGCATTCTCTGCTTGCTCTCCGCCGTTGTAGACGGCAAGACCAGCTCGAACCGGGACCATATAGGCCGGGGGGAGAAATCCCTTGGTCTGGAGCATCACTAGCTCGCTATGCGGGGTGGAACATCTCTCCCAATATCCAGGTTTAGGGCTAGAAGGGCGAGGGGAGGAGTTGCGATGGCTGGCCATAGTGGAATGGACCTTTGTCGGATGCGCTCTGATGAATACTCGCGGAAGGGAGGAGGTGTGGATTGGATCTAAATCCTTGTCCCCTTAAATAGGGCGGCTCATTTACGCGGCTAGGGGTGTGAATGTAAAAACACTCAGACTTTTCATATTCGTTTGACACGTGGGAAGCAGACATTATTGGGCGTAGAAGCCAAGGAGCACAACATCTACAAGAAACCGGACTTTATTCAAACAGGTGCACGGAATTTGGAGGAGAACCTGCCTTGCAATGCCGAAGACAATCTGCGCGCCGGACTCATCATCATTGAAGCCTGGTTCAGGGGCTACTGAGGGAGTCTTGGATTAGGGGGTGTTCGGATAGCCGAACTATACCTTCAGCCGGACTCCTGGACTACGAAGATACAAGATTGAAGACTCCGTCCCGCGTCCGGAGGGGACTTTCATTGGCGTGGAAGGCAAGCTTGGCGATACGGATATGCAGATCTCCTACCATTGTAACCGACTCTATGTAACCCTAGCCCTACCCGGTGTCTATATAAAACGGAGGGTTTTAGTCCGTAGGATAACATACACATCAACGATCATACCATAGGCTAGCTTCTAGGGTTTAGCCTCCTCGATCTCATGGTAGATCTACTCTTGTACTACCCATATCATCAATATTAATCAAGCAGGACGTAGGGTTTTACCTCCATCGAGAGGGCCCGAACCTAGGTAAAACTTCGTGTCCCTTGTCTCTTGTTACCATCCGGCCTAGACGCACAGTTCGGGACCCCCTACCCGAGATCCGTCGGTTTTGACACCGACACCCCGTTACAACATTCCATCAAATACAAAGGAAAACTAAGACGCATGCTGATGCATCTCAATGATTCACAGATCATAGCCAATATTTACTTCACAACTAAAGAAAAAAGTTGTGAGAGCATGTACGAAAGAAAAACTACTGATGGGGTCACTACGACTTAAACCCTAAACCCTAAACATGATTTAATTTCCTGGCCAGGTAGAACCTGTCGAAGGAAAGATGGCTGGCACCCTCGGATCATACGATGCTTTTGTGCAGTTCCACTAAAATTGACCTGAGCATCCCTGATGGCAAAGATATTGAAGAAGTGTGATTAGAATAATAGTACTGGCACTAGTTCATGAGACATAAACTCATCACAAGTAGAAGCCGGTAGAAGTAGAGAAAGATTGACATGTAGATGGAGCTACGGCAGTGGAGCAAGCCGGCTCCAAAAGGAAGATGGAGTACCTAGGACGTCGGGCTGTAGCTAGAAGGGCGGTTGGGACGCGGCATCGTCCCATACCGCGGTGACCCCCAATTGGGACGCACCGACTATGGGTTTTCCCCCTCGCCGATGTCGACCGCGTCTACGCAGAACATTGTTCCCTTCCCCCAGCTGCGGGATCAGGCCCGTCGTTCTATGCTTGTGAAGAGAGCAACCTAAGCAAGCAGGCTTGTAGCTTAGGCTCCTGCTAGTGTATATATAGTGGTTTTATTTTTCTCTCCATATCAACCATTTTATATTGTGTACGTGTCATTCAAGAGTGAAATGATGGTTGCTTCTTCCGACTAACTTACTGTGTGATTTGACTGCTCCTTAGTGGCCCCTACACGTACTCCCCCTACGTGTATGCAACAGTCACACGTACACATGGGCGCAAAAACGCGCGCGACGCCCTAATGCATGCATGTCCGAGCACACGACGGAACACACACGGTGACGCTCAAATGCTCAACCTACACGTGCATGCACACACATACTCAGTTAGGGTGAGCTAGTGACTGTATGAACACCGGAATATATATATATTGAGCGCAATGAGCGTATTATGAAGTCCACTAACCGTATTTTTACAAATATACAGTGATAGACAGTGTATTTATCTCGTTTGAAATTAAGCCATGTTAACGGGAGAGGAGGCAGCGTGGACTAGCATTACTTTGCTGTGTCCCGTCAACTTGCCGAATGAGGAGAAGGTTGCAGGACGGGAGAAGCTTGCACGCAGTGGCTCGCAGGACAAGGAGAAACTTTTGACTAATGCAAGCTCTCCCTCGCTCAGGCGGTGGACGTGCAACAGTTAATTCGGTGTCATATTGCCAGAAGCATACTACACTATACTACTAGGAACCGGATGGAGGAGCGTCTGCACTCTTATTATAATTTTAAAATGTGATAAAGCAATCTTCAACACATTTGGTTCTCTTCGAGGGTTCTCGCATGTGATAATGGAAGTTGATTGCATGGAACACTCACCACAATTCTCGCTTAATTCTGGCTCATATCCTGTTACAAATAGTAGCGCTCAGTAATATTTCCTCTTTTTTTGTTATTCAGCATGTAAACAGGTCAACAAATCTTGCGGTGCATCATCGTGTGAACCATGCTTGTTGCACTTTGAATGTGGCCGAGAGCTGGCTTGATGAAACACCTCGCTTCCTACTTCTTTTTTTGGCTTCCTAGTGACCAGTGTCTTGGCTGGTCGTCCTAAGAATGCTTATATATGAATAAAGCTCTCTCATTTACCCGCAAAAAAGATTAAGCCATATTAACCGGAAAGGAGGGAGTATGGACTAGCACTACTTTTTGGTGTGTCCCGTCAACTCGCAGAACGAGGAGAAGCTTGCAGGACAAGGTGAAGCTCGCTTACGCCTTTTGACTAATGCAACCTACCCTCGGTGGACATGCATCAGTCCATTCGGTGTCAGATTGTCAGAGGCATACACTGTAGTACCCAACATGCGGAGTACCATCATTGTTCGACTTCACTAAGGGGAGAAGAGCCAAGCGCAGTACTAGTACGCGTACTTGGTTTTGCACCTTCATACTACTCCACCCTCCGTCACAGTTTACAGGGCGCGCTTCATTATGATGCATTTCTCTCAATGCATTTCCACCACCAGAGAGACTTTAGACGCGTTTGGTTTAATGCTCAATTAATTAGGGTGTGGTAACCGCAATCAAGTCCACAATTTTCTCTCTATGTACTGTACTACTACGGAGTGCATGCATGTGTGTACCCGTGGTGGAAGCACTGCATGCATGAGTGTACGCATTATTCCCTCTAGTAATAGACGCCGTGCTATAACTACCAATGCTATTTTTCAGGCTGATCGCTAGTCGCCTTGGTCCCACAGATTTTCTTTTTCTTTTTTCCGAAGCGCGCTGTATAAACAGTGATGGATGGAGTAGTATGAGCGGATTCAAAGAAGAGCGTATTGATGGTTGCTTCTTTAGAGAAACTTACAGTGGGATAGGTGAGGCTTATGATTTGACTGCTCATTACTCACTATTAATGCGGCACAACGACCGGGCTGAGTCTCCCATGCGGTTGTGCACTACCCCCTCGGTTCTTAAATATACTCCGAAGTATTTGTCTTTCTAAAATATGTTGAAATCTCTGTTAAGACGAATATAATATTTAGGAACGGAGGGAGTACACATACGAAGCAAAATGAGTGAATCTACACTCTAAAATATGCCCGTTTGAAATTTGTAAAAAGAAAAATATTTAGGAATGAAGGAGTATAATTTCGTGCATGGCACATGGACCCGGATGATGAAGAGGCTTCTGGCAATGCTATCAAGCTTCCATCATTTGTTTACATAATTGACATACTATACAAATAATTTTCCAGCGACATGAAATTGTACAATGGTGTGAGCTTTCAGCTTTTGTTTCGCGTGTCTTGCCATCGATGCTCTTTCGGAAACAATAAAAAACTAACTTCCTTGCTAATGCATGTCAATTATTAGCAGATCAGAGCTAATAATTACATCACAACTGAAGACAAAGTTGTGAGAAGGTGTTAAATTAAAATTGATCCATGCTTTCATTGGCAGCAACGTCCCCCCAGCTCTGTCTAAATCAACAAGGCATGTTGGGAAAAAAAGTAGCTGTCTGGAGCATGCAACATTCTGATCATTTTGTGCAGTTCCACTAAAATAGAGCTGAGCGTCCCTGTTCCAAAGATATCAAGTGTGATTACGATAATAGAGGACTGCTGATGAAACAATAAACACACAAATAGAAGCCGGTCACCTTTGCGGTCTCTCTTAAGACTAACCAGTTGGAGAAGATTAGGCTCGGAGTTGGATGATGAGGATAGAGCAAAACCAATCTCCCTTTGTGCAGTTGCACTGAAATGTAGAGATGTTGCCCGTGTGACATTTTAGTACAACTGCACAAAACACTCTTAAGAAAAAAGTGATTTGTGTAGTTCACCAAAAGGTCGCAATAGCAACGAGGTGAAATGGATAGCCCTGTTTGCAAAAAAGAGGTAGAAAGGAAACAATTACTGGCCAATAACAGTTGATGAGACATGCGACGACAAAAAAGAAGCATATTCCTTGTCCTAAGGGAAGATAACAACACGGTTGTGTTTGTCTAAAATGGTGTGAGGACGAGAATGCAATATGGAAAGTACGCTGGACGAGCTACGTTTTGGGCAAAGAACTATGGAAGATCCACATGCAGTGACGTGGGAAAACGGGCAGTGGAGCAAGGCCGGAGGGGATACCTGGAGGTCGTGGGGATGTAACTAGGTGAGCAGCGGCGGGTGGAATCTGCAAGCAGGTGGCGTAGGCCCTGCCGCGCCGGAGCTTGGTCAAAGAGAACGGCGTGTACCATAGATCGGGACGTGCTGCCTCAGCAACGTCGAACGGAGAAACGATGCACTTCCTTCCTTTCCCCCGGCGGATGGGATGCGACCGAATCAGTGACCAACAGTGAGAGAGAGAGGCCACCGCACTCCCTTTCCCCTGGCGGACGGGATGCGGCCGGATCAGTGACCAACGGTGAGAGAGAGAGGCCACCGCACTCCCTTTCCCCCAGCGGATGGGATGCGGCCGGATCAGTGACCAACGGTGAGAGAGAGAGAGAGAGAGGCCACCAGAGCCTTGTGTGAGATACTCTAAAGAGCGGACTACCTTTTCCTCCATAAAAATCGTTTTATATTCTGTGTACGTGCCATTGAGCGCTATAACTTTATTTAAAAATAACGCGGCAACGCGTCAAGTCGAACTTTGTTTTGTGCACGCGTGGTACACAATCTCCCTAGGTAAACAACCACTACAGGCGTTCAAATTAGCACGTGGGCTGCCATTTCGTAAAGAAATGAGCTCCACCGTGTACCCGCGCGGGTGTGGCTGGGCACGAAGCGTGAGTACGTGCATGGTGCACCTATTCTCTTCTTGTATACGTACACCACCTACGTGGGGTTGTGTGAGAGAGATACAAAACTAGAGAGATATAGTGTGTGGGTTCTTGAGAGTTTTTTTTGGGGGTTAATCAAAAAATTTAACATATACAATGTGTGTGAAATAGAGTCCTGGATATAACATATATATAGAGGGGGCGATCCACGAGAAGAGAGTGGAGGTATCATCGGCTTGAGGTGTCTATAGAATCGAAGAGAGGGATGATGATGATGTGTGTGTGTGTGTGCACGCGCGCGATCGATAAAGAGTGCCATCGAATTTGTGTGTGCCCACGTCAAAGATATAGAGTGGCTGGCCTACTGGAATGTGAGATGGGACATGTGCAGTTTGTCTCTGTGGCATGGATACCTACCTGCAGCGCTCGACTATCGGTGTGTGGTGGGGGAAGAGGGAGGCCCAATTAACTATAGAGGTACAATGGCTGGTATATGTGTGGAGGAGGAGAGAGGCCTACCTCATGTATTAGGGAGATCAATCTGCCTCATGTATTAAGGGAGATTGATCGGCATCCATGCATATGTGCAGGAGATGAATAAGGTTGGGAGAGAGACAAAGCTAGAGTGTTGGAGGGGGTGGTAGTGGAGTTGCTTCTAACAAATGGTGGGATAGGCTTGCTAGACAAACGGAGGGCACGCCCGCTATATCAATAAGAGAGGAGATGGCTGCTTGTTGTCTGTGCACGTGCGTGTGAGAGACGGGTCAGGAGGCATGCACGAATGATGAGGGGGACGATGTGGCTGTGGTAAGCAGACGTAACTACATAGGAAGATCAATCACCCTTTGTAAGAGAAAGGAGAGACATAACTAGTGAGGTACGTCGATCGATGGGGGGGTAGTTAAAGTCGATCTAGGTATATGTTGGGAGATCGATCGGTATACATGCATGTGTGTGTTAGAAGCAAATGAGGCACGAGGAGAAGGATAGAGAGAGAGAGGGATGCATGTAGGAGGTGGTACGAGAGGCATACTATATCGAGGGGGAGGAGTGTGCGAGTACGAGAATGATGAAAAGCGTGGTGGGAGTGAGGCATGGACGGTGACAAGAGAAGAGGGGAAGCTTGTGTTTGTGCTAGGCACACCTGGCTAGAGAGGCATATCGATCGATATGTGCCGTAAAGAAGGAGCTGGGGGGCCTACACACACCATGGGTGAATGACCTAAAGTGAAAACACGAATTTGCGCGATGGAGCTAGAGAATGCTGAGGGAGGGTGCATGCACAAGAGAAAGTTAGCGCTAGCTACAAAGATAAGTGGGTTGTGTGGGTGTAAAAGATGAATATAGATCATATATACTTCATTATAAAAAGCGAATTCAGATATTTGAAGAATTTATCATAGTGTTTAAAACCGACGGATGTGTGAATATATATAACGGTGATAAACATGGTGTGGTTAAGGACATGGTATACTACATTTAATATATTTTATCTCTACTCTTATAAAAAATGGAGTTGTTGATGATGGTGTGCCTGCCATCCTGCATTACAGGCCGTCTGATTTATATCTGGCGGATAGCAAGGAAACTTTGATGGTTGAAGTTGGCAACAATCATGATTGTAGATTCTTATTGAAATAGAGAAACGAATTCAAATTTAGTTCAAATTGCAGCGGTAGTATAGACATTTGGAATGCACTAAAATGTTGGTATGAGTAGGTTACATGCATTATACAGCAAGCGAAAAAATTTAATCGGACATAACATGGATTCATACTCCCTCCTTCCATCTACATAGGGTGTAATGAGATCTTTAAGACCGCCTTTGACTATTGACAAGATTAATAGTACATGACATTCACAATGTGAAAATTATATCATTGAAAGAATCTTTCACAAACGAATTTAACGGTGTGCTTTGTGTAAGTTGCATGTCATATATCATTGCTCTAATATTTGGTCAAAGTTAGCATCGAAAAACGCATTAGGCCCTATATAGATGGAAGGAGGGAGTAGCTTTGAATAGCATTTGTATAGTAAAACGGGGCAAGACTCTCTCTTTGTGTGGTGTGAATAGTTTTATTTTTTCGTTTTCTTTTTGGTTGAGGGAAGTGCGAATTGATTTGGTACGTACAAGTACAATATTATGACACATTAGGCTTGTCCCTGAAATTCAACCCGCATCTTGTTATATCCCGAAAATTCAGATATCGTGCTCCCAAAACTAGCGCCTTCACAACCCGCGCCTTTCTATCCCGAAATTACAATGCGCGCGAAAACTCCCTCTAGCTGCCAAATCCCGACACGCGAAATCCCCCTTCTAACCCTGAGCCGAAAGCGCCGCTAGTTCAAATCGGTGGGGGGGGGTACTTTTGTAACACACCCTACATTTTGGACAAGCGTGTTCCTAAGTCATGCTTCACCCCCTCCCATCACCCCCTTTTCGCCATTCGAAATCCCAGGCCGCCATAACCTCTCCACTCCAGCCGCGAAACCCCACCCTCCTTCGTCCACCACGTCACCGCTGCCCAGCCGGAGCCTCTTCCCCGACGACGTCGTCCACCACAATAGCTCGACGTCCCTTGTCCACCTCCCTGGATGAGGATCCTCGTCCATCTCGCCGTCCCGCCGGTTCAGCCGCCCCGTCCTCCACCTCCAAGGAGCTGCTCCGACGATCGCCTCGTCTATCGCGGCTGCTCCATCCCCACAGCGCCGCCTTAACCTGCTCCACCAGAACTGCAGCATCCTCACCGACTCCTCGGACGAAGCCGAGGCCTACTCGACGCCACCAAAGAGGCTGTACACTCATCGCATCGCACCTTCTCCTTAACTCGACCTCCCGGCACCGACGGTGCTCCATCTCGCACCCCCATGGAGCGGCTACCTTGAAGTCGGCACCGCGGGCGACATCTCCATGGCGGCTCTCCCCCAGCGCGAGGCCCCTTCGGCGGCAGCGTCCATACCAGCCGGATCTGCTGCTGCTGCTCCGGCTCTCGCTCGATCGCTCGCTCGCCCAGCTGCTGCTGCTGCTCTCCCCCTCACTCGTGCTGCTGCTCTGCTCCGATTAAGCCACACTTCAGTCGACTGAATCGACTTTTGGGTCAGTC
>NC_041386.1:33909827-33998975 GCF_002162155.2 Triticum dicoccoides | reverse complement strand
GTAGCAGGGACGGGGGCTCGCCGGAGAGGTACCCCACTATCTATCTTAGGGTTCAGGGTGGGGGGGCCTAGAGGGCTGGCCGAGGCGGCGGTGGCGAGTTGTTTCGGGGCGGCGAGGCGGCGCTGGGGCCGGGGTTCGGCCGGTGCTGGCTGGCGGCTCAGGAGGGTGCAGGTTGAAGATGAACTGCATGCCCTTCCTAAACTACATGTCAAGTGCCTCTCTGCTACCATTGCGTTCAGTTTCGACAGTAGCATTCAGATTCCACAGTAAATTTCAGTTTCGGCAATTAAGTTCAGAGTCAACAGTTTTTACCTCATCTGTTGTAGTCAGGTGGTTTTTGGTGATGTTAATTTTACATCCATTTTACATCATCTATTGGAAATGCTATTAGAATCCCACTTGAGATTGACGATGTCTGTCTTGTGCTGCTTCAGCCTTGACGTCTTACGGCTCACCGGAGCTGCTCCAAGGACAGAACGATCCATCACAACAGAGCAGTGCCCTGGACACCGTCTATAGATTCCTTAGATCTTCCTCCACACCTCCGACAGCCACCTCTGCCTCAACTGCTTCAGCGACCAACCCAATAATGCTGAGGTCGACACGGCTACGGCAAAGAGGTTGTACACTTGTTGCATCACTTATTACTATACATTCACGTCGATCCATTAGGGCTATTTTGGTTCAACGGAAAAATATCGATCCACTAGTTGTTACCATCACTCTAAATTTCTGCATGCTCTCCTTACATAATCTCACCATATTTTTTTCGTATGCATGTCAGATATTGTACACAGTCATGCTGAACATGTAGAGAAAAATAGAAGAGTTTTGCGCGGCAATACAATGTCATGCAAACATCGCTCCATGGTGGGTTCAATGGCAAACCCTCCCCACCCCTCTCCAGATTGTGATCCAGAGGAATATATCTGTTCTGAGGTGGATTCGGACGCCGCTGACCACTCCTATTTACCCCCCAAGGTGTTTGCTCTACCTTGGCATGATGATGTTAGCCATATCATGCATATGTTGCCTTGCAGTTCCTACTTTTGACATCATATATGTCATATGCTTAGTTTAGACATGTTCTGTAATGCCACATGTTTAGTTTCTATATCATATATGGGAATTATGCAGTCTCATGTCTTTTAGCCAGCCATAATATATGTGAAATGTGCAATGCCATCCTGTTTAACTAGGCATCATATATTTGAATGATATCTTGCCATTCCTTTTCTTCATTACATTTCCATTTGTCGACAATGTTTGTACATTAAACTACTCTTCCTGTGAATCAGCCATTTGGGTGGGAGATGGAAAAATCTGGAGTGAAAACAAGGCCTTCAGAGCAGACAGTGCTACCTGTCGAAGCAGATCTCTTGTTGGGTCCCGATAGCTCCTCAGAGATGGATTCAGAGACATACGACCAGTCCTATTCCCCCACTGAGGTGTATGCTCTAACTTGGCACGGTTATACTGTTCATGTCATGCATACAGTGTCTTGCATTGCATAGTTTAGACATCATATACACAATATTCAACACCATGTTCTTAGTTCAGACATCATATCGAATGCCCTCTGTTTAGCATATAAATCGCATATGTGAATTAAATGACGCGATCCTGATTACTTAGATAACATGTAGGTGAATTATGTCATGCGATCCTGTTTAGTTATTCATCATATCTTTGAATTATGTTATGCTATGCTATCCAGTTTAGATAGACATCATATATGTGAAATTATGTCATGCTATCCGTTTTAGTTAAACAATATACATGTCAACTATTTCATGCCCTTTTTTTCCACACTATCTATTGCATCTGTCTCTCATACAATGTCTGTACATTCAACTATGTTTCCTATTTATCAGCCATTTGAATTGGAGCGGGTGATGCCAGTATCTAGCGGACTAAAAACACGGTCTTCAAATAAAATAGTGCTACCTCTTGGTGGAGATAGCACCCCGGTTGTACATGCACAAGAACCAGCCCTACCACACATAACCCAAACTCTCGCAGATTGTACCCCTACTACGATGGACAGAGAACCAGCTTCACCCAATCTAACCCCAACCCCAGCCAATACTAACCCAGTTCCTGTTGACACAGCACCATCTCCACCACAGAGCTCCCAAACAAGAGCAGTTAGTAAGGTAGCTCCAGTGCCCAAAGGGCCAGTACTATCACGGCGAACCCCAACTCCACCAGTTAGTACGCCTATTCCTGTGGAGGAAGCACAACCAGCTAGTCGTAGTTTAGCATCTATCACATTTGATGTTGTTAAATCGTATGTGCGTATCTTCCCATCTTGGAAATATTATACTGAAGATGAAGGAAAATGCCAGTTGCAGGTGTTTGTCCAGGAGTTATGTGTAAGTAATGTTATTCATGGCAATTACTTTGCTTCGTCCCATACATCCTACCTCCATGATGGTTATAATACAGCAAATTTTCCCATTTTTCTCTATAGAGAAGGACCGATTTGAAAACTCAGGATGAGGTAACCTATGCTAATACCTCTGCTATCTTCAAGAATGCTTGGTGGCAGTATCGGAATTACCTGAAGAAAACGTACTTCACCGGCAAAGAAACTCATCAAATTCCCTTATGTTCTCCTGAGACACATTTACTGGACGATGACTAGGAACGCCTTGTTCTGTACTGGTCCCAAACCAAGAATGTGGTGTGGTCTATGAGCTCATTTTCTATTTTTAAGTATTATATTCTTGCGTTTTACTGTACTCTGTTCATGTAGAACAAGTGCCTAAACCTGAAGAACAACTGTTCTAATTTAAGATTCCATTGCTACCATAGGACATAGATATATGTTTGTTTGATGCTTTTATTATGTACTAGTACTTGGCAATAGAAGACTTGGTAGTTTAATCATGTCCACCTTACTAATGAACTGGTTCACCGAAATGAGTTTCATATAGTAGTACATGCTAAACTTGTTATGTGTCTGCTTGTTTCTTCTTTTAGAATGCTGGCAGAATATTGGGGAAGAGTGCCTTATTAAGCAATGATCAAGGAAGTAATGTAGATAAGGTTCAGGATAGTGACACATCCTGTCTTGGTTTATTGTCGGAGTTACTGGCCACTACCGCTTGCACAAGCTATTCAAACTCACTGTCTGAATCAGTTCGGTTTCTTGAGTCTCAACTACAAGCTGAAAGACATCGATCAGCTGTGTTGCGACAAGAAGCAGAAGGACTGCGGAAGTCCCTGGAGCATTCAGATGCATAATTTCTGGTGCAACAGCAAGCGTTGGAGGATTTTAGCGCCAAACAGGACAAAGCTAATCAGCTTGCTAAGCTTATTGCCAACATGGTGGATACCCAGGATAACGTTTCTTGAGCTCTTCTGAAGTTGTTTCAGTTATGCTCTTGTTTTGCTGCCACGTTTATTTGCACTGGTGGCCAATTTTGACGGCCAGTGTATATGATATGCTGCTTTGTTCCCTATATTTGCACTGGTGGCGAACTTTGATGCCCAGTGGATGTAATATGTGTAATAGCCGTGATAGCCTATCGTTAGTTGATTGCTTATTTATTTCCTTGTTGTCTTGTTTATTTGTTTGCTTGTAGTCATTGCAGTTCTTTTTCCGCGGTTAACTAGTGGCTGGAATAACCTATTTTTTAAAACTAGGCCACAATAACCATGGGCTAATATTTATTGTAGTGACACTGGGCCTCCTACGGGCCGTAGAAACAGTGGGCCTTTTACGGGCCGTAGAAACAGTAGGCCTTCTACGGGCCGTATCATCAATGGGCCTTATACGGGCCGTATGATCGATTGGCCAAACATGGGCCAATAACAGGCCGCATTATGGCCGTAAACGGTCTAGAGTTGGAATCGTCCGTTCATGGGCCGACCGTAATGGGCCATCGTTAATAGGCCGTATTTGATGACGCTATGAAAACGGCCCAACGTATTAACGGACCACAAACGGGCCGACTGTAACCACGGGCTGAATTTGGCCCACAAGCAGAAAATGACAGTAATGGGCCGTAAGTAAACGAATGCTGGAAATGAGCCCAAGAATAAATGGGCTCTGAGAAGGCCGAAAGATAACATGGGCTGGAAACAGCCCAACGGAATAACGGGCCGTTAATGGGTATAAAGTGATACACTGTTCATTATGGGCCAGTTTCACCATGGGCTGTTAATGGGTGTAAAGTGATACACTGTTCATTACGGGCCAATTTCACCACGGGCCGTTAATAGGCCAAGAGTTACATAGGGCCTCATATGGGCCGAAAGACGTCATGGGCCATACATGGGCCAGAAGTGAAAACGGGCTGGAATCATATTGGATGGCCCAGATGATGCTACTGGGCCTAATTCGGATAGGGCGTAACGGGCCTTGGGTTAGTGGGCTGTAAATGGGCTATATGCGAACATGCCGTTAACATGCTTTCCATGGGCCGGCCCGCCAGCTTTTGACCAAGTCAAACGGGCCGACCTTTTCACAGGAATGAGCCTCTGTTGGGCCGTGCCACATGTCGATGTATCATAGGCGCCTATCTGACCCACTGACGAGCTGACACGTGTTTCGTTCGGCCAATAAGAATTTTACACGTGGAAATTTCCCATTGGTCGGGGCTGTTAACAGGTTATCGGATCCAAAACCCGACCCGATAGCTTAACGGCGTTCCGTTATGGTGGATGCCACGTGTCGGTCACCCTTGACGAAAGCACTTCTGTGACGCGCGATTTATCGTCATGGAAGTGGAAACTTCCGTGATGATAATTTTGGTAATGTCATGGAACACTTCTATGACAGCATAGGTATGACTATCTTGATTCTATCATAAATTTGTCATCGATGTACATGCATGACAAAAAAAGCGACCTACTGTGACAAACACGTATCATCACGGAAGTGTATTTTTTTTGTAGTGGAGAGAGAGTTGAGTGTTGGGGAGACTATCATTTGAAGCACAAGAGCAAGGAGTTCATCATCAACACACCATCTATTACCTTTTGGAGAGTGGTGTCTCCTAGATTGGTTAGGTGTCACTTGGGAGCCTCCGTCAAGATTGTGGAGTTGAACCAAGGAGTTGGTACGGGCAAGGAGATCGCCTACTTCGTGAAGATCTACCCTAGTGAGGCAAGTCCTTCGTGGGCGATGACCATGGTGGGATAGACAAGGTTGCTTCTTCATGGACCCTTCGTGGGTGGAGCCCTCCGTGGACTCGCGCAACCGTTACCCTTCGTGGGTTGAAGTCTCCATCGACGTGGATGTACGATAGCACCACCTATCGAAACAACGCCAAAAATCTTTGTGTCTACATTGCGTTTGCTCCCTCCAAACTCCTCCCTTTACCTTCATGTGCGATGTTTTACATTCCGCTGCTATACTCTTAGACTTGCATGTGTAGGTTGATTGCTTGACTTGAGCTAAGTTGTTAAAATCTACCAAGACTTAAGATTGGGGAAAGGCTAGATTTTTATTTGGTCAAGTAGTCTAATCACCCCCTCTAGACATACTTTCGATCCTACAAGTGGTATTAGAGATTTGGTCTCCATTTGCCTTGATTTCCATAGCTTTTTGGTGATCATAGCTTTGGTTTAACAACCTAGGAGAGTATGGCGTCTAGCGAGGGAAATTACCACCATAGAGGTCCTTACTTTGATGGTACTAATTTTGCTAGTTGGAAGCATAAGATGAAAATGCATATTCTTGGGCATAACCCCGCCGCTTTGGCTATTATGTGTATTGGCTTGCAAGGTGAATTCTTTGATGGGAGAGAACCAAACCATGAAGCTACCGCAGAAGAGTTGAAGATGCTGCAATACAATGCTCAAGCTTGTGATATTTTCTTCAACGGATTGTGCCCCGAAGAATTCAACAAAATCAGCCGTCTTGAGAATGCAAAGGAAATTTGGGATACTTTGATTGATATGCACGAGGGTACCGACTTCGTCAAGGAATCCAAATTGGACGTGCTTCAAAGTCAGCTTGAAAAGTTCAAAATGAAGGATGGTGAAGGTGTCGCTGAAATGTACTCTAGGATCGCTCTCATCACAAATGAGATTGCCGACTTAGGAAGTGAAGAGATGACCGATAGATTCATCATCAAGAAGATCCTAAGAGCCTTGGATTGGAAATATGATACTGTGTGCACATTGATCCAAATGATGCCTAGCTACAATGATCTCAAGACAACAGAAGTCACTGGAAGAATTGTTGCTCATGAGATGTCACTCAAGGATAAGGACGAGCTTCATAACAAGTTAAGTGGTGCTTACAAAGCCTCATGTGATGCTCCTACTCCATCAAATGAGAAACAAGCCTTCAATGAAGAATTGAGACTAATGGTGAAGAACTTCAACAAGTTCTACAAGAGTAGAAGTAAGGAAAGGAGTTCCAAGTCAAGGTCCTACAATGACAAAAGATCTTCGAGTCATGAACGTAATTGCTACAATTGTGGAAGACCTGGACACTACTCCAATGAGTGTACGACTCCCTATAAAAGAAGAGAAGATTCACCCAAAAGGAGAAGTAGAAGAGAAGAATCACCACCTAGAGAGAGGAGTAGAGATGATCTTTATGAACGAAGAACATCACGGAGAAGCAAGGATTCGAAAAGGAAGGACAAATCATCAAGGAGCTACACAAAACGAAGACATCAATCTCATGTTGGTGAACGGGTATCTGGCTCCGACTCTGACAATCACTCCGAGAGAAGTTATCACTCCGACTTTGAATATACTCAAGATGAAGGTGTTGCCGGTCTAGCACTTGTGTCAACCAACTCCTACGACATATTTGACTCACCAAATGAAGGAATTTGAAGATGCTTCATGGCTAAAGGACCAAAGGTATCACACGCCGAGTATGTTGGTTTCAATAGTGATGAAGATGATTTGCTAGGTGATGATGATTTACTTGTTGACAACTCTAATGATGAAAACTATGATGAACTTGCTATTAATCATGCTAATCAAGATAAAACAAATGACTATGATAAGGAGATTGAGCGTATAACTAAAGAACTAAACACTCTTAAGTTAGCTCATGAAACTACCTTGGAAGATCATCGAGAACTTTTAAAAACTCATGAGAAGTTACGCTTTGAAAAGCTCAACCTTGAGCAAGAGCATGGGTTCTTAAAGGAAATCAATGATGATCTTCGCAAGAAAAGTTCTTCTTACATTGCCAAGCATTTACTCTTGTCTACTTACATGCCACAAGTTAAATCTAGCAACAAGAGTAGGAAAGATTCTTCTTCTAGTAGTAACAACAATCATGCTAAATCCAATATTGTTGCCTCTAGTAGTTCTCTTGATTCCACTAATGATTCTCTTAGCCAAGTTACACTTGAGCAAGAAAATAGCCTATTGAAGGGAATTATAGAGAAAGGTGTCTACAAGAGGCTTGCCGGAAGTAAGCAATTTGACGAAATTGTACGCAAGCAAGGAAGGCACCAGAAGAATCAAGGTATTGGTTTTGAACGAAAGTTCAATGCCAATGGAGTTGAGTGGGAAGAAGATCAATACCCCAAGACAAAGTTTGTTCCTCAACAAGAGAAGTATGATCCTACTTCTTTCCAAGGGACACAAGCTCAAGATGATCTTCCACCACAAGACCACAAGCAAAAAGGCAAGGACAAGCTCCAAGAGAAGATTTATGCATTTGAAGAAGCTCCTAAGGCCTTGGTCAAGTGGGTTCCCAAGACTACATCAAGTTCTACTACATCAAGTACGACTACAACTCCAAGGATTCCCATCAAGATGATGTGGATCCCGAAGAATAAGAACTAGAGAGTTCTTGAGGGTGACTCCGCCAACATACTTCACTCATATCACTTTGGTGAGAACAAGTGTAAACAACTTCCACATCTTGCACTAGTTCAAGGAGTCACAAACCCTCTTGTTGGTAAGACGAGGGACAAGGTAACCTAATTCTTTCATGGACATCATCTTGTGTGTACATCACTCTATGTTTATGGATATCCTTGTTTGTTTCTTGTGGGACTAACCCGTGTAGGTATAGAAAGTGCAACTCACTCCAATGGATTGCTCCAAATGATCTACATCAACATTGAGCATCCACGTCTTCAACATCTACATGAAGTCATCATCGACAAAACCCAAGGTTAGTTCATCCCTCTTAGGGGGGATATCACATCTAAGGGGAGCTTTACTCTAATCAATTGAGGTAAAGCAGCTCTAATGGTGTGAACACAACAATGCTTTGTGTAAAAGTGGTAACCCCACTTGTGCTTAAACGATGAGTATGACCTACGATCAAATGTTCACATTTGACTCCTAAGTCAATATACTCAAATATAGATGACCTAGTCATCGCCAATTGCTTGATAGATGCTAGAATGTTTGTGCATGCTTTGCCACATATTTCATTTGCCATTTTATTGAGTGAGCATGCTAATTGCATATTTTACTCATTCGAGGACATCCAATTGTTGCCTTGATTATTTGGCCTTTTCTCTTTTGCCAAATGGATGGACAAGAATGCCTAAGAACCTCCTCTAGCTATCTATGCTTTTCTCATCTCAAACTCTATTCATGCTACATTACAAAGTTTGATCAAGTCAATTTCGAACCACTCTGTGAGGAGCACTCAGAGTTCCCGATTCGTCATAGGCTTAAACTTCCAAAACTTGTTTGTGCATTTCGGTATGACCGAGTCATTCACTTCGGTCACACCGAGTCAACCAAGTTGATCTAGGTTTTTCATCTCGGTGCAACCGATTTGAACTTTCCGGTCACACCGAGTTGCAGTAACCTCTTGTGATTCTGCATCTCGGTGCCACCGAGTTGTTCCACTCGGTCACACCGACAGGGTCGGGATATATATATCCACGGGTGAGATTTTGGAAATTTCTTCAAAAGCCCGCAGCCCGCTTGTATCCTGCTCTGCCTCCTCGAGTCTCCGGATCGTCTCCTCGCCGCCAGCGACCTCCCACCGCTGGTTTCCGTCACCATCAATGGAATTCTGCTCCGCCGTTGTCACCGTAGCGAACTCCCGCGGAACTAGGGTATGGGTTCAATACTTTGTGCTATTTACTTACTCCGATTCCTAGCACATTGCTTCGCCATGATCTTTTCAACGTATGAAAACAATCTATCCAGAGAAAATATCCTTTAGGTTAGGTTTGATTCGAAAATTTAGGGTTAGGTCTCCGCCGAACTCATCTTGGACCGACCGAGTTGTAGAAATCGGTCTCACCGATTTGGCTTAGGCCATTGCACATGCATTTTTCGGTCTGACTGAAAATTGCAAATCAGTGCGACCGAGTTCGACTCTCTGAGAAATCCTAGCAATCTCGGTGTCATCAAGCTGTGACTTGGTATGACCGAGTTCACTAGTTTAGGTTCCAAAGTTGCTTCGGTATCACCGAGTTTAACAAACCGATAGTTCCGAAATGCTTTCTATGGAGAACTAAAACTAAGTTTTTGACTCATCTGTTTTGCAAAACCCTGCACTTTGTGATGCTCATCCATTCTACCTCATCTATATCTATTCATAGGGTTTGATGTCAGTTTTCCTGCCAAGATGTCTGACCAGAGTGATAGCCAAAACAGATCTGAAGAGCCAGTGCAAATGAGTGAGGGCACTAGTCCCTCAAGCACCTCAAATGATGGCAGCAGAAGCACTCTCAGTAATCTGCCTAAGACAACCACCAGGTCAAGGAAGAAGAAAACCTCAGATTCTGAAGATGAGGACTATGCAGTCACTGAGGAGGATGTCAGCTCCAAGAAGATGGTGCTGAAGAAAGAGTATGGTACTGCTGCAACTAGAAAGCCTGATTTGCACAAGAAGGCCCCTGCCAAGAGGGTGCCAACCTTAAAGGTCAGAGCCTCAACTGATGAAACCTCTAAGCCAACTAGAGGTCACTAGAGAGGGAAAGAAGAGGAAGGAGAGGGTCAAGAAGACCACTGCCAGAGTGCTTGGTAGATCCTCCATAATGAGAGAGCCAAAAGAAGATGAAGAGGAAGAGGATGCTGCTCCAGCACCCAAGTCTCAGAAGCTCATGGGAGATGCAATCAAGTCAGGGGCTTCAACATCAAAGCCCAAAACTTCTCCCAAAGCAACAGCTGAAGCTCAGAAGCCTTCTAAACCCAAGAGAAGCACCAGAAACATTCCTGCTGAAGAAAAGAACAAGGCCCCAGTGCCTGAAGCTGAAGAAGAAGATGCAGAAGCCCAAGTGCTGAGAAAACTGGAACCAATGATTCCAGAACACAATTACACTCATCCAGTGGCCGAGGACATGAACATCAGAAAGGATGCAGGATTGAGACTTTGGAGGCAGTCTGATCCATATGCTATAAGAAGGAGAACTGCAGTGGACTATAGGTTCCACACCAAAGAACAACAAGATTTCTATGAGACCATTCTGCTTGACAAGAAGCCAATTGTCTATGATATGAAATGGGTCGATTGGGAATTCATTGATGAGAATGAAGACTTCTTCCTAGGTGTACATGAAAGCTTCAAAGCTTGTGGAGTTGATAATTTTTTGAGGCAGAAGCTTACCAAATGGAATGATGAGCTCATTATGCAATTATACTCCATTGCTCATTTCTATCCGGATGGCAGAATCGTGTGGATGTCTGAAGGTACAAGGTACCAATCAACTGTAGATGAGTGGGCCAAGTTGATCAATGCCCCATAAGAGTAAGAGGATGATTTGGATGTGTATGCCAAAAAGAAGAAAGACCACAACTCAATGGCAAATATGTACAAGGAGATCCCTGACAAAGCTTTGGAGACACACAAGCTTGGATCTATGCTCTATTTGTTGTCTGGTCTGCCTACCATCAACACCATCTTAAGGCATACTATGTTACCCAAATCTGGAGATCACAAGATGATCAGAGGACATTCCATCAACTTGCTGTAAATCTTTGATATACCACAAAAATTCAAGGTCATGAGTCTGATTGTGGAGACAATCAAGAGGACATCTGCTGACCAGAAAGGATCTTGTGGGTATGCTCCACACATTCAGGTGCTCATCAACTCAAAGATGGGCACATGTACTTACTTCTTGGACAAGGAGCATTTACCCTTGCACCCAGATTTTGAAGATAACGAAGTTGTGATGAATGAGAATGAACCTTCATCAGCACAAGAACAATAGAAGAGAGCTAAGGCAAAGGAAGAAAAGGCTGCAAGGATGCCAAGTGCGGAGGAAGCATCTCAGGTATTCTTAAAGAGCAAACAAGATCAGCTAGGTTATCTAATACAAGCAACATTGAGGATTGAGAAGGGCTTGGCTACCCTGACTCGGAATCAGGAGAGCTTGGAAAGTATTGTTGAGACAAAATTCTATGATCTTGACCTCAATGTGACTGAGATACATACCGCAGTTGAGTAGCTCCAGGAGGAAGAAGAGGAGAAGAGAGGGAAGGCAACTATGGATGCTTTTCAACGTGTGCCAAGGAGTCAGAGGTCAGCTGCAGTGCCAGTATCAGAACAAGAGCTACTTCATCTGCACCAGCAGTGACAGTTTCAGTGCCACCTCCAGCACCTGCTCCATCAGCTCCAACCACATCAAATGATGCATTCGTCCTTGGAGTTCTCTCTACACCACCTCCCGAAGACCAAGCCTAAGAGACGCATAGCACTACGCATTTTCAAACTTTTTGGTAACTTGTTGCCAAAAGGGGGAGCAATGTATAGATCATAGGCTTCGAGAGAGAGTGTTTTGCTTCTTTGTCTCTCTTGCATTTTGGTTGAACTTTATTGTGTGATTGTTTGATACTTTATGTCTGTGTGAGATACTTGTATGATCATGTGTTTCATCATATGCTACGTTAATGTTTGCTTGGATGACATTATCCTTATATGATCATTCACTTTGCTTGGTGATGAGTGCATGTTTTAATTCATATCATTTTGAGCGCTCCACCAAGATGTATGTGACATGGAAGAGTGACCCATGATCCTAATCGATTGTGCATTTGCATTCAAAAGTAAATCTTAAATAGTGCACAAATTTAGGGAGAGCTCTTGCTTATCACATACTTCTCAAAGCGATGATGTATTTCAATCTTATTATCAATTGTCGAAGCTTTGATCTATATGTTGTCATCAATTACCAAAAAGGGGGAGATTGAAAGTGCAACTATCCCTGGGTGGTTTTGGTAATTACTAACAACATATAGCTCATTGAGCTAATGCTATTTCAAGATAAATATTTTAGGAAAGTTCAATGATTGGCATGGCATGGATTAGGATTGTGGACCACTCAAAATGCTAAGGACACATATTGGCTCAAGCTCAAGACTCTACATTTTACTTTTAGTGATCCAAAATCACATTGAGTCCATAGGAAAAGCCAATACTATTAAAATGGGATGAGGTGTTTCTTAATGGCTTGCTTGCTCAAAATGCTTAGTGATATGCTCCAAAACCCCTCAACTAGTGTCTCATATCCACATATGTCCCAAAATCAAAAGTCAAACTTGGCCCCACCGAAATGTTCTATCCGGCACCACCGAGTTTACTTGACATAGCCACTGCCACAAACCCTAGTCACTTAGGTCTCACCGATAGGGATCTCGATCTCACCGAGATGGGATTACAAACTCTCTGTTTCCCTTTGTAACATTTCGGTCCAACCGAGATGAGTGATCGGTTCCACCGAGTTCGCAATGCAAACTCTCTATTTCCCTTTTGTAACGTTTTCGTCTCACCGAAATGTGCAATTCGGTCCCACCAAGTTTGCCTAACAAACTCTATGGTTAGCATATTATCAAAATTGGTCCCACCGAGTTTGTGTAATCGGTCTCACCGAGATTACGTTATGCCCTAACCCTAATGAAATCGGTCCCACCGAGTTGACATGTCGGTCCCACCAAAAAGCCTAATGTTCACATTTTGAACTGAATCGGTCCGACCGAGTTCTCTGATCCTGTCCCACTGAGTTTGGTAAATTGTGTGTAATGGTTAGATTTGTGTGGAGGCTATATATACCCCTCCACCCTTCCTTCATTAGTAAGGAGAGCCATCAGAACATGCCTACACTTCAGCATTCATTTTCTAAGAGAGAACCGCCTACTCATGTGTTGGGACCAAGATATTCCATTCCAACCATTTGAGCCTTGATCTCTAGCCTTCCCCAAGTTGCTTTCCACTCAAATCATATTTCCAACAAATCAAAATCTGTGAGAGAGAGTTGAGTGTTGGGGAGACTATCATTTGAAGCACAAGAGCAAGGAGTTCATCATCAACACACCATCTATTACCTTTTGGAGAGTGGTGTCTCCTAGATTGGTTAGGTGTCACTTGGGAGCCTCCGTCAAGATTGTGGAGTTGAACCAAGGAGTTTGTACGGGCAAGGAGATCGCCTACGTCGTGAAGATCTACCCTAGTGAGGCAAGTCCTTCATGGGCGACGACCATGGTGGGATAGACAAGGTTGCTTCTTTGTGGACCCTTTGTGGGTGGAGCCCTCCGTGGACTCGCGCAACCGTTACCCTTCGTGGGTTGAAGTCTCCATCAATGTGGATGTACGATAGCACCTGCAAAAAATTTCCGTGTCTACATTGCGTTTGCTCCCTCCAAACTCCTCCCTTTACCTTCATGTGCAATGTTTTACATTCCACTGCTATACTCTTAGACTTGCATGTGTAGGTTGATTGCTTGACTTGAGCTCAGTTGTTAAAATCTGCCAAGACTTAAAATTGGGAAAAGGCTAGATTTTTATTTGGTCAAGTAGTCTAATCACCCCCCTCTAGACATACTTTCGATCCTACAAACGTATCAAACGCCACTGTCGATAATGGCGGCACGACATCCGACGAGGCTGACAACCCATGAGTGGATCTTCAAGCTTCCCCAGAATGTCACACCAACCATGAAGGAATCCCCGAGGACCTGGACCCCGATGACCTCTTTGAAGGGGCCGACTACAATTACGTGCCAGAATCCTAGGAAGATGAGAACCTCAGTGCTGTGGACTTCGTAGTTCCCGAAGACCTTGTCGAGCAAGAACGCTTCCGGCGGCACCTCATCGCCACTGCCCGAAGCATGAAGCGGAAGTAGCAACAACTGCAGGCCAACGAAGATGCACTAAATGACAAGTGGGTCGAAATACCGAACAAGATATCTAAGAACGGCGCCATAGTGCACCTAAATCCTATCCACGTAGGCATCTGTTGCCTGAGTTTGATGATGAACTAACTACCGATGTGCCCGACCGACCTCCCAGAGGGCGCGACAAGCCAGTGCGGGAAAATTTCCACACCCAACCAGCTCCATGCCATCACAACATGGACCATGTGGATAACTTAGACCCTCATGATGTTCGACGTCGGATAGAGGCAAACTGGGTGCCACCTTGGTCCATTTACGAATCAAGAAGGCGCGAAACTGTGAGACTTGACGGCTACGATGCCTGGATGGACATGAACGACCGAGCTTGAGACTAGGCCTACACGTGGATTTCCCCCAATATTCGGTGCGACGCTACTTGGACCCGAGGCCCCGCTCACCCAATCTGTTTCATAGAGAGGTTAATGGAACACCAGTTCCCAGACGGGTTCAAACCTATCAACATCGAATCGTACGATGGCACAACCGACCCAGCGGTGTGGGTCGAGGATTTCCTCTTACATATACATATGGCCAATGGAGGTGACGTCCATGCCATCAAGTATCTGCCGCTCAAGTTAAAGGGGCCGACAAGGAATTTGCTGAATAGCCTGCCTCATCACTCCATCGGGAGATGGGAAGCCCTCAAGGATGCCTTTAGGGCAAATTTCCAAGGAACCTATGCCCGACCTCCGAAGCCGGCGACCCCAACCGCGTCATACAGCAATCCAGTGAATCAGCTCGGAAGTTCTGGAACATGTTTCTCACCAAAAAGAACCAGATTATAGACTACTCCGACACTGAGGCCATCGTGACATTCAAGAATAACATTCGAGATGAATGGCTCGCCCGACAGCTCGACAGGACAAGCCAAGGACTATGGCAGCCCTCACCTCACTCATGACCCGCTTTTGAGTGGTAGAGGATAGCTGGCTGGCCCGCAGTACTCACAACGGTGAGGCGGGCACATCGGGGACTCGCGGCGCCAATGGCAAGTCCAAGCGTAATAAAAATAAGCATAGACATAGAAATGGCGGGAGCGATACAGAGGATGTCACAGTTAATACAGGGTTTAACGGAGCTAGATCTAGACAGAAAAGGAAGCACTTTAAAGGGAACAAGGATGGACCCCGCTAGCTAGACAAGATCCTTGATAGGTCATGCCAAATCCATGGTACCTCAGACAAACCAGCAAACCACACTAACAGGAATTGCTGGGTCTTCAAACAAGCTGGCAAAATGGCGATGGAGGGGAATAGTAAAGCCCAACCTCACAACGAGGACGAGGATGATCCTCGGCGGCCAAATAATGGAGGCCAAAAGCAGTTTCCTCACAAGGTGAAGGACGTAAACATGATCTACATCACCCGCATCCCCAAGAGGGATAGGAAACATGCACTCCGGGATGTCTACGCGTTGGAGCCCGTCGCCCCGAAGTTCAATCCATGGTTAGCTTACCCGATCAGATTTGACAAACACGACCATCTGACTAGCATCAGGCACGGTGCATCGGCTGTGCTAATCCTAGACCCGATCATCGATGGCTTTCATCTGACGCGCGTCCTCATGGATGGAGGTAGCAACCTCAATTTAATCTACACTAATACTATCAGAAAGATGCGCATCGACTCATCTAGGATCAAGCCCAGCACCACCACCTTTCAAGATGTGATACTAGGCATCTAAGCTCGCTGCACAAGAACTGTGACACTGCAGGTAATCTTCGGGTCACCTGAGAACTTCAGGAGCAAGGAATTAATCTTCAACATTGTACCTTTTCGCACCGGATACCACACACTTCTAGGGTGCACCACATTTTCTCGCTTCAACGCAGTCCCGCATTATGCTTACTTGAAGATCAAAATGCCAGGACCAAATGGTGTTATTACAGTCAATGGCAACACTGAATGCTCTATCCGGATGGAGGAGTAGACCGTGACTTTCACAAACGAGGTGTAGGCATCCAAGGAGGTAGCCTGTGCGGGCAAGCGCACCGCCAGCTCATCGAAGCGTACGTGGGCCGGTCTAGCTGACCTCGGACAAGCACTCTCCCACCCTAAATAGGGTTACGGGCCCCTCGCGTGCCTCCCCTGGAATGGGCATTGCATCCCGGGGTGCATAACTTTGCATTAAAAATTCCCTGGGTCGCACAGGAGCCAAAATAATGGAAATGCCGGGATTGACTAGACCGAGCAGCGATGCGCTTCAGGCTTGCACATCGGTGAGGTTCTGTCAAAGACCTAGCCAAGAATAGCATGCCCATGTGGCTTTAACCACCCAACTAGCATCCAAATAACTCTTCAAAGGACTCGACCGATGAAAGCATCAAGCTCATGAACGATCGAGGTTGCAGGCAGCCCATATCAACTTCGCCATCAATGAAGATGAGCTGGTCAATAGCATGGAGACGCAGACGAGCGGCAGGAAGTAGCTCAGGCTAATAAACCCAATGACATGTCTACCCTGTTTAGATTTACTCTATCTTTTCTTTACATTCCTTGCATTGTATCCTTTCAAAATTCTTTTTGCCCAAGTCGGCATGTACGGCTTGACCATATGAAATAAAGAAATTGCGCCCCTCAAGGTTCTTTAGAACTTCCTCATAATTACTGCCTTTGAGGCTAAAAGAACACATTATGATACAATGGGCTTCACTTCTTTATTGCATGCCCCAAATATAAGCTCGAGGTACTCGACGTCTCAGATGTTTGCATTATATAAATCAGTTTTGAACCTAGATTTTGGTTAATAGTTGGGTTGCTCAGCTCCTATGTTTACCCCTTATGTTTCTGACCATTTCGGCTAAGGGCGTAATGGGAGAACCACAACGATAGTGCCGCCAGCTCGCATGGTAGAGCACCTCAGTGAAGAAAGCCGAAAACTGACTGTCTGGGTAAGCGTAAACTGGTCGACCGTCCGAAGACTGCGTTAGGCGACGTGTCGTTAGCGATCACCCATGTTAAATGAAGGGCTTCTTCCTAGCATTAGTCGAAGTGGTCAGTGGCATAGACCTTGGCTACTTAAGCTGACCACTACGCACACCGGGGGCTTGTCATCATCCCCCATAGTCAAAGCTCCTATGACCAAGTGAAAGTTATAAAGCCGTAATAGTCCGTTTGCCTAGTTCCTATGTGCACGGACCGCCTCCGGGTACCGAGATATTGGCTAAGGGTCACCATTGCCTAAAGGGACACCCTCTATATACTGTACATAGGGGTCGAAGCCGACGACCAACCTCTTTCATTTCAACACGGTCACATAGGAGGCATATTAAATAAAAACGAAATACAACACAATCACATGATGGAATTTAAAGTTGCATTCATTAAAACAAAAAGATAGTTTTTGTACATCCCACACAGTTTGGCATTCCGAAGTACTATCTAAAAACACAAAGTGTCCTTGGGGCACTTGGCTTCGGTAATCTGGGCCCCTTTTGCTACCTCAGCGAAGGACTGCTCCGCGGTCTGAACCTTCCCTTCGGGGGTCCCACGGCAACAACCGCTGCTTCAACAAACTAAAAATGCATCTTCACACAGGTGTACGCTTGCTGAACCCCTTCAGGCATGCGTATCCTTTCCAGCAAGCAACTTGCGGGACGACTTCTAACAGCCGAGCCATGAACCTGAAGAAGCTGGTAGGCAGTACCTCCATGGGCCATAGATTGATGCAGAGTTCTTGGAGCGCTAGACTTTCCATTTGAAGAAGCTCCACTAGCTGCTTCATCCAGTGATTCAACAGCTCCGAACGTGGAGATGCCTGGAACTGCTGCGAGAAGGCCTTCTTCGCCTCATGGCCCTCTCGCTTGCCAAAGTGGTGGGCGGTGTTCGATGCACTCCTCGGGAGATCCAGAAGACATCTGCGGAGTGACAAAGCTAGGTGAGCTCGAGCAAACCCTTGCTACCAAACACACACTGAAGTAAATATGGCTTACCCATGGCAATTTGCTCCACTTGCTGGAGCACCCCACGGTCGGCCTTGGTCTGGGTCTGGAGCTCGGAGTGCGCAAGACGGAGCTTATTGAGCTCTTTGCTTGCCTTCTCCTCCTTGAACTGAAGGGCATGGCACGCCTCGTACATGCCCTTCAGGGTCTCCTCCACCTCTAGGACCTGCGCCCGGTCCCTGCCCCTATCCACCTTATCGGCGGCTAGGTCCTTCTTCGCCTTGGCGGCCGTAGCCTTCTATTGTTGGGCCTCCTCCCGAGCTTTCAAAAGCTCGGCCTTGAGCCCCTCAAGCTCGATCAAGGCCATTGTCATTCAAACAGTTCGACATTACCTTCTATTTGACAAAGCCATCCTTACCCAAAGTAAATTTGACGATGTTTTGGATTTTACCTTGAGATTGCTCGATATGCTTGTTCATCAGATCAAGGTCCTTTTTGGACCTCTGAAGCTTCCGGTTCATCCTCGCAATCACCTCGGAGGCGAAGCTTGGAGGCGAGGTAGAAACCTGCAAACAAGCATTTTACAATTAGCCCTTGTCCCTGTTGAGGAAAACAAAAATTTTCTACGCACACGCAAGATCTATCCATGGAGATGCATATCTATGAGAGGGGGAGAGCATCTTCATACCCTTGAAGATCACTAAGCGGAAGCGTTTATCAACGCAGTTGATGTAGTCGTAGACCTTCACGATCTGTCCCGATCAAGTCCCGAACATACGACACCTCCGTGTTCAGCACACGTTCAGCTCGATGACGTCCTCGCATTCTCGATCCAGCAAGAGGGGCGAAGTAGTAGACGAGTTCCGGCAGCATGACGGCGTGGTGATAGTTAGTGATAAAGAACAATCTCCGCAGGGCTTTCGCCAAGCACTACAAAAACTAGACAGAGGATAAACTAGAGGGACGGGGTTGCCGGCACACGGCTTGGTGTATCTTGATGTATTCCAGGTGCTAGCATTGCCCCTCTATTTATATGTTGAGCCATGGGGTCGAAACTTGGAGAAAGAGCCTCCTCAAAGTTGGTTTTGCCCGCAAGGAAGAGTCCTTCTTGGACTTCCAGGACCAGACGCCACAGTCCTCGGCGTCTAGCCCAGACGCCATGGGCCTCGGTGTCTGGCCCAAGGCCAAACGCCAGGGTCTCTAGCATTTGGACCCTGACCTCTGCAAAACATCCTTTTGCACCGACCTAAAGCCCCATGGGCCCTACCCCTTGGCATAATCATATCATCCTATATATCAATCTTTACTCCCGGACCATTCCGGAGCTCCTCGTCACATCCGTCATCTCATCTGGGACTCCGAACAACATTCGGTCACCAACATACATAACTCGTATAATACTATATCATCAACGAACATTAAGCGTGCAGACCCTACTGGTTCGAGCATGATGTAGACATGCCCGAGACGCTTCTCCAGTCAATAACCAATAGCAGGACCTGGATGCCCATGTTGGTTCCTACATATTCCACAAAGATCTTTATCGGTCGAACCTTTATGACAACATACATAGTTCCCTGATACGTCTCCAACGTATCTATAATTTTTGATTGTTCCATGCTATTATATTATCAACCTTGGATGTTTTATATGTATTTATATGTTGTTTATATGATTTTTGGGGACTAACCTATTAACCTAGAGCCCAGTTCTAGTTTCTGTTTTTTCCTTGTTTTTGAGTATCGCAGAAAAGGAAAACCAAACGAAGTCCAATTGACCTGAAATTTCACGGAGATTGTTTTTGGACCAGAAGAAGCGCATGGAGTACCGGAGATGGACCAGAGGAGTCCTGAGGCGACCACGAGGGTGGAGGGTGTGCCCTCCTATCTCGTGGACGCCTCGGAGACCCCCCTGACTTGTTCCCGACGCTAAAACCTCTTGTATATATACCCAAACTTCCAAAACATAACCTAGATCGGGAGTTCCGCCGCCGCAAGCCTCTGTAGCCACCGAAAACCAATCTTGACCTATTCTGTCACCCTGCTGGAGGGGGGAATCCCTCTCCGGTGGCCACCTTCATCATCCCGGTGCTCTCCATGACGAGGAGGGAGTATTTCACCCTCGGGGCTGAGGGTATGTACCAGTAGCTATGTGTTTGATCTCTCTCTCTCTCTCGTCTTCTTGATTTGGCACGATCTTGATGTACCGCGAGCTTTGCTATTATAGTTGGATCTTATGATATTTCTCCCCCTCTACTCTCTTGTAATGAATTGAGTTTTCCCTTTGAAGTTATCTTATCGGATTAAGTCTTTAAGGATTTGAGAACACCTGATGTATGTCTTGCATGTGCTTATCTGTGGTGACAATGGGATATCACATGATCCACTTGATGTATGTTTTGGTGATCAACTTGCGAGTTCCGTGACCTCGTGAACTTATCCATAGGGGTTGGCACACATTTTCATCTTGACTCCCCGGTAGAAACTTTGGGGCACTCTTTGAAGTTCTTTGTGTTGGTTAAATAGATGAATCTGAGATTGTGTGATACATATAGTATAATCATACCCACGGATACTTGAGGTGACATTGGAGTATCTAGGTGACATTAGGGTTTTGGTTGATTTGTGTCTTAAGGTGTTATTCTAGTACGAACTCTAGGATAGATTGAACGGAATGAATAGCTTCATGTTATTTTACTATGGACTCTTGAATAGATCAATCAGAAAGGATAACTTTGAGGTGGTTTCGTACCCTACAATAATCTCTTCGTTTGTTCTTCGCTATTATGTTATTATTGTTGAGAGAACTTGCACTAGTGAAAGTATGAACCCTAGGCCTTGTTTCAACGCATTGCAATACTGTTTTCGCTCACTTTTATCATTAGTTACCTTGCTGTTTTTATATTTCAGATTACAAAAACCTTTATATACCATCCATATTGCACTTGTATCACCATCTCTTCGCCGAACTAGTGCACCTATACAATTTACCATTTGTATTGGGTGTGTTGGGGACATGAGAGACTCTTTTTTATTTGGTTGCAGGGTTGTTTGAGAGAGACCATCTTCATCCTATGCCTCCCACGGATTGATAAACCTTAGGTCATCCACTTGAGGGAAATTTGCTACTGTCCTACAAACCTGTGCACTTGGAGGCCCAACAACGTCTACAAGAAGAAGGTTGTGTAGTAGACATCAAGCTCTTTTCTGGCGCCGTTGCCGGGGAGGTTAGCGCTTGAAGGTATGTCTTTAGATCTTGCAATCGAATCTTTTTGTTTCTTGTTTTTTTCACTAATTTAGTCTATAAAAGAAAATTACAAAAAATGGAATTAAGGTTGCCTCATATGCTTCATATTTTTAATGTCTTTCATGAAAATGATGGGAAGGAAAATTGTGCTCAAGTACTAGAAGAAGAATTACATAGAATGCTTGGCATAAAATATGTGAATGACAAGCATGATTGCAATGTTGTTAGTATGAATTCTTTGAATACCCATGATGCTAATGATATGCAAAGCCACAAGCTTGGGGAAGCTATGTTTGATGAAGATGCTATTTTTTGTCTCCCAAGTTTTGATGAGCAAATTTATTATGATGATAACATGCCTCCTATTTATGATGACTACATTGATGAAAGTGGGTTTGGAAGAGTGTCAACTTTAGGAAGTAATGATCCCACTATTTTGGAGGGTGTTGAATCTTATTGTGATAATTATGAAAGTGGATTTGGAGAGGTCATGACTTTATTTAGCGATGAATCCACTATTTCGGAAGAGGTTCCAATTGATTATGAGAACGAAGTTGCTACCTATGATGATTATTGTGATGACATGTATGCTATAAATAATAATGATATCCATGAAACTTGTCATCATTATTTTAATTTTCAATTGGATTATGCCTCATGTGATAGTTATTTTGTTGAGTTTTCTCCCACTACTATTCCTGAGAAGAAATTTGCTTATGTGGTGAGTAATAAAAATTCTATGCTTGTAGATCATGAAAGGAATGCTTTATGTGATAGTTATATTGTTGAATTCATTCATGATGCCACTGAAAATTATTATGAGGGAGGAACATATGCTTGTAGAAATTGCAATAGTATCAAGCTTCCTCTCTATGTGCTTAAAATCTTGAAGTTATCCTTGTTTTTACCTTCCTATGCAAGTTGATTCTTGTTCCCATAAGTTGTTTGCTCAAAAAATCCATATGCATAGGAAGTGGGTTAGACTTAAATGTGATATTCATATTCTTCATGATGCTCTCTTTATGTTTCAATTCTTATCTCTTATGTGAGCATCATTGAAATCATCATGCCTAGCTAGGGGTGTTAAACGATAGCGCTTGTTGGGAGGCAACCCAATTTTATTTTTGTTCTTTGCTTTTTTGCTCCTTTTTAGTAATAAATAATTCATATATACTCTATTTATATGTGGTTTTATGTTTTAATTAGTGTTTGTGCCAAGTAGAACCTTTGGGAAGACTTGGGTGAAGTCTTTGCAATCTTGCTGTAAAAAATAGAAACTTTTGCGCTCACGAGATTAGCTGCCATTTTTTACTGGAGAGTGCATTTAGGTTGATTCTTTTTTGCAAATGATTAATAGAAAAATTCCTCAGGTCCACCAATTTATTTCAGAATTTTTGGAGTGGCAGAAGTATTCAAATGATACATATTACTACAGATTGTTCTGTTTTTGACAGATTCTGTTTTCTATGTGTTGTTTGCTTATTTTGATGAATCTATGAGTAGTATCGGAGGGTATGAACCATAGAGAAGTTGGAATACAGTAGATATTACACCAATATGAATTTAGAATGAGTTCACAACAGTACCTAAGTGGTGATTTATTTTCTTATACTAACGGAGCTTACGAGTTTTTTGTTAAGTTTTGTGTTGTGAAGTTTTCAAGTTTTGGGTAAAGATTCGATGAACTATGGAATAAGGAGTGGTAAGAGGCTAAGGTTGGGGATGCCCAAGGAACCCCAAGGTAATATTCAAGGACAACCAAGAGACTAAGCTTGGGGATGCCCCGGATGGCATCCCCTCTTTCGTCTTCGTTCATCGGTAACTTCACTTGAGGCTATATTTTTATTCACCACATGATATGTGTTTTGCTTGGAGCGTCATTTTATTTTCTTTTGTTTTGCTTGCTGTTTGAATAATATACCAAGATCTGAATTTCTTAAATGTTAGAGAGTCTTCACATAGTTCCATAATTATTCGACTACTCATTGATCTTCACTTATATCTTCCGGAGTAGTTTGTCGTTTGCTCTAGTGCTTCACTTATATCTTTTTAGAGCACGACGGTGGTTTTATTTTGAAGAAATAGATGAACTCTTGATACGTCTCCAACATATCTATAATTTTTGATTGCTCCATGCTATATTATCTACTATTTTGGACATTATTGGGATTTATTATCCACTTTTATATTATTTTTGGGACTAACCTATTAACCGGAGGCCCAGCCTATAATTGCTGTTTTGCCTGTTTTAGGGTTTCGAATAAAAGGAATATCAAACGGAGTCCAAACGGAATGAAACCTTCGGGAACGTGATTTTCTCACCGAATACAACTCAGGAGACTTGGACCCTACATCAAGCCAATTAACAGGAGGCCACGAGGTAGGGGGCGCGCCTGCCCCCCAGGCGCGCCCTCCACCCTCGTGGGCCCCCTGTTGCTCCACCGACGTACTTCTTCCTCCTATATATATATCCATGTACCCCCAAACGATCAGAACAGGAGCCAAAACCCTAATTCCACCGCCATAACTTTCTGTATCCACGAGATCCCATCTTGGGGCCTGTTCCGGAGCTCCGCCGGAGGGGGCATCGATCACGGAGGGCTTCTACATCAGCACCATAGCCCCTCCGATGAAGTGTGAGTAGTTTACTTCAGACCTACGGGTCCATAGTTAGTAGCTAGATCGCTTCTTCTCTCTTTTTGGATCTCAATACAATGTTCTCCCCCTCTCTTGTGGAGATATATTTGATGTAATCTTCTTTTTGCGGTGTGTTTGTTGAGACCGATGAATTGTGGGTTTATGATCAAGTCTATCTATGAATAATATTTGAATCTTCTCTGAATTCTTTTATGTATGATTGGTTATCTTTGCAAGTCTCTTCGAATTATCAGTTTGGTTTGGCCTACTAGATTGATCTTTCTTGCAATGGGAGAAGTGCTTAGCTTTGGGTTCAATCTTGCGGTGTCCTTTCCCGGTGACAGTAAGGGCAGCAAGGCACGTATTGTATTGTTGCCATAGAGGATAACTAGATGGGGTTTTCTTCATATTGCATGAGTCTATCCCTCTACATCATGTCATATTGCTTAAGGCGTTACTCTGTTTTTAACTTAATACTCTAGATGCATGCTGGATAGCGGTCGATGAGTGGAGTAATAGTAGTAGATGCACGCAGGAGTTGGTCTACTTGTCTCGGACGTGATGCCTATGTACATGATCATACCTAGATATTCTCATAACTATGCTCAATTATGTCAATTGCTCAACAGTAATTTGTTCACCCACCGTAGAATACTTATGCTCTCGAGAGAAGCCACTAGTGAAACCTATGGCCCCGGGGTCTATCTTTATCATATTAATCTCCTACTACTTAGTTATTTACTTTGCCTTTATTTTACTTTGCATCTTTATCATAAAAATACCAAAAATATTATCTTATCATATCTATCAGATCTCACTCTCGTAAGTGGACCTATAGGGATTGACAACCCCTATTTGCGTTGGTTGCGAGGATTTATTTGTTTTGTGCAGGTACGAGGGACTCGCACGTAGCCTCCTACTGGATTGGTACCTTGGTTCTCAAAAACTGAGGGAAATACTTACGCTACTTTGCTGCATCATCCCTTCCTCTTCGGGGAAAACCAACGCAGTGCTAAAAGATGTAGCAAGAAGGATTTCTGGTGCCGTTGCCGGGGAGGTCTACGCAAAAGTTAACATACCAAGTACCCATCACATACCCTTATCTCCCCCATCACATTATTTACCATTTGCCTCTCGTTTTCCTCTCCTTCCAATTCACCCTTGCCGTTTTATTCGCCTTCTCTCTCTATCCTCCCTCTCTTTCTCTATTTGCCCCTTTTTGTCCGCTTGCTTTTTGTTTGCTTGTGTGTTAGTTTGCTTGTTTGTCGCGATGGCTCAAGATAATACTAAATTTGGTGACGTTCACCTTAAAAGATTAGAAGAGATCGAAAGCAATGTTAAGAGTTTCATGGTTTTGCATTTTGAACATAATAGTTTCTTCAGAAATGAGCTTAAAGAACAGAAAAGTTTTATGAGTTTTATGAATAAAGAGCTTGATGATATGTCTAAATAATTCGATGGTTTAAGATCCCAACTTGCTCATCTTGAGAAATTAACTGCTGAAATTTTGGATAAGCAGGCTACCTTAGTAAATAAGATGGCCGCTAAACAGAGTTGCTATGAAAATAATGATGAAGATCTAAAATTTATTGATGTGTACCCTATTAAATCTTTGTTTTGCAATATGAATCTTGATAATGATGGGACTGAATATGATCCACCTTTACCTAGAAGGCGTTCCAAGAATTCTGAATCTTTTGATCTTGATGCTAAATTTGATAAAAGTGGGATTGAAGAAATTAAAACCCTAGATGTTGCTAAACCCACTATTATGGATTTCAAGTAATTTAACTATGAAAATTGCTAAACCCTCATGCTTATAGTCAAAATAAAGCGTTTACTAAACATATCGTTGATGCCTTGATGCAATCTTATGAAGAAAAACTTGAATTGGAAGTTTCTATCCCTAGAAAACTTTATGATGAGTGGGAACTAACTATTAAAATTAAAATTAAAGATCATGAATGCTATGCTTTATGTGATTTCGGTGCTAGTGTTTCCACGATTCCAAAGACTTTGTGTGATTTGTTAGGTTTCCGTGATTTTGATGATTGCTCTCTAAACTTGCACCTTGCGGATTCCACTATTAAGAAACCTATGGGTAGAATTAATGATGTTCTTATTGTTGCAAATAGGAATTATGTGCCCGTAGATTTTATTGTTCTTGACATAGATTGCAATCCTTCATGTCCTATTATTCTTGGTAGACCTTTCCTTAGAACGATTGGTGCAATTATTGATATGAAGGAAGGAAATATTAGATTCCAATTTCCGTTAAGGAAAGGAATGGAATACTTTCATAGAAATAAAATTAAATTACCTTATGAATCTATTATGAGAGCCACTTATGGATTGCCTACCAAAGATGGCAATACCTAGATCTATTCTTGCTTGTTATGCCTAGCTAGGGGCGTTAAACGATAGCGCTTGTTGGGAGGCAACCCAATTTTATTTTTATTCCTTGATTTTTGCTCCTACTTAGTAATAAATAAATTATTTAGCCTCTGTTTTTGTTGTGTTTTTGTGTTTAATTAGTGTTTGTGCCAAGTAGAACCGTTGGGAAGACTTGGGGAAAGCCTTGTTGAACTTGCTGTAAAAAACAGAAACTTTAGCGCTCACGAGAACTGCTGTAATTTTTATTTGGAAAGTGATATTTAGTTAATTATTTTTTCATATGATTAATAGATAAATTCCTAACGTCCCGCAATTTATTTTAGAATTTTTGGGGTTCCAGATCTTGTGCTAGCTACAGATTACTACAGACTGTTCTGTTTTTGACAGATTCTGTTTTGCGTGTGTTGTTTGCTTATTTTGATGAATCTATGGCTAGTAAATTAGTTTATGAACCATAGAGAAGTTGGAATACAGTAGGTATAACACCCATATAAATAAAGAATGAGTTCATTACAGTACCTTGAAGTGGTCTTTTGTTTTCTTTCGCTAACGGAGCTCACGAGATTTTCTACTTTAAGTTTTGTGTTGTGAAGTTTTCAAGTTTTGTGTAAAGATTTGAGGGATTATGGAACAAGGAGTGGCAAGAGCCTAAGATTGGGGATTCCCATGGCACCCCCAAGATAATCTAAGGACACCTAAAAGCCAAAGCTTGGGGATGCCCCGGAAGGCATCCCCTCTTTCGTCTACTTCTATCGGTAACTGTACTTGGAGCTATATTTTTATTTACCACATGATATGTGTTTTGCTTGGAGCGTCTTGTATGATTTGAGTCTTTGCTTATTAGTTTACCACAATCATCCTTGATGTACACACCTTTTGAGAGAGCCATACGTGATTTGGAATTTGTTAGAATACTCTATGTGCTTCGCTTATATCTTTCGAGTTATATAATTTTGCTCTAGTGCTTCACTTATATCTTTTAGAGCACGGTGGTGGATTTGTTTTATAGAAACTAGTGATCTCTCATGCTTCACTTAGATTATTTTGAGAGTCTTAATATCATGGTAATTTGCTTAAAATCCTAATATGCTTGGTATGCAAGATTAATAATAAAACTCTCTTATGAGTGTGTTGAATACTATTAGAAGTTTGATACTTGATAATTGTTTTGAGATATGGAGATGGTGATATTAAAGTCATGCTAGTTGAGTAGTTGTGAATTTGATAAATACTTGTGTTGAAGCTTGTGATTCCCGTAGCATGCATGTATGGTGAACCGTTATGTGATGAAGTCGGAGCATGATTTATTTATTGATTGTCTTCCTTATGAGTGGCGGTCGGTGACGAGCGATGGATTTTCCTACCAATCTATCCCCCTAGGAGCATGCACATAATACTTTGCTTTGATAACTTGTAGATTTTTGCAATAAGTATATGAGCTCTTTATGACTAATGTTGAGTCCATGGATTATATGCACTCTCACCCTTCCACCTTTTCTAGCCTCTCTAATACCGCGCACCTTTCGTCGGTATCATACACCCACCATATACCTTCCTCAAAACAGCCACCATACCTACCTATTATGGCATTTCCATAGCCATTCTGAGATATATTTCCATGCAACTTTCCACCATTCTGTTTATGACACACTCCATCATTGTCATATTGCTTAGCATGATCATGTAGTTGACATAGTATTTGTGGCAAAGCCACCGTTCATAATTCTTTCATACTTGTCACTCATGAATCATTGCATATCCCGGTACACCGCCGGAGGCATTCATATAGAGTCATATCTTGTTCTAAGTATCGAGTTGTAATTATTGAGTTGTAAGAAAAATAAAAGTGTGATGATCATCATTATTAGAGCATTGTCCCAAGTGAGGAAAGGATGATGGAGACTATTATTCCCCCACAAGTCGGGATGAGACTCCGAATGAAAAAAAAGAAAGAAAAGAGGCCATAAAAAATAGAAAAGGCCCAAATAAAAAAACGAGAGAAAAAGAGAGAAGGGACAATGTTACTATCCTTTTACCACTCTTGTGCTTCAAAGTAGCATCATGATCTTTGTAGTAGAGAGTCTCTCATGTTATCACTTTCATATACTAGTGGGAATTTTTCATTATAGAACTTGGCTTGTATATTCCAATGATGGGCTTCCTCAAAATTGCCCTAGGTCTTCATGAGCAAGCAAGTTGGATGCACACCCACTTAGTTTCTTTTTGAGATTTCATATACTTATAGCTCTAGTGCATCCGTTGCATGGCAATCCCTATGCACTCACATTGATATATATTGATGGGCATCTCCATAGCCCGTTGATACGCCTAGTTGATGTGAGACTATCTTCCCCTTTTTGTCTTCTCCACAACCACCACTCTATTCCACATATAGTGCGATATCCATGGCTCGCGCTCATGTATTGCGTGAAAATTGAAAAAGTTTTGAGAATGTCAAAAGTATGAAACAATTGCTTGGCTTGTCAACGGGGTTGTGCATGATTTAAATATTTTGTGTGGTGAAGATAGAGCATAGCCAGACTATATGATTTTGTAGGGATAACTTTCTTTAGCCATGTTGTTTTGAGAAGACATAATTGCTTTGTTAGTATGCTTGAAGTATTATTATTTTCTATGTCAATATAAACTTTTGTCTTGAATCTTTCGGATCTGAATATTCATACCACAATTAAGAAGATTTACATTAAATTATGCCAAGTAGCACTTCGCATCAAAAATTCTATTTTTATCATTTACCTACTCGAGGACGAGCAGGAATTAAGCTTGGGGATGCTTGATACGTCTCCAACGTATCTATAATTTTTTATTGCTCCATGCTATATTATCTACTCTTTTGGACATCATTGGGCTTTCTTATCCACTTTTATATTATTTTTGGGACTAACCTATTAACCGGAGGCCCAGCCCAGAATTGATGTTTTTTGCCTGTTTTAGGGTTTCGAAGAAAAGGAATATCAAACGGAGTCCAAACGGAATGAAACCTTCGGGAACGTGATTTTCTCACCAAATACAACTCAGGAGACTTGGACCCTACGTCAAGCCAATTAACAGGAGGCCACGAGGTAGGGGGCGCGCCTGCCACCCCCTAGGCGCGCCCTCCACCCTTGTGGGCCCCCTGTTGCTCCACCGACGTACTTCTTCCTCCTATATATATATCCACGTACCCCCAAACGATCAAAACAGGAGCCAAAACCCTAATTCCACCATCGTAACTTTCTGTATCCACGAGATCCCATCTTGGGGCCTGTTCTGGAGCTCCGCCAGAGGGGGCATCGATCACGAAGGGCTTCTACATCAACACCATAGCCCCTCCGATGAAGTGTGAGTAGTTTACTTCAGACCTACGGGTCCATAGTAGCTAGATGGCTTCTTCTCTCTTTTTGGATCTCAATACAATGTTCTCCCCCTCTCTTGTGGAGATATATTTGATGTAATCTCCTTTTTGCGGTGTGTTTGTTGAGACCGATGAATTGTGGGTTTATGATCAAGTCTATCTATGCATAATATTTGAATCTTCTCTGAATTCTTTTATGTATGACTGGTTATCTTTGCAAGTCTCTTCGGATTATCAGTTTGGTTTGGCCTACTAGATTGATCTTTCTTGCAATGGGAGAAGTGCTTAGCTTTGGGTTCAATCTTGCGGTGTCCTTTCCCGGTGACACTAAGGGCAGCAAGGCACGTATTGTATTGTTACCCGATGCACCACTTTAACAAGGAGTAAAATTTTCAAGCAATGATGCATTGAATAAATGTGTGTTTCATAGATTTCAGCACACATTATCAGACGTCATTGAAGGCAGCGTGTAAAAAACATAACGTAGCCATAAAAATGCTTGTTTTAATGATAAAATAAGGGAGAAAATTACTTGAAATAGATGTCTTGCATCTCCAAATTCCAAAATACATCATCTGACAACAATGTTCAATAACCTACAAGATAAAATTATGATTAAACTTTTCAGTAGAACATAATAAAAATTCTGAAGGAAAAAGTATTTAAATGGCTAAAAGCTTAAAAATTATCTTTAGTATGTTCAATTCCAAAACAATATGCCATATTCTTCTCTTTGTTGTATTCAAGCCACTTCCCAAATTCATCAAACCATTTAGCATTGAACTTTCTCTATTTACCCCAAAAATCCATGGATTGAAAAACAAAATATCTTGGATGACAAAGTCCATTGAACAAATATGTTCTTCTTACCAGATCTTTCAAATTAGGATGATAATGTTCTATCAATTTTCTCCCCTTCCCAATTATGTCTTCTGGAACATCCTATGATGGTGCTTTTCATTTGAGAAAAAACTTGACCATAGTATTTGTATTTGACAAATACAAATGAGACATTCAGACTTGTATACACACAAATGAAACCCTAGTTAGAAGTTACTCCCTCTGTTCTAAAATAGATGACCCAACTTCATACTAACTTAGTACAAAGTCGGGTCATCTATTTTGGAACAGAGGGAGTATAACCTAGAAATTGCCCCACGCTTTTGCCAAGACATAGTATTCTATTTGCTATAAATTTATACATAATTGACTATTTGTTGCAGTTTGTAAACTAATTAGAAAAGCAAGACAAAGGCGCTACCACAATTGTAGCCTTTTGTAATCTATGGGCGCGCGTACGAAAACGAAGATTCAAGATTGGAAAGGTCGCCGAATTACCGAGCTCCAGACCAGCCGACGGCGTGCGGCGTCGCTCGCGGGCCGCGTGTAGTCACCGTCATCGCTGCGTGGCCTGCTGCGTACGGCGGCACCCTGCCGCTACCGCCTCTCCGTACCTGACTGCCGACGCGAGGCGTATGGTATGGGGCTGGCTCCATACGCGTCTACACAAACCTGATCGATCGATGGATCGATTAGATTTTTTAGTGGAAGCTGGATCCATTAGACTACGTGACGTATGTTTTTTTCTTGCGAAGTGTAGCTACCTGCTGGATTGTAAGCCAACTGTGTGTGGGTGCTGTCTTGGGCCAGTGCGGAAGCGTCGCTGGAAAGGGCCGACCCTGATGCACTGCTCTTGGGCCACCCTGATGCATCGGGCCTTTTTATTTCATAGGTACTACTAGCAAATTTTTGGAACCGTATTCCTGTGCATACGGGTCGGCCCAATGGGCTCCGCCCCTGCCATCGAGGATAACAAGATGGGGTTTTCTTCATATTGCATGAGTCTATCCCTCTACATCATGTCATCTTGCTTAAGGCATTACTCTGTTTTTAACTTAATACTCTAGATGCATGCTGGATAGCAGTCGATGAGTGGAGTAATAGTAGTAGATGCAGGCAGGAGTCGGTCTACTTGTCTCGGACGTGATGCCTATGTATATGATCATACCTAGATATTCTCATAACTATGCTCAATTCTGTCAATTGCTCAACAATAATTTGTTCACCCACCATAGAATACTTATGCTCTCGAGAGAAGCCACTAGTGAAACCTATGGCCCCCGGGTCTATCTTTATCATATTAATCTCCTACTACTTAGTTATTTACTTTGCTATTTACTTTTCCTTTATTTTACTTTGCATCTTTATCATAAAAATACCAAAAATATCATCTTATCATATCTATCAGATCTCACTCTCATAAGTGGCCCTATAGGGATTGACAACCCCGATTTGCGTTGGTTGCGAGGATTTATTTGTTTTGTTCAGGTACGAGGGACTCGCACGTAGCCTCCTACTGGATTGGTACCTTGGTTTTCAAAAACTGAGGGAAATACTTACGCTACTTTGCTGCATCATCCCATCCTCTTCGGGGAAAACCAACGTAGTGCTAAAAGAGGTAGCAACTCTCATGCTTCACTAATATTATTTTGAGAGTCCTAAACAGCATGGTAATTTGCTTTAGTTATGAAATTAGTCCTAATATGATAGGCATCCAAGATGGGTATAATAAAAACTTTCATATAAAGTGCATCGAATACTACGAGAAGTTTGATACTTGATGATTGTTCTGAGATATGAAGATGGTGATATTAGAGTCATGCTAGTTGAGTAGTTGTGAATTTGAGACATACTTGTGTTAAAGTTTGTGATTCCCATAGCATGCACGTATGGTGAACCGTTATGTGATGAAGTCAGAGCATGATTTATTTATTGATTGTCTTCCTTATGAGTGGCGGTCGGGGACGAGCGTTGGTATTTTCCTACCAATCTACCCCCCCTAGGAGCATGCCCGTAGTACTTTGTTTCGATAACTAATAGATTTTTGCAATAAGTATGTGAGTTCTTCATGACTAATGTTGAGTCCATGGATTATACGCACGCTCACCCTTCCACCGTTGCTAGCCTCTCTAGTACCGCGCAACTTTTGCCGGTACCATAAACCCACCATTTACCTTCCTCAAAACAGCCACCATACCTACCTATTATGGCATTTCCATAGCCATTCCGAGATATATTGTCACATGTGAGTAAAGGATGATGGAGACTATGATTCCCCCACAAGTCGGGATGAGACTCCGGACAAAAAAAAAGAGGCCATAAAAAAGAGACGGACCAACGAAAAAAACAAAAAAACAAAAAATGAGAGAAAAAGAGAGAAGGGGCAATGCTACTATCCTTTTACCTCACTTGTGCTTCAAGGTAGCACCATGATCTTCATGATAGAGAGTCTCCTATGTTGTCACTTTCATATACTAGTGGGAATCTTTCATTATAGAACTTGGCTTGTATATTCCAATGACGGGCTTCCTCAAAATGCCCTAGGTCTTCATGAGCAAGCGAGTTGGATGCACACCCACTTAGTTTCTTTTTGAGCTTTCATACACTTATAGCTCTAGTGCATCCGTTGCATGGCAATCCCTACTCACTCACATTGATATCTATTGATGGCCATCTCCATAGCCCGTTGATACTTCTAGTTGATGTGAGACTATCTTCTCCTTTTTGTCTTCTCCACGACCACCATTCTATTCCACCTATAGTGCTATGTTCATGGCTCATGCTCATGTATTGCATGAAGATTGAAAAAGTTTGAGAACGTCAAAAGTATGAAACAATTGCTTGGCTTGTCATCGGGGTTGTGCATGATTTAAATATTTTGTGTGATGAAGGTAGAGCATAGCCAGACTATATGATTTTATAGGGATAGCTTTCTTTGGCCATGTTATTTTGAGAAGACATGATTACTTTGTTAGTATGCTTGAAGTATTATTATTTTTCTGTCAATATTAAACTTTTGTCTTGAATCTTTCGGATCTGAATATTCTTGCCACAATAAAGAGAATTACATGGATACATATGTTAGGTAGCATTCCACATCAAAAATTCTGTTTTTATCATTTACCTACTCGAGGACGAGTAGGAATTAAGCTTGGGGATGCTTGATACGTCTCCAACGTATCTATAATTTTTGATTGTTCCATGCTATTATATTATCAACCTTGGATGTTTTATATGCATTTATATGCTATTTTATATGATTTTTTGGGACTAACATATTAATATAGAGGCCAGTGCCAGTTTCTGTTTTTTCCTTGTTTTTGAGTATCGCAGAAGAGGAAAACCAAACAGAGTCCAATTGACCTGAAATTTCACAGAGATTGTTTTCGGACCAGAAGAAGCCCACGGAGTACCGGAGATGGACCAGAGGAGTCCCGAGGCCACCACGAGGGTGGGGGCGCGCCCTACCCCCTGGGCGCATGATACATCTCCGTCGTATCTACTTTTCCAAACACGTTTGCCCTTGTTTTGGACAATAACTTGTATGATTTGAATGGAACTAACCCGGACTGACGCTGTTTTCAGCAGAATTACCATGATGTTGTTTTATGTGCAGAAAACAAATATTCGCAGAATGACCTGAAACTCCACGGGAGGTCTTAGAAAAAATAAAAAAAAAATCCTTGCCAAATATGAAGACCAGGGGGCCCACACCCTTCTCACAAGGGTGGGGGGCACGCCCCCCCTAGGGCGCGCCCCCTACCTCGTGGGCCCCCTGTTGACCCTTCGACGCCAATTCAAACTCTATATATTTGCTTTCGGAGAGAAAAAAATCAGAGAGAAGAAATCATCGCGTTTTACGATACGGAGCCGCCGCCAAGCCCTAAAACCTCTTGGGAGGGCTGATCTGGAGACCGTTCGGGGCTCCGGAGAGGGGGATTCGTCGCCGTCGTCATCATCAACCATCCTCCATCACCAATTTCATGATGCTCACCGCCGTGTGTGAGTAATTCCATCGTAGGCTTGCTGGACGGTGATCGGTTGGATGAGATTTATCATGTAATCGAGTTAGTTTTGTTAGGGTTTGATCCCTAGTATCCATTATGTTCTAAGATTGATGTTGCTATGACTTTGCTATGCTTAATGCTTGTCACTAGGGCTCGAGTGCCATGATTTCAGATCTGAACCTATGATGTTTTCATGAATATATGTGAGTTCTTGATCCTATCTTACAAGTCTATAGTCACTTACTATGTGTTATGATCCGGCAACCCCGAAGTGACAATAATCGGGACCACTCCCGGTGATGACCATAGTTTGAGGACTTCATGTATTCACTATGTGCTAATGCTTTGTTCCGGTTCTCTATTAAAAGGAGGCCTTAATATGCCTTAGTTTCCAATAGGACCCTGCTGCCACGGGAGGGTAGGACAAAAGATGTCATGCAAGTTCTTTTCCATAAGCACGTATGACTATATACGAAATACATGCCTACATTACATTGATGAACTGGAGCTAGTTCTGTGTCACCCTATGTTATGACTAATACATGATGAACCGCATCCGGCATAATTATCCATCACTGATCCGGTGCCTACGAGTTTTCCATATACTGGTTCTCGCTTATTTACTTTTCTGCTGCTACTGTTACAATCACTACAAAATACCAAAAAACATTACTTTTGCTGTCTTTACTTTTGTTGCTGCTACCACCACTATCATATTACTTTGCTACTAAACACTTTGCTGTAGATACTAAGTTTCCAGGTGTGGTTGAATTGACAACTCAGCTGCTAATACTTGAGAATATTCTTTGGCTCCCCTTGTTTCGAATCAATAAATTTGGGTTGAATACTCTACCCTCGAAAGCTGTTGTGATCCCCTATACTTGTGGGTTATCAAGACCAATTTCTGGCGCCGTTGCCGGGGAGCATAGCTCTATTCTTTGAGTCACTTGGGATTTATATCTGCTTATCACTATGAAGAACTTGAGAGATCCAAAAACCAAGATCTATCCCTCAACTACGAGGGGAGGTAAGGAACTGCCATCTAGCTCTGCACTTAATTCACCTTCTGCTATGAGTAAGTTTGCGACACCTACATCTGCTTCTGCTATTCGTTCTGATATGTCGCATGTTATTGATGATGCCACTTCTGCTATGCATGATACTTATGATGAAACTAATTCTATGCCTGATACTACTGTACCCCTTCGTGAATTTCTTGATGAACAAATTTCTAGGGCTAGAGAAAAAGAAATTATTGAATCTGAATACGATGATGATAGTGATGATGAAAATATGCTTGTTATTCCTGAAGGTTATCTTTTTGATAGGGAATCATCTGCCGCTATTTTTGCTTGCAAAGATAGATATGAGCCTAAGAGGTTATTAATTAAATGGAACAAAGAATCACTTAGAGATAAAATGAGACCCGACCCTGCTTTTGCTACTTCACCTATATGTGTTCCTGATAAGGATTATGAATTCTCTGTTGATCCTGATATAATTACTTTGGTTGAATGTGATCCGTTTTATGGCTATGAATCCGAAACTGTCGTGGCACATCTTACTAAGTTAAATGATATAGCTGCCCTGTTTACTAATGATGAGAGATCGCGTTACCTTTATATACTCAAAATATTTCCGTTCTCATTAAAGGGTGATGCTAAGATATGGTTTAATTCTCTTGATCCTGGTTGTGTGCATAGTCCCCAGGATATGATTTATTACTTCTCTGCTAAATATTTCCCTGCTCATAAGAAACAAGCTGCTTTGAGGGAAATATACAACTTCATGCAAATTAAAGAAGAGAGTCTCCCACAAGCTTGGGGGAGGCTTCTCAAGTTACTTAATGCTTTGCCTGATCATCCTCTTAAGAAACCAGAAATACTTGATATCTTTTATAATGGACTAACCGAAGCTTCCAGAGATTACCTGGATAGTTGTGCTGGTTCTCTTTTCAGGGAAAGAACACCGGATGAAGCTAAAATTCTATTGAATAATATGTTGACAAATGAAAATAATTGGGCACCTCCTGAGCCAGCTCCTGAGCCATCTCCTGCTCCAATTACTGAGCCTATTCCTAAACCAACTCCGAAGAAGAGAGGTGTTTTATTTCTTAGTCCCGAAGATATGCAAGAGGCAAAGAAATCTATGAAATTAAAAGGTATTAAAGCTGAAGACGTTAAGAGTTTATCTCCTATTGAAGAAATACATGGTCTTAATTCACCTCCTGTTGAAGAAACTTATGATCTCAATTATTTATTTACTGAAGAACCTCCTGATCCTAATATCCCGACACAGGTAAGGTAAATTCTCTCTATAGATATGATAAAGCTGAAGTCCCTCCTACGAAAATTGCTAGTCAGTGCTTGGATGAGTTTGATAACTTTATGTATAAGCAAGTTGACTTCAATGCTTATTTTGGTAGACAATTAAAAGAAAATGCTTATATGATTAGACGCTTGGGTGATTATATGGTTGATATTAAAGGTGAACTTAAACTTGTTAGCAAACATGCTTCTATGGTTACCACTCAAGTAGAACAAGTACTTAAGGCTCAAAAAGAAGTGCTTAATGAAATGAACAGTAAGAAAAATGATTATGCTGTTAGAGTGGCTACTAGAACTGGTAGAATGACTCAGGAACCTTTGTATCCTGAAGGCCACCCTAAGAGAATCGAGCAAGATTCTCAAAGAAATAATATTGATGTTCCTAGTTCTTCTAAAAAGAAGAAGAAGAAAAATGATAGAACTGTGCAAACTTCTAGTGAACCTATTGCTGAACCACCTGATAATCCAAATGATATTTCTATGTCTGATGCTGAAACACAATCTGGTAATGAACATGAACCTAGTAAAAATATTAATGATGATGTTCATGATGATGCTCAACCTAGTAATGATAATGATGTAGAAATTGAACCTGCTGTTGATCTTGATAACCCACAATCAAAGAATCAAGGTTATGATAAGAGAGACTTCGTTTCTAGGAAACATGGTAAAGAAAGGGAACCTTGGGTTCAGAAACCCATGCCTTTTCCTCCGAAACCATCCAAGAAAAAGGATGATGAGGATTTTGAGCGCTTTGCTGAAATGATTAGACCTATCTTTTTGCGTATGAGATTAACTGATGTGCTCAAAATGAATCCTTATGCTAAATATATGAAGGATATCATTACTAATAAAAGAAAGATACCGGAAGCTGAAATTTCCACCATGCTTTCTAATTATACTTTTAAGGGTGGAATACCAAAGAAACTTGGAGACCCCAGAGTACCTACTATACCTTGCTCCATTGAAAGAAATTATATTAAAACTGCTTTATGTGATCTTGGAGCCGGTGTTAGTGTTATGCCTCTCTCTTTATATCGTAGACTTGACTTGAATAAGCTGACACCTACTGAAATATCTTTGCAAATGGCTGATAAATTAACTACTATACCTGTCGGTATCTGTGAGGATGTGCCTGTTGTGGTTGCAAACGTCACTATTTTAACGGACTTTGTTATTCTTGATATTCCCGAGGATGATAGTATGTCTATTATTCTTGGAAGACCTTTTCTTAATACTGCAGGGGCTGTTATTGATTGCAACAAAGGCAATATCACTTTTCATGTTAATGGTAATCAGCATACGGTACACTTTCCGAGGAAACAACCTCAAGTTCATAGTATCAACTCTATTGGAAAAATTCCATCGATTATATTTGGAGGTTTTGAATTTCCTCTTCCTACTGTCAAGAAGAAATATGATATACTTATTATTGGGGATGTGCATATCCCCGTTGAGGTAACTTAGTGTTATTCAAAATTTCTCCGGTTTCATGATTATCGAAATGAGTTTGTTAACAAGACTTGATCAACCTTGTTAGTGGATTCTTTTTTATGAGCATGAGATGGATGAAACTAGAAGCACAAACTTCTGTACCCCACTTATATTTTCTGTTATTTATATTAAATAAAGTAAAAATAGTATTTTCTCTCTCTTTCTTGACTTACCTGTGCAATATAAAAATATCCCGAAAATAAAAGTCCTCAGAATGCCATGCCAATTTAATATGATTTTTTCGGGAATATTTGAGGATTTACTATGCAAAAATTACCACGGGAGGAGCTGCCACCTGGCCACGAGGGTGATGGGCGCGCCCCCTGCCTCGTGGGCCCACGGTGGCCCTCCTCCACTTATCCCAGCACCCATCTTCTTCCTCTATCTCACACAAGCCCGAAAAACCAACTCAAGCACGAGTTCCAGCCACTTTTGCTGCGATTTTCGATCTCCTTGCTCAAAGCACCTCTCTCAAAACTGCTTGGGGAGATTGTTCCTTGGTATGTGACTCCTCCATTGGTCCAATTAGTTTTGTTCTAGTGCTTTATTCTTTGCAAATTTGTGCTGCATAGGTGACCATGTTCTTCAGCTTGCATGTCAAATTTATATGGTTCCAAGTAGTTCTAATGCTTGATATAGGCTCTAGGCCCTTGTAGGAGTAGTTGCTATCAGTTTTATTGAGTTTGTTTCATTTTTGTTTGAAGTTACTAAAAATTTCAGAATTTTTCATAGAAAAGCAATATGTTTAGGAAGATGTTCCAAGGTGGTTCCTCTAAGAAGCAAGGACCCAGGATTGCTATGCGCGATGCTGACGAGGATCCACCAAGAGACGCTCCAGTACGGCCTTGCGAATGGCCGTCGGAAAATTTTATGGACCATGCGGGAATTAAAGAAGAATTCAAATCATATTTGCGCAATGCCGGTCTTGAAGATTTTGAGGCTAACAAATGCCCCCAGTATCATGATCTCACAAGTTCACTTGTGAGGAGGTTTGAGTATTCATCTTCGCGTAATTCTCCTTCAGTCATGTTTGATCTTTATGACAAATCTTGTACCATGGACCTAGAGGATTTCACTTCTGCTTGCGAACTTCCATCATGGGGCAGTATTAGGGATCCCCCTAAATCTGAATTTAGAAACTTTCTTGCTAGTATGTCTGTGGGGGAATCCAGAGATATAACGCAGGCTACCATAGGGAGCATTCACTTTCCTGCTATACATTATTTTGCTCTCTTCATCGGTAGATGCATAAATGCTAAGGATGAAGCATGTCACATGTGTGTCCCTGATCTTAGCATTCTTAGAGTGTTGTGTTAGGAGACCAATCTTATCATATGGGAGCCATTGTAGCTCGTAGGTTGCATCATAATAGACATAATGGAGATTTCTTTGGAGGAATTTATGCAACCTGCTTAGCTCATTTTCTTGAAATAGACATTCGTGAGGGTGATATGGAGTTGCCTCCTGCATATTTAGATTATAACTCTATGGCTTCGCACCAGTTTGTCGAGAGGCCTGAATCACCTCTCTTATATCGCTTAAGTTTTGATAAACGACGTGTTTTCCGTATTACTCTCCCTACTCCTGCCTTCTTTAATTCACAGACAAAAGTAAGATATGTTATTACCAGAGAGGAGGTAGAAGAGTACGAGAGGACAGCAGAGGCAGCCCGACTCCACGCTGTAGCTCAGCAGGCGATAACCACTGCACATCAGTATGATCCCAACTATCCTTCCTCATCACAGTACGACCCCAACAACTATTATTATGGATATCCGCCAGGCCAGTCGTGGCCATAGACCAACTTAGGCCAAAAGCCTAAGCTTGGGGGAGTACGTATTTCTCACCGACATTACATTTATGTTCACACACACTCATTGCTAGATGTCGGTGCTCATACTTTTTCACTGTAATATCCATGCTAGTTTATTTTCTTTTTCCTGCTTTCTTCTTGTGTGTTTGTTAAACCTTAAGAAAAACCAAAAAATTAGTAGTAGTTTATTTTTCTGCTGTAGTAGTAATAATTAAAAAGAAAACCCAAAAATATTTCTCGTTCTTCTTTTGCTTGTTGGGAGCTTTCCCGTGTAAATAGTTTTATTTCTTTTCTTTTATTTGGGGGTTAGTAGGAGAAGACCATAATTAAATTGTTGAAGTGGCTCTTATATGCATTATTGTTGATTTAACCAAGAGCCCATATTGCCTTGTCTTCTCCTTTTTATTGAATGCTCGCATATTCCAGCTTAGTCTAATGCACGTGCACTCTTATTATTATTCACACTGTTCGGTCGTGCAAGTGAAAGGCAATTATGATGATATATGATGGACTGACTGAGATGAGAAAAGCTGGTATGAACTCGACCTCTTTTGTTTTTTAAAATATGATGAGCCCGTCGTTCTTGATTCAGCTTATTATGAATAAACATGTTCGCAATGACAATTAGAGGTCAGAGTTGCTTGTGCCATGCTTGATTAGCTATGAGTTATAATGATTTACCTTGTATGCCAACATGCTATTGAGATGATTATGATGTGGTATGATGGGGTGGTATCCTCCTTTGAATGATTTAAGTGACTTGACTTGGCGCATGTTCACGCATGTATTTGAAACAAAATCAACATAGCCTTCACGATATTTATGTTCATGGTGGATTATATCCTACTCATGCTTGCATCTAATGTTTATTAATTTTAATGCATGTACATGGTTGTTGTCGCTCTCTAGGTGGTCACTTCCCAGTCTTTTGCTAGCCTTCACTTGTACTAAGCGGGAATACTGCTTGTGCATCCAATTCCTTAAACCCCAAAGTTATTCCAAATGAGTCCACTATACCTTCCTATATGCGGTATCTACCTGCCGTTCCAAGTAAATTTGTATGTGCCAAACTCTAAATCTTCAAATAAACATTCTATTTTGTATGCTTGAATAGCTCATGTATCAACAAAGGTTGTCCTTATCTTCCGTGTTAGGCGGGTTATTCTCAAGAGGAGTGGACTCCGCTCCTCACTCACGAGAAAATGGCTGGTCACCGGGATGCCCAGTCCATGCTTTATGCAAACTAAATCAAAATTAATTGCTAACAAAACTCCCCCTGGGACCTGATGTATGTTGGAGGCAATCGTTGTTTCGAGCAAGCCATGGATTGATGCTTGTTGGTGGAGGGGGAGTATAAACTTTACCATTCTGTTTGGGAACCACCTACAATGTGTTTAGCATGGAAGATATATCCATCTCTTAGTTGTTACGTTGATAATGAAAGTATACCGCTCAAAATACAATTTATCTCTATTTCAAAACCGAGCTCTGGCACCTCTACAAATCCCTGCTTCCCTCTACAAAGGGCCTATCCATTTACTTTCATGTTGAGTCATCACCCTCTTATTAAAAAGCACTAGCTGGAGAGCACAGCCGTCATTTGCATTCATCAATGCTAATTTATATTGGGTATGACTATGATTGGATTTTTTTTACCATGAATTACAATGTCTAGTCAGTCCTTGATCTTTAAAGGTGCTCTACATTTATGTTTTGCGGTCTCAGAAAGGGCTAGCGAGATACCATCTTGTTATATCATATTATGATTGTTTTGAGAAAGTGTTGTCATCCGAGATTTATTATTATGACTTGCTAGTTGATTATGCTATTGATATAAGTAATGATGAGACCTGAGAATTATTGCAAGTGTGGTTAGTTATGATCTACGCTGAAAACTTGAATGCTGGCTTGACATAGTTACAACAACAAGAGCAAACAGAGTTTCTAAAAGTTTTTCTTTCTTTATTTCAGTTTGTCAACTGAATTGCTTGAGGACAAGCAAGGGTTTAAGCTTGGGGGAGTTGATACGTCTCCGTCGTATCTACTTTTCCAAACACTTTTGCCCTTGTTTTGGACTCTAACTTGTATGATTTGAATGGAACTAACCCGGACTGACGCTGTTTTCAGGAGAATTACCTTGATGTTGTTTTATGTGCAGAAAACAAATATTCTCGGAATGACCTGAAACTCCACGGGAGGTCTTAGAAAAAATAATAAAAAATCCTCACCAAATATGAAGACCAGGGGGCCCACACCCTTCTCACGAGGGTGGGAGCGCGCCCCCCTACCTCGTGGGCCCCCTATTGACCCTCCGACGCCAACTCCAACTCTATATATTTGCTTTCGGAGAGAAAAAAATCAAAGAGAAGAAATCATCGCGTTTTACGATACAGAGCCGCCGCCTCGCCCTAAAACCTCTCGAGAGGGCTGATCTGGAGTCCGTTCGGGGCTCCGGAGAGGGGGATTCGTCGCCGTCGTCATCATCAACCATCCTCCATCACCAATTTCATGATGCTCACCGCCATGTGTGAGTAATTCTATCGTAGGCTTGCTGGGCGGTGATGGGTTGGATGAGATTTATCATGTAATCGAGTTAGTTTTGTTAGGGTTTGATCCCTAGTATCCATTATGTTCTGAGATTGATGTTGCTATGACTTTGCTATGCTTAATTCTTGTCACTAGGGCCCGAGTGCCATGATTTCAGATCTGAACCTATTATGTTTTCATGAATATATGTGAGTTCTTGATCCTATCTTGCAAGTCTATAGTCACCTACTATGTGTTATGATCCGGCAACCCCGAAGTGACAATAATCAGGATCACTCCCGGTGATGACCATAGTTTGAGGAGTTCATGTATTAACTATGTGCTAATGCTTTGTTCCGGTTCTCTATTAAAAGAAGGCCTTAATATCCCTTAGTTTCCAATAGAACCCCGCTGCCATGGGAGGGTAGGACAAAAGATGTCATGCAAATTCTTTTCCATAAGCATGTATGACTATATACGGAATACATGCCTACATTACATTGATGAACTGGAGCTAGTTCCGTGTCACCCTATGTTATGACTGTTACATGATGAACCGCATCCGGCATAATTATCCATCACTGATCCGGTGCCTTCGAGTTTTCCATATACTGGTTCTCTCTTATTTACTTTTCCGCTGCTACTGTTATAATCACTACAAAATACCAAAAACATTACTTTTGCTGTCTTTACTTTTGTTGCTGCTACCACCACTATCATATTACTTTGCTACTAAACACTTTGCTGCAGATACTAAGTTTCCAGGTGTGGTTGAATTGACAACTCAACTGCTAATACTTGAGAATATTCTTTGGCTCCCCTTGTGTCGAATCAATAAATTTGGGTTGAATACTCTACCCTCGAAAGATGTTGCGATCCCCTATACTTGTGGGTTATCAGCGCACCCCCCTATCTCGTGGCCGCCTGGAGACCCCCCTACCTTGTTCCCGACGCCAAAACCTCTTATATATACCCAAACTTCCAGAACATAACCTAGACCGGGAGTTCCGCCGCCGCAAGCCTCTGTATCCACCGAAAACCAATTTAGACCCGTTTCGGCACCCTGCCGGAGGGGGGAATCCCTCTCCGGTGGCCATCTTCATCATCCCGGCCCTCTCCATGACGAGGAGGGAGTAGTTCACCCTCAGGGATGAGGGTATGTACCAATAGCTATGTGTTTGATCTCTCTCTCGTGTTCTTGATTTGGCACGATCTTGATGTATCGCGAGCTTTGCTATTATAGTTGGATCTTATGATGTTTCTCCCCCTCTACTCTCTTGTGATGAATTGAGTTTTCCCTTTGAAGTTATCTTATCGGATTGAGTCTTTAAGGATTTGAGAACACTTGATGTATGTCTTGCATGTGCTTATCTATGGTGACAATGGGATATCACGTGATCCACTTGATGTATGTTTTGGTGATAAACTTGCGAGTTCCGTGACCTCGTGAACTTATGCATAGGGGTTGGCACACGTTTTCGTCTTGACTCCCCCATATAAACTTTGGGGCACTCTTTGAAGTTCTTTGTGTTGGTTGAATAGATGAATCTGACATTGTTTGATGCATATCGTATAATCATACCCATGGATACTTGAGGTGACATTGGAGTATCTAGGTGACATTATGTAGCGACCCGACCCGAATGGATCAAGTCTCTATGCTTAAGTGTCATCCCTGGATCAGTATGCTGACACACACAGTACTCGAGGATTTATAACAGAGGTAAATCACATGTAAAAGTAACGTAAATACTATTACCTCAATCCAAAATAGCGGAAGTAACAAGGTTGTGGATTCCCATCAACACCAACGACAAAAGTTGAGTGTAGAAATTTTAACCCTAACGTATCACTTACTCATCGTAAGATAATCCTGCAACATGAGACGTTGCAGCCACAAAGGGTCAGTACATTGAATGTACTGGCAAATTAACACCATAGAGAATGATAATAAAGGCTATCACTACATGCATATTTGGCTGGTGGAAAAGCTCTATGGTTATAGTTTTTGAGAAAAGCCAATTTTTCCCTACTGCAAAGGAATAAATTTTATTTAACTATCATGGTGGTTGTTGAACATTGAGAATGGTTGACAACATTCTCAATCCTAATTAAGTAACATCATTAAACCCAACAAACTTAATTTAAAGTAACATGATGAGATTCACATGATAATCCAAGTACTAGATACTCAAGATGTCCATAACCGGGGACACGGCTAATCATGATTAATTTATACACTCTGCAGAGGTTTGCGCACTTTTCCCCACAAGACTCGATCTCCTCCGTTGGATTTCTCGCACTACATGGTGTTTGAGAAACGGATGACCGAGACATAGTCTTTCAGAAGCGTTTGCACCTTACGATGGGTAGACCGTACCACCTACAACCCCTACATCTGCTAGTCTACCACTTTAAGAGTTCACACGACTTAATCAACTATGCTAGAGCCCATAATAGCTTGTGGCTGCACACGGAAGTTTCTAGTATGAATAATCTCATGATCCCTTTGAGCCTGGGTGGCGGTCCATAAAAAACAGGCAATCCTGGAATACCCAGGTGCCTAGATAGGCAATCGCTGGAATACCTAGGTGCCTCAATCCACCCAGATGTGTGTTAAAGTTGCCACCTTAAGTAAACCATTAATTAACAATCTAACATCTGTCATGAAATCCTTTCAAACCCAATCCACGTCTACGAGCATAGCATAGCAGTATAAGCATAACGTAATAGTAACTCCCAAGGTTTTAATGCAGAGCAATAGGTTCCTACCTCATCAACTACTTCCCAATACCCACATGTTATCAATCCTACTCATGCAATGTTTGAGGGTGAAACTAATGCATAAAAACTGGGTATGAAAGGGATATGATCAAAGTGTGAACTTGCCTGCAATGTTGATGAAGATGATTCGCACTCAAAACTCTTGATAGATCTACTCGTCACACTCGGGTCAATCTATCGTAAGCAAGCAATAGTAACCACACATAAGCAATCACTCAAAGATCGGAGAGAACAAAGAGAACAAATCGGAAAGCATCAAAACCAAGCAAATAACTCTTGCGACATAAAACAATTTCTAACAGTACCAAATTATGTGAGTTTGGCCTTATCAGAAAGTTTAGGTCAAGAGCTTCGATTTGCAAAAAGAATCAACTAAAATGGAGTTACGAAACTCAAGTTATGATCAAATGAAGTTTGAATTCAAATCTGGTCTAATTCAAATTTTAAACTTTTCAAAAACATGTTTAAGTTGTTTTACTGGATAGAGGGGATCATAATGAAGAAGTGGGCTTTGGTTTCATTGGATTTGGATAAACGAGTAAAGAGATGTGGTCGTTTGAAGAACAGAGACTAAACTGTAAAGAAAATCATCACAGATAAGTCCCTGGCCGGAATTAAAATAAAAAGAAAAATCCTATCGAACGAACGTTCGCTACAGAAGCATACGCGGTGAAAACCGTTCTCTAAGGAGATCTAAACAAAGAACGTCCGCTAAATAATAAAAAAATGTTTTTAAAAACAAAAACCGATCTAGATCGGACCGATCGGCGGTGGTTTTTACCACGGTTTTTGGCGGGCGAAGTCCGGCGCGGCGGCGGCGAAATCCAGCGGGACGGGGCGGCGGCTCCGACAAGAGGCGACGGCGGGGCACGGTCTCCGGCGAGTGGTGCGGTGTCGGGGGCGTGCGGCGCGGGGCGACGCGGAGCAGAGGCGAGCGGAGCGAGGGCAGCGCGAGGCGGTGGCGGCGAACAGCGGCGTCGGCGGCGTGCTCCGGTGAGGGTGTGGCGGCGGCTGCGAGGTCGGCAGCTCGGCCTGATGAAGAAAACGGGGCCGGGGTCCCCGATGTATATAAGAGGAGGGGCGGCGGGGTGCTTGGGCGAGGGTTAGGGAGAGTCCAAGGCGAGGACGGCGTCGCCGGCGATGGCATACAGGAGCAGAACTCCTGCTGCCTTGCGGGAGGAGGAAGGAGATGCAGGGCCCGCCTGTCGGCGTCTGCGGGAGAGAAAGGGAGGGAACGGGCGACCGGGGCGGAGGCAGTTCGCTCGAGGGAGAAAGGCCATGGGCCAATTTGGCTTGTTGGGCCGTGGGGCGGAGAGAGATTGCAGGGTTGGGCTTCGGCCTGGCCCTGTTTAGAGGAATTTCTTTTTGTTTTCTTTTTAACATATTTTTCCAGAAAGACAAAAAAACAAAAATAAATAAGAATACTAAGTAGGCATATAGTATATCAAAATTTTCAGAAAACAATTTTCTACAACATGGACATTTTTATAACTCTAATTAAAATCTACAAAAATTCAAATAATTCAAACAATGCTACTCATGCAATAAAACCTACTAAAATCATTTAAAAATACCAAAATGATTTCAAATTAATTTTTATCCAATTTTCTATTGTAGGGAATCATGTTACCCTATTTTCCATGTATTTTGTTTTTGGAGAAAAATAATTTGAATAAAACTCAAATAACTCCAAATTGAAAATAATTTCCAAAAGGACTTTGAAGTTGATCCTTTTAACTTCCAAGTCATATTTCATATATTTTGAAGAAGTCATTTTATCTTCTCTCATGAAAATCATTGAGTTGCTTGAAGTTTATGAATTTGAAATATTTTCAAATGAAATTCAAATATTTTCAACAACCCTTTTCATTTAATTTAAATGGAAGAAGTCATGTCATCTTCTCTCTAGGGTTTTGTATTTGAAAATAATTTGAATTCACGGAGATCAAGATTTAAAAAAAGGTGAAAGTTTGGGAAAGTCCTTTTATTCCCTCTCATTGAACTTTCAAAAGTTTCGAATTTCACTCAATCAATCACACAACAATCAAACAATCAATCTATTTATTATAACATTCCAAAATTTAGAATTTTGGGATGTTACACAATAGGGTTTTGGTTGATTTGTGTCTTAAGGTGTTATTCTAGTACGAACTCTAGGATAGATTGAACGAAAAGAATAGCTTCGTGTTATTTTACTACGGACTCTTGAATAGATCGATCAGAAAGGATAACTTTGAGGTGGTTTCGTACCCTACAATAATCTCTTCGTTTGTTCTCCGCTATTATTGACTTTGGAGTGACCCTTTGTTTCATGTTGAGGGATAGTTATATGATCCAATTACGTTATTATTGGTGAGAGAACTTGCACTAGTGAAATTATGAACCCTAGGCCTTGTTTCAACGCATTGCAATACCGTTTTCACTCACTTTTATCATGAGTTACCTTGCTGTTTTTATATTTTCAGATTACAAAAACCTTTATCTACCATCCATATTGCACTTGTATCACCATCTCTTCGCCGAACTAGGGCACCTATACAATTTACCATTGTATTGGGTGTGTTGGGGACACAAGAGACTTTGTTATTTGGTTGCAGGGTTGTTTGAGAGAGACCATCTTCATCCTACGCCTCCCACGGATTGATAAACCTTAGGTCATCCACTTGACGGAAATTTGCTTCTGTCTTACAAATCTATGCACTTGGAGGCCCAACAACATCTACAAGAAGAAGGTTGTGTAGTAGACATCATTCCCTTTGTCCGTCAGTATGTTACTTGCCCGAGATACGATCGTCGGTATCTCCATACCTAGTTCAATCTCGTTACCGGCAAGTCTCTTTACTCGTTCCATAATACATCATCTCATAACTAACTCCTTAGTCATTTTGCTTGCAAGTTTATTATGATGTGTATTACCGAGAGGGCCCAGAGATACCTCTCTGATAATCGGAGTGACAAATCCCAATCTCGATCCATGTCAACTCAACAGACACCTTCGAAGACTGTAGATCATCTTTATAATCACCTAGTTACTTTGTGACGTTTGATATCACACGAGTCATTCTTCCGGTATCCGGGAGTTGCATGATCTCATGGTTTAAGGAACATGTATTTGACATTAAGAAAGCAGTAGCAATAAACTAAACGATCATGTGCTAAGCTAATGGACGGGTCTTGTCCATCACATCATTCTCCTAATGATGTGATCCCGTTATCAAATGACAACTCATGTCTATGGTTAGGAAACCTTAACCATCTTTTGATCATTGAGCTAGTCTAGTAGAGGCTCACTAGGGACACGATATTTGTTTATTTATCCACACATGTATTTAAGTTCCCAGTCAATACAATTCTAGCATGAATAATACCTTTATCATGATTAAGGAATTATAATAATAACAATTTAGTATTGCCTCTAGGGAATATTTCCTTCAGTTTCCCACTTGCACTATAGTCAATTATCTAGTTCACATCGCCATGTGATTAACACCCATAGTTCACATCACCATGTGACCAACACCCAAAGAATTTACTAGAGTCAATAATCTAGTTCACATCGCCATATGATTAACACCCAAAGAGTACTAAGGTGTGATCATGTTTTGCTTGTGAGAGAAGTTTAGTGAACGGGCTTGCCACATTCAGATCCGTATGTATTTTGCAAATTTCTATGTCAACAATGCTCTGCATGGAGCTACTCTAACTAATTGCTCCCACTTTCAATATGTATCCAAATCGAGACTCAGAGTCATCCGAATCGGTGTCAAAACTTGCAATGACGCAACCCTTTACGACGAACTCCTTATCACCTTATAACCGAGAAATATCTCCTTAATCCTCTTAGGTAACTAAGGATAATTTTGACCGCTGTCCAGTGATCTACTTCTGGATCACTATTGTACCACGTTGCCAAAATCATGGAAAGGTACACAACATGGTATACTTTATAGAACCTATGGCCGAGGCATAGGGAATGACTTTCATTCTCTCTCTATCTTCTGTCGTGGTCGGGTTTTGAGTCTTACTCAACTTCACACCTTGCAACACAGGCAAGAACCCTTTTTGACTGATCTATTTTGAACTTCTTCAAAACTTTGTCAAGGTATGTGCTTTGTGAAAGTCCTGTTAAGCATCTCGATCTATCCCTATAGATCTTGATGCTCAATACGTAAGTAGCTTCGTCGAGGTACTTCATTGATAAAGTCTTATTCAAGTAACCTTTATGCTATCCAGAAATTCTATATCATTTCCAATCAGCAATATGTCATCCACATATAATATTAGAAATGCTACAGAGCTCCCACTCACTTTCTTGTAAATACAGGCTTCACCATAAGTTTGTATAAAACCAAATGCTTTGATCACCTCATCAAAGCGTATATTCCAAGTCCGAGATGCTTGCACCAGTCCATAGATGGATCGCTGGAGCTTGCACACTTTGTTAGAACCTTTAGGATTGACAAAACCTTCTGATTGCATCATATACAACTCTTCTTTAAGAAACCCATTAAGGAATGCAGTTTTGACATCCATTTGCCAGATTTCATAATTATAAAATGCGGCAATTGCTAACATGATTCGGACAGACTTATGCATCGCCACGGGCGAGAAAGTCTCATCGTAGTTAACCCCTTGAACTTGTCGAAAACCTTTCGCGACAAGTCGAGCTTTGTAGATAGTGACATTACCATCGGCATCCATCTTCTTCTTGAAGATCCATTTATTCTCAATGGCTTGTCGATCATCGGGAAAGTCCACCAAAGTCCATGTTCTCATACCTAGATCCTATCTCAAATTTCATGGCCTCAAGCCATTTATCGGAATCTAGGCTCATCATAGCTTCTTCATAGTTCGTAGGATTGGCATGGTCTAATAACATGACTTCCAGGACATGATTACCGTACCACTCTGGTGCGGAGCATGCTCTACTCGACCTACAAGGTCCAGTAGTAACTTGATTCAAAGTTTCATGATCATCATCATTAGCTTTCTCTCCAATTGGTGTAGGCATCATGGGAATGGTTTTCTCTGATGTGCTACTTTCCAATTCGAGAGAAGGTACAATTACCTCATCAAGTTCTACTTTCCTCCCACTCACTTCTTTCGAGAGAAACTCCTTCTCTAGAAAGGACCTATTCTTGGCAACAAAGATCTTGCCTTCAGATTTGTGATGGAAGGTGTATCAAATTGTTTCCTTAGGGTATCCTATGAAGACACACTTCTCCAATTTGGGTTCGAGCTTATCTAGTTGAAGCCTTTTGATGTAAGCATCGCATCCCCAAACTTTAAGAAACGACAACTTAGGTTTCTTGCCAAACCTTAGTTCATATGGTGTCGTCTCAACGGATTTAGACGGTGCCCTATTTAAAGTGAATGCATTTGTATTTAATGCATAACCCCAAAATCATAAAGGCAAATCAGTAAGAATCATAGAATGCACTATATCTAATAAAGTACGACTACAACGTTCGGACACACCATTACGCTATGGTGTTCCAGGTGGCGTGAGTTGTGAAATAATTCCACATTGTTTTAAATGAAGGCCAAACTCGTAACTCAAATATTCGCCTCTGTGATCAGATCGTAGAAACTTTATCTTCTTGTTATGATGGTTCTCCACTTCACTCTGAAATTCTTTGAACTTTTCAAATGTTTCAGACTTGTGTTTCATCAAGTAGATATACGCATACTGTTAGGGAACGTAGTAATTTCAAAAAAATTCCTACGCACACGCAAGATCATGATGATGCACAGCAACAAGAGGGGAGAGTGTTGTCTACGTACCCACGCAGACCGACCGCAGAAGCGTTGACACAACGTAGAGGAAGTAGTCGTACGTCTTCCCGATCCGACCGATCCAAGCACCGTTACTCCGGCACCTCCGAGTTCTTAGCACACGTACAGCTCGATGACAATCCCCGGGCTCCGATCCAACAAAGTGTCAGGGAGGAGTTCCGTCAGCACGACGGCATGGTGACGATCTTGATGTTCTACCGTCGTAGGGCTTCGCCTAAGCACCGCTACAATATGATCAAAGTGGAATATGGTGGCAGGGGGCACCGCACACGGCTAAGGAACGATCTCAAGGATCAACTTGTGTGTCCTAGGGTGCCCCCCGGCCTCCGTATATAAAGGAGCCAAGGGGGAGGGGGCGGCCGGCCAAGGAGGGCGCGCCAAGGGAGTCCTACTCCCTCTGGGAGTAGGATTCCCCCCCAATCCTAGTTGGAATAGGATTCCTCGAGGGGGGAAAGAGAGAGAGGGGGTCGGCCACCTCTCCTTGTCCTAATAGGACTAGGGGAGGGGGGAGGCGCGCGGCCCACCTTGGGCTGCCCCTTTCTCCTGTCCACTAAAGCCCACTAAGGCCCATATAGCTCCCGGGGGTTCCGGTAACCTCCCGGTACTCCGGTAAAATCCCGATTTCACCCGGAACACTTCCGATATCCAAACATAGGCTTCCAATATATCAATCTTTATGTCTCGATCATTTCGAGACTCCTCGTCATGTCCATGATCACATCCGGGACTCCGAACAATCTTCGGTACATCAAAATGCATAAACTCATAATAACTATCATCGTAACGTTAAGCGTGCGGACCCTACGGTTCGAGAACAATGTAGACATGACCGAGACACGTCTCCGGTCAATAACCAATAGTGGGACCTAGATGCCCATATTGGCTCCTACATATTCTACGAAGATCTTTATCAGTCAGACCGCATAACAACATACGTTGTTCCCTTTGTCATCGGTGTGTTACTTGCCCGAGATTCGATCGTCGGTATCCAATACCTAGTTCAATCTCGTTACCGACAAGTCTCTTTACTCGTTCCATAATACATCATCCCGCAACTAACTCATTAGTTTGCAATGCTTGCAAGGCTTATGTGATGTGCATTACCGAGAGGGCCCAGAGATACCTCTCCGACAATCGGAGTGACAAATCCTATTCTCGAAATACGCCAACCCAACATCTACCATTGGAGACACCTGTAGATCTCCTTTATAATCACCCAGTTATGTTGTGATGTTTGGTAGCACACAAAGTGTTCCTCCGGCAAACGGGAGTTGCATAATCTCATAGTCATAGGAACATGTATAAGTCATGAAGAAAGCAATAGCAACATACTAAACGATCGGGTGCTAAGCTAATGGAATGGGTCATGTCAATCAGATCATTCAACTAATGATGTGACCTCGTTAATCAAATAACAACATTTTGTTCATGGTTAGGAAACATAACCATCTTTGATTAACGAGCTAGTCTAGTAGAGGCAAACTAGTGACACTAAGTTTGTCTATGTATTCACACATGTATTATGTTTCCAGTTAATACAATTCTAGCATGAATAATAAACATTTATCATGATATAAGGAAATAAATAATAACTTTATTATTGCCTCTAGGGCATATTTCCTTCAGTCTCCCACTTGCACTAGAGTCAATAATCTAGATTACACAGTAATGATTCTAACACCCATGGAGCCTTGGTGCTGATCATGTTTTGCTCGTGGAAGAGGCTTAGTCAACGGGTCTGCAACATTCAGATCCGTATGTATCTTGCAAATCTCTATGTCTCCCACCTGGATTAGATCCCGGATGGAATTGAAGCGTCTCTTGATGTGCTTGGTCCTCTTGTGAAATCTGGATTCCTTTGCCAAGGCAATTGCACCAGTATTGTCACAAAAGATTTTCATTGGACCCAATGCACTAGGTATGACACCTAGATCGGATATGAACTCCTTCATCCAGACTCCTTCGTTCACTGCTTCCGAAGCAGCTATGTACTCTGCTTCACATGTAGATCCCGCTACGACGCTTTGTTTAGAACCGCACCAACTGACAGCTCCACCGTTTAATGTAAACATGTATTCGGTTTGCGATTTAGAATCGTCCGGATCAGTGTCAAAGCTTGCATCAACGTAACCTCTTACGGTGAGCTCTTTGTCACCTCCATATACGAGAAACATATCCTTAGTACTTTTCAGGTATTTCAGGATGTTCTTGACCGCTGTCCAGTGATCCACTCCTGGATTACTTTGGTACCTCCCTGCTAAGCTTATAGCAAGGCACACATCAGGTCTGGTACACAGCATTGCATACATGATAGAGCCTATTGCTGAAGCATAGGGAACATCTTTCATTTTCTCTCTATCTTCTGAAGTGGTCGGGCATTGAGTCTGACTCAACTTCACACCTTGTAACACAGGCAAGAACCCTTTCTTTGCTTGATCCATTTTGAACTTCTTCAAAATCTTGTCAAGGTATGTGCTTTGTGAAAGTCCAATTAAGCGCCTTGATCTATCTCTATAGATCTTTATGCCTAATATGTAAGCAGCTTCACCGAGGTCTTTCATTGAAAAACTCTTATTCAAGTATCCCTTTATGCTATCCAGAAATTCTATATCATTTCCAATCAGTAATATGTCATCCACATATAATATCAGAAATGCTACAAAGCTCCCACTCACTTCTTTGTAAATACAGGCTTCTCCGAAAGTCTGTATAAAACCAAATGCTTTGATCACACATCAAAGCGTTTATTCCAACTCCGAGAGGCTTGCACCAGTCCATAAATGGATCGCTGGAGCTTGCATACTTTGTTAGCTCCCTTTGGATCGACAAAACCTTCCGGTTGCATCATATACAACTCTTCTTCCAGAAATCCATTCAGGAATGTAGTTTTGACTTCCATCTGCCAAATTTCATAATTATAAAATGCGGCAATCGCTAACATGATTCGGACAGACTTAAGCATCGCTACGGGTGAGAAAGTCTCATCATAGTCAACCCCTGGAACTTGTCGAAAACCTTTTGCGACAAGTCGAGCTTTGTAGACAGTAACATTACCATCAGCGTCAGTCTTCTTCTTGAAGATCCATTTATTCTCAATTGCTTGCCGATCATCGGGCAAGTCAACCAAAGTCCATACTTTGTTCTCATACATGGATCCCATCTCAGATTTCATGGCTTCAAGCCATTTTGCGGAATCTGGGCTCACCATTGCTTCTTCATAGTTCGTAGGTTCATCATGATCTAGCAGCATGATTTCCAGAATAGGATTGCCGTACCACTCTGGTGCGGATCTTGCTCTGGTTGATCTACGAGGTTCAGTAGTATCTTGTCCTGAAGTTTCATGATCATCATCATTAGCTTCCTCACTAATTGGTATAGGTGTCGCAGAAACAGTTTTCTGTGATGTACTACTTTCCAATAAGGGAGCAGGTACAGTTACCTCGTCAAGTTCTACTTTCCTCCCACTCACTTCTTTCGAGAGAAACTCCTTCTCTAGAAAGGATCCATTCTTAGCAACGAATGTCTTGCCTTCGGATCTGTGATAGAAGGTGTACCCAACAGTCTCCTTTGGGTATCCTATGAAGACACATTTCTCCGATTTGGGCTCGAGCTTATCAGGTTGAAGCTTTTTCACATAAGCATCGCAGCCCCAAACTTTAAGAAACGACAACTTTGGTTTCTTGCCAAACCATAGTTCATAAGGCGTCGTCTCAACGGATTTTGATGGTGCCCTATTTAACGTGAATGCGGCCGTCTCTAAAGCATAACCCCAAAATGATAGCGGTAAATCAGTAAGAGACATCATAGATCGCACCATATCTAGTAAAGTACGATTACGACGTTTGGACACACCATTACGCTGTGGTGTTCTGGGTGGCGTGAGTTGCGAAACTATTCCGCATTGTTTCAAATGTACACCAAACTCGTAACTCAAATATTCTCCTCCACGATCAGATCGTAGAAACTTTATTTTCTTGTTGCGATGATTTTCAGCTTCACTCTGAAATTCTTTGAACTTTTCAAATGTTTCAGACTTGTGTTTCATTAAGTAGATATACCCATATCTGCTTAAGTCATCTGTGAAGGTGAGAAAATAACGATATCCGCCACGAGCCTCAATATTCATCGGACCACATACATCGGTATGTATGATTTCCAATAAATCCGTTGCTCTCTCCATGGTACCGGAGAACGGCGTTTTAGTCATCCTACCCATGAGGCACGGTTCGCAAGTACCAAGTGATTCATAATCAAGTGGTTCCAAAAGTCCATCAGTATGGAGTTTCTTCATGCGCTTTATACCGATATGACCTAAACGGCAGTGCCACAAATAAGTTGCACTATCATTATCAACTCTGCATCTTTTGGCTTCAACATTATGAATATGTGTGTTACTACTATCGAGATTCATCAAAAATAGACCACTCTTCAAAGGTGCATGACCATAAAAGATATTACTCATATAAATAGAACAACCATTATTCTCTGATTTAAATGAATAACCGTCTCGCATCAAACAAGATCCAGATATAATGTTCATGCTCAACGCTGGCACCAAATAACAATTATTTAGGTCTAATATTATCCCGAAGGTAGATGTTGAGGTAGTGTGACGACCGCGATCACATCGACTATGGAACCGTTTCCCACGCGCATCGTCACCTCGTCCTTTGCCAGTGTTCACTTAATCCGTAGTCCCTATTTCGAGTTGCAAATATTAGCAACTGAACCAGTATCAAATACCCAGGTGCTACTGCGAGCTCTAGTAAGGTACACATCAATAACATGTATATCACATATACCTTTGTTCACCTTGCCATCCTTCTTATCCGCCAAATACTTGGGGCAATTCCGCTTCCAGTGACCAGTCTGCTTGCAGTAGAAGCACTCAGTTTCAGGCTTAGGTCCAGACTTGGGTTTCTTCTCCTGAGCAGCAACTTGCTTGCCGTTCTTCTTGAAGTTCCCCTTCTTCTTCCCTTTGCCCTTTTTCTTGAAACTAGTGGTCTTGTTAACCATCAACACTTGATGCTCCTTCTTGATTTCTACCTCCGCAGCTTTCAGCATTGCGAAGAGCTCGGGAATAGTCTTGTTCATCCCTTGCATATTATAGTTCATCACGAAGCTCTTGTAGCTCGGTGGCAGTGATTGGAGAATTTTGTCAATGACACAATCATCTGGAAGATTAACTCCCATCTGAATCAAGTGATTATTATACCCAGACATTTTGAGTATATGCTCACTGACAGAACTGTTCTCCTCCATCTTGCAGCTATAGAACTTATTGGAGACTTCATATCTCTCAATCCGGGCATTTGCTTGAAATATTAACTTCAACTCCTGGAACATCTCATATGCTCCATGACGTTCAAAACATCATTGAAGTCCCGGTTCTAAGCCGTAAAGCATGGCACACTGAACTATCGAGTAGTCATCAGCTTTACTCTGCCAGACATTCATAACATCTGGTGTTGCTCCAGCGGTAGGCCTGGCACCCAGCGATGCTTCCAGGACGTAATTCTTCTGAGCAGCAATGAGGATAATCCTCAAGTTACGGACCCAGTCCGTGTAATTGCTACCATCATCTTTCAACTTTGCTTTCTCAAGGAACGCATTAAAATTCAACGGAACAACAGCACGAGCCATCTATGTACAATCAACATCAAAAAGCAAGATACTATCAGGTACTAAGTTCATGATAAGTTTAAGTTCAATTAATCAAATTACTTAAGAACTCCCACTTAGATAGACATCCCTCTAATCCTCTAAGTGATCACGTGATCCAAATCAACTAAACCATAACCGATCATCACGTGAGATGGAGTAGTTTTCAATGGTGAACATCGTTATGTTGATCATATCTACTATATGATTCACGCTCGACCTTTCGGTCTCCATGTTTCGAGGCCATATCTGCATATGCTAGGCTCGTCAAGTTTAACCTGAGTATTCTGCGTGTGCAAAAACTGGCTTGCACCAGTTGTAGATGGATGTAGAGCTTATCACACCCGATCATCATGTGGTGTCTGGGCACGACGAACTTTGGCAACAGTGCATACTCAGGGAGAACACTTCTTGATAATTTAGTGAGAGATCATCTTATAATGCTACCGTCAATCAAAGCAAGATAAGATGCATAAAAGGATAAACATCACATGCAATCAATATAAGTGATATGATATGGCCATCATCATCTTGTGCTTGTGATCTCCATCTCCGAAGCACCATCATGATCACCATCGTCACCGGCCCGACACCTTGATCTCCATCGTAGCATCATTGTCGTCTCGCCAATCTTATGCTTCCACGACTATCGCTACCGCTTAGTGATAAAGTAAAGCATTACATCGCGATTGCATTGCATACAATAAAGCGACAACCATATGGCTCCTGCCAGTTGCCGATAACTCGGTTACAAAACATGATCATCTCATACAATAAAATTCATCATCATGCCTTGACCATATCACATCACAACATGCCCTGCAAAATCAAGTTAGACGTCCTCTACTTTGTTGTTGCAAGTTTTACGTGGCTGCTACAGGCTTAAGCAAGAACCAATCTCACCTACGCATCAAAACCACAATGATAGTTTGTCAATTTGACTCTGTTTTAACCTTCGCAAGGACCGAGCGTAGCCATACTCGGTTCAACTAAAGTTGGAGAGACAGTCGCCCGCAAGCCACCTATGTGCAAAGCACGTCGGGGGAATCGGTCTCTCGTAAGCGTACGCGTAATGTTGGTCCGGGTCGTCTCGTCCAACAATACCGCTGAACCAAAGTATGACATGCTGGTAGGCAGTATGACTTATATCGCCCACAACTCACTTGTGTTCTACTCGTGCATATAACATCAACATATAAAAACCTGCCTCGGATGCCACTGTTAGGGAACGTAGTAATTTCAAAAAAATTCCTACGCACACGCAAGATCATGATGATGCACAGCAACGAGAGGGGAGAGTGTTGTCTACGTAACCACGCAGACCGACTGCGGAAGCATTGACACAACGTAGAGGAAGTAGTCGTACGTCTTCCCGATCCGACCGATCCAAGCACCGTTACTCCGGCACCTCCGAGTTCTTAGCACACGTACAGCTCGATGACAATCCCCGGGCTCCGATCCAGCAAAGCGTCGGGGAGGAGTTCCGTCAGCACGACGGCGTGGTGACGATCTTGATGTTCTACCGTCACAGGGCTTCTCCTAAGCACCGCTACAATATGATCGAGGTGGAATATGGTGGCAGGGGGCACCACACACGGCTAAGGAACGATCTCAAGGATCAACTTGTGTGTCCTAGGGTGCCCCCTGCCTCCGTATATAAAGGAGCCAAGGGGGAGGGGGTGGCCGGCCAAGGAGGGCGCGCCAAGGGAGTCCTACTCCCTCTGGGAGTAGGATTCCCCCCCAATCCTAGTTGGAATAGGATTCCTCGAGGGGGGAAAGAGAGAGAGGGGGCCGGCCACCTCTCCTTGTCCTAATAGGACTAGGGGAGGGGGAGGCGCACGGCCCACCTTGGGCTGCCCCTTTCTCCTTTCCACTAAAGCCCACTAAGGCCCATATAGCTCCCGGGGGGTTCCGGTAACCTCCCGGTACTCCGGTAAAATCCTGATTTCACCCGGAACACTTCCGATATCCAAACATAGGCTTCCAATATATCAATCTTTATGTCTCGACCATTTCGAGACTCCTCGTCATGTCCATGATCACATCCGGGACTCCGAACAATCTTCCATACATCAAAATGCATAAGCTCATAATAACTGTCATCGTAATGTTAAGCGTGCGGACCCTACGGTTCGAGAACAATGTAGACATGACCGAGACACGTCTCCGGTCAATAACCAATAACGGGACCTGGATGCCCATATTGGCTCCTACATATTCTACGAAGATCTTTATCGGTCAGACCGCATAACAACATACGTTGTTCCCTTTGTCATCGGTGTGTTACTTGCCCGAGATTCGATCGTCGGTATCCAATACTTAGTTCAATCTCGTTACCGGCAAGTCTCTTTACTCGTTCCTTAATACATCATCCCGCAACTAACTCATTAGTTGCAATGCTTGCAAGGCTTATGTGATGTGCATTACCGAGAGGGCCCAGAGATACCTCTCCGACAATCGGAGTGACAAATCCTATTCTCGAAATACGCCAACCTAACATCTACCATTGGAGACACCTGTAGAGCTCCTTTATAATCACCCAGTTACGTTGTGACGTTTGGTAGCACACAAAGTGTTCCTCCGGCAAACGGGAGTTGCATAATCTCATAGTCATAGGAACATGTATAAGTCATGAAGAAAGCAATAGCAACATACTAAACGATTGGGTGCTAAGCTAATGGAATGGGTCATGTCAATCAGATCATTCAACTAATGATGTGACCTCATTAATCAAATAACAACATTTTGTTCATGGTTAGGAAACATAACCATCTTTGATTAATGAGCTAGTCTAGTAGAGGCATACTAGTGACACTAAGTTTGTCTATGTATTCACACATGTATTATGTTTCCGGTTAATACAATTCTAGCATGAATAATAAACATTTATCATGATATAAGGAAATAAATAATTACTTTATTATTGCCTCTAGGGTATATTTCCTTCACATACCTACTCAAATCATGTGTAAATGTCAGAAAATAATGATACTCGCCGTGTGCCTCAACACTCATTGGACCACATACATCGGTATGTATTATTTCCAATAAGTCATTAGCTCGCTCCATCGTTCCGAAGAACGGAGTTTCAGTCATCTTACCCTTGAGGCATGGTTCACAAATATCAAATGATTCATAATCAAGTTATTCCAAAAGTCCATATACATGGAGTTTCTTCATGCGCTTTACACCAATATGACCTAAATGGCAGTGCCACAAGTATGTTGCACTATAATTATCAACTTTGCATCTTTTGGCATCAATATTATGAATATGTGTATCACTATGATCAAGATTCAACAAACCATTTACATTGGGTGTATGACCATAGAAGGTTTTTGTCAGGACCCCGATTCTAAGTCACACCGATCTAGCCTGTAACACCTCATATCACTTTGCGGCCTCACGCACGGTATTTCCATGCGTGTCGCCTTACCATGGCCCGGGACCGTTTGCGCCTTTTGGCTCACGTATATGATAGTGTCGCTAGCATCCATATGACAGAGAACCCGGGCCGACATGACTAGTCGTGAACCCAAAGTGGCACTAACTTACGGGAACAGGCATACATGAATCAACATCGAGCATGTCGGTCAGCAGCATGCGAATCCGGGCTGTAGCACTGGGCTAACAGCACTCCGAGAACCCGGGCTGTAGCAGGCTAGGCAGGACCCCTGATGTCACCGCGTGGCATTTCCCCGAAGGGACAGACACATGAACGAAGTGAATCACATGCCGGCCAGTCAAGTGTTCCGGAGCAGTAGTGCTGGGCTAGCAGGACTCCGGTGAACCGGGCTGTAGCGGACTACTATGGCTCATGGAAGCACAAGACTACATTTCCCCATAAGAGAGGCTACCAAGGATAAACAACTAGGTTGTCGAATCCCACACATACCAAGCATTTCAATCATACACACAATATGCTCAATATGTGCAATACAACATGGCATCACAACAAGACTCTACGACTCAAAGTATTTATTCATTAGGCTCCGAGGAGCGAGATATTACAAACATGGGTCCCATGACCCAACATTCAGAGCATACAAGCAACAAGCACATGCGGAAGCTTAACTTGTCTGAGTACAGACAACTACAAATGAAGAAGGCTCAGAAGCCTGACTATCTACAAGACCCTCCCAAGGTACAAGATCGTAGCTGAGCTAACAAGCTAAACGTCGAAGTCCACATGGAACTACTAGCGAGATTGATGTCTCTCTGCAAAAACATAAATTAAGAAAACGTGAGTACAAATGTACTCAGCAAGACTTACATCAGAGCTAACTACATATGCATCATTATCAACGAAGGGATGGTGGAGTTTAACTGCAGCAAGCCAGCTTTGACTCGGTGGCTATCCTGAACTACGACTGCAAGTAACTCTTTTGAGGTGGCGCACACGAGTCCACAAATTCACCATACCAATACACCACTATGGATCCGCTCCCATCTCCCTACGAGAACGCCATCCATAGCACTCACGCTTATCTTACACATTTTAAAGTATCCACTTTCACTTGTCTATGAACTATGCAAGGGGTCCAAGTTTCCATATCCGAGGAATCCGGCTATTCGAATAGATAATGATAACCCTGCAGGGGTGTACTTCTTCACACACGCTCTCGCCACTTATCGCCCTGTACACATCATGTACCTCGGCAACCTTCAAGCAGAAGCCAGGCGAGGGAGTCGGCCACGACCTGACTAATCACAGAAGTCTCTCATCCAGGTTTATCGCCTATTCGGGTTCCATCCGTGTCGGTGTCAAAACCGGCGGATCTCGGGTAGGGGGTCCCGAACTATGCGTCTAGGCCAGATGGTAACAGGAGGCAAGGGACACGAAGTTTTACCCAGGTTAGGGCCCTCTTGATGGAGGTAAAACCCTACGTCCTGCTTGATTAATATTGATGATATGGGTAGTACAAGAGTAGATCTACCACGAGATCGAAGAGGCTAAACCCTAGAAGCTAGCCTATGGTATGATTGTTGTTCAGTATGTTGTCCTACGGACTAAAACCCTCCGGTTTATATAGACACCAGAGAGGGTTAGGGTTACACAAAGTCGGTTATAATGGTAGGAGATCTACATATCCGTATCGCCAAGCTTGCCTTCCACGCCAAGGAAAGTCCCTTCCGGACACGGGACGAAGTCTTCAATCTTGTATCTTCATAGTCCAGGAGTCCGGCTGTAGGTATAGTCCGGCCATCCGGACACCCCCTAATCCAAGACTCCCTCAGTAGCCCCTGAACCAGGCTTCAATGACGACGAGTCCGGCGCGCAGATTGTCTTCGGCATTGCAAGGCGGGTTCCTCCTCCAAGTACTTCATAGAAGATTTTGAACACAAAGATAGTGTCCGGCTCTACAAGATAAGTTTCCACATATTGCCATAGAGATAATAATATTTACACAAATCTAATATGCTGACGTATTCTGTAGTGTGACGCACCACGGCTAAGCCTTTATTCGAATCGTTTTATTATCCCACCTCAGCGTGTCATGCGAGGCGGTTTCCTTGGCACGTCTCGTCGAAGCAGAGATTGTGTCCCCTTATTCTGGGATTCTCATCAATATGGGTGTGGGTAACCCAACCGCGCCATTGATTACGGCGCTTGGGGATAAGCGAGTTTTACCAGGCTGGTGGGGACACGCAGTTGCGTCCACCCATATAAGGGGATAAGGATCCACCTTTTCACCTACGCCTTCTTCCTCCTTTGCCTATCCATTCTTGCGCACTCGAGCTCCAGCACCCAAATCCGCACTCCCCACCTCAACCTTCTCCAGCCATGTCCGGAGCGGGAGGCAAGTGGATGGTCTCCTCTGTCATGGAGGGACACATCAAAAAACTAAGGAAGGCCAGATACTTGTCTAACGACATCGCGTACCGGCTTCCCGAAGAGGGGCAGCTCCTCCCCACCCCCAAGGCCCCATGGGAGGGTAGTGTTCCTTCCCCACTTCCTCCACGGACTGGGCTTTCCTATCCACCCATTCGTCCGGGGACTCATGTTCTACTACGGCCTGGATTTCCATGATCTGGCCCCGAACTTCATCCTCAACATCTCGGCGTTTATCGTCGTGTGCGAGGCTTTCCTCTACATCTTCCCCCATTTCGGCCTATGGCTCAAGACTTTCAATGTCAAGCCGAAGGTGGTGCGCGGCAACCAGGCGGAGTGCGAAGGCGCCATGGTGGGCAAGATGCCCAACGTCTTATGGCTCGAGGGCTCCTTTGTGGAGACCTTGAAGGGGTGGTAATCGGGGTGGTTTTACATCACCGAGCCGCGCGACCCTGAGTGGGTCGCAGCCCCTGAGTTCCGGTCCGGACCCCCAACGCGGCTCATGTCCTGGAAAGAGACGGGCCTATCGTGGGGCAGCAAAGGAGAGGTGACTAGACTGCAAACATGCATCCAAACCCTGGTGGACAAGCAGCTCAAGCTTGTCAACGTAGTCCAGGTCATGCTCATCCACCGGATCCTCTCGTGTCAACAACGGGCCTTCAATCTGTGGGAGTTCAACCCGGTGCAGCACCGAACTCTGAGCGGGCTCTTCGACACGACGTGCGAAGATGTCTGGAAGGTGCTTTTCAAGGGCGTCGAGGCTCCCGCATCCGCTATCGAGGATCGCGGATTCAGCGCGCAGCATCACGCCAGCGCGGTAAGTTGTTTGTGCCTTTTACAGGGTATTAGTTCTTCATAGTTTAACTCTATGCGGGATCTAAGCTCCCTAACCTTTGACAGGTTTGGCAGGCGAAGTCCGGACAGATTGACTTTCCGGCTCCTTTGCCCGAAGACCCAGCTGATGCCCGCTTGGCGAAGTTGCTGGTTCCGGCACCCTATGTGGTGCCGGAGAAGAAGGCCACGAAGAAGGCCACGGGGACTCGAAAAAGTGCCCGGCGCCGGGAGGTGTCGGGTTCATCATCCGACGGCTCCAAGGCGCATTCCTCCCGTGAAGACGAGGAGGAGGAAGAAGAGACCTCTTCCCCTCCAGCGGGGGGAGATAAGAAAAGGAAGGCCGCCCTCCCTGGGGAGGCCGAAGGGTCCAAGAAGGGGAAAACCCTTCCTCCGGACTACTCCACCGACACCGACGACGGCAGAGAGGAGTGGCCGCTCAGGGCCAAGCCCCTAGAAAAATTGTAAGTGTCCGGATACCAGAGTAATTCATAGTATTCCTTTATTGCACAGCTTTCCCTTATGTTGAATATGTTTATGCAGCCCACCCAAAGACCGGCTCGACGCATCGTCGAGCGGTTCATTGGACTCGTCGGATGTGAATTCGCTTCCGACGGCTTCCTCCCCCCGCCCTACGGACAACGCCGAAGTGTTGTCCCAACAGGTTCCAAGCCAGGAGGAGGTGGTCCTGGAGGCGCCGCAAGGCGACCTCCCGGACTCCAGGAGTAAAGGGGATAGAACCCCCCAGGGCTCCAAGTCCGGCTCTAGGCCGGACACCGCTCCGAAACCTTCAAAGGTTCCAGAGTCCGGTGGGCGACCTCCTTCCAAGAGGAGCAAGCCCACCGTGCCGGTGACCCCCGTCCAACCGGAGGCGCCGGACAATCTGTTGGAGGTGCTCAAAGGCGCCTCCATCGACGAGGAGCACCGCACCATTATGAGTGCGGTGGTCCAGAAGGTTCAGTCCGCCAAGAGCGGACTGACTGAAGCTTGTACTAGCCTTTTAACAGGCTTTGAGGTAAGTAAAGAATGTGTAAATAATATTACCGCATAGACAGTAGCCCCTGATGCTTTGTTTGGCGTTCGGGAAGAAAAGCCGAAGAGAGGATCAAATAAAATTCACAGGAGTCTAACGAAAAGGAGTCAATATGCGTATGCAGGCTTCTCTGCTGGCATCCGCCGCACTGACTGCGGAAGTGGACACGCTAAAGCAGAACCTCAAGCAGTCCGAGCAAGAGCTCGGGCGTGCCAAGAAGCATCTTGAGGACAAGGAAGGTAAGAAATACCTTGTTTAAATATATATATAAAAGGTACAATTGCAAAAAATGACAGGATTATCGTGGCTATTGTAGGGGCCACGTCGGAGGTGGCGACCCTTAAGCAAGCGCGGGTCGAGGCCGAGAAGAGGGCGGCCACGGAGCGCACCGAGCGGGAGAAGTATGAGGCCCAGGTTGGCAAGGTGCAGCAAGAGCTCCAGGCTCTCATGAAAAAACATGAGAGTTTGGAGCTTGACTCAAAGACGCGAGTGTCTGAGCTCGCGATGGCTATTGAAAATGCCAAGTCTGCCAAGGCCGAATCCCAGAAGACCCTCCAGGAGTTGGATGCGGTGAAAAAGATAGCGGCGGGTAAGGCATTCTTTATGCAAAGCAAACACATAAGCGTGAGTTACTTGTTACTTACCCGAATCCGGAGCTCTCCAGGAGCATTCGCAGATCTTCCCCGTAGTGTGTCCGATGCCGCCGCATTCTATCGAGCCGAGGAGGGCAGCTCGACAGAGAAGGTGTTCTGGTCTCAGTATGCTGAGGCCGGACACCCCGTGCCCCTGAGCGACCAGCTGAAGCAACTGGTCGAGCTCCACAAGGCGGCCGAACAGGCCATGAAGGGCCTCATAGTTCGGCTGTGGCCTGGAGAGGCTCTGCCTGGGAGCTATTTCGGGCTGGTGCGGCGGCTGGTGGGGGCCTGTCCAAGGCTCGAAGTCATCAAGCGCTCCGTCTGCATTGAAGGTGCCCGTAGGGCCCTTGCCCGTGCTAAGGTGCACTGGGGCAAGCTGGATGCTGAGAAGCTTATGAAGGACGGGCCACCGCTGGGGAAAGAGCATCGCAAGCCCGAGAATTATTATACGGATGTTCTAAAGGGTGCCCGCCTTGTGGCGGATGAATGTTCCAGGGATGTAATTTTTGAGTAAAACTCGCTCGTTTTGTCCTGTGCGCTGAAAACTTGTTCATATGCGCTAAGCAATGCTGTTGGAATTTAAAATATTACCTTCTATGCGGCTGTTTATCAATTCCGAGAGATGGCGAGTCGTCGGCTTCTGCCCCTGTGTTGCTAGTGCTGGGGTGTTCGGGGATATACCTGAGCGCTCTTTTTCCCATGTTTGGGTCCTTCGAGGGAGGCGCTCAGCACAACGAACAAGGCAATCGGACTATAATGCGTGAACACTCTCACTTAGCCATAGAATTCTATAATTTTAAATTTCGGTGAAGCCCCTGGTATTCGGAAGACCGAGTTCGGGGCGCTATCCACGCCTTGGCCAGACAGAGCCGATTCCTCGCTCTAAGCGGCATAAGTCTTTAGGGACTCGAAAAATGTCTCGAACAGCGACCGGCTCTCGCTTCATCATGACAGTCAGTTTTAGCTTTCTCTACTGAGGTGCTCGACCCAGCTCAACTGGGGCAAAATCGCAGTAGTTCTCCTAGTGCTACCTTAGCCGATATAGCGGAACGTAAGGCACCAAAACATAGGAGCCGGGCAAACCCAACTATTGACACAAGACATGATTCGGAGCCGATGCATATAATGCTATAAGTTCGGGGTGCCGTACTTGTTAAAGTGTTCGGACTTCTCACACCATATTGAGGGGTACTAAAGCCCCTGGCGTATTTTGGCCGTACCAAAGTGTACGGGTGCAACATGTCGTTAAGGAACATATATTTGTAAAAAAAAGGTAATGCAAAGAGAGACAAAAGCTATGCATTGTTTATTAAAAAGGGCTGCGATCAAAGCAGAACGATACAAATAATGCGATAAGCAAAAGGTTGGACTATTTAACATGTCCGTTCCAGGGGCAGGCTGCGGAATGGTATGCGAAACAGGTATACTGCTCGTGATAGAGACCACCTGGGAGTTCCGTAATGCGGCATGGCTTGTCTGCTTCCCTGGTTCTTGCATCGTTTGTGCGGCAATTGAACTGCCGAACATGCCTTCCGAAGAGTGGAGTCCTGAAAGTAAGAGAAAATTAAAAGATCGGCAGCCCCTGGTGCGGTTTAAGCCGTGTTTCGGGCATGCCATGATGGTGCCCCTCCCCTATACCCATGGTATTTCTAGAGCGTAGTTATGTACGCGAAGTACTGGTGTCGCATTTTTGCGAGGGCTGGGGTTGGGGCCGTATTGCTATGCCTGCTTGGAACGTGCCAGGCGGTCTTGTTGTAGGTTACTCCGGGCGCGCTTGACGGTGTACGGAAGTTTAATGGCCGGACTGGAGAACTGCCTGGAGAGGCTACTTTGTACTTCCGCAGCAAGGGCCGCCGTGTGCTCCTCCATTCGGAGAGAGCGTTCGGTGTTTCCATTGACCATAATTACTCCTCAAGGGCCTGGCATCTTGAGCTTAAGGTATGCGTAGTGCGGTACCGCATTGAACTTGGCGAATGTGGTTCACCCGAGCAGTGCGTGATAGCCACTACGGAATGGGACTATGTCAAAGATTAACTCCTCGCTTCAGAAATTATCCGGAGATCCGAAGACCACTTCAATTGTGACTGAGCATGTACAGTTGGCCTCTACACCTGGTATTACACCTTTAAAGGTCGTTTTGGTGAGCTTAATCCTCGAGGAATCTATGCCCATTTTCCGCACTGTATCCTGGTAAAGCAGGTTCAGACTGCTGCCGCCGTCCATAAGGACTCTAGTGAGATGAAATCCGTCAATGATTGGGTCTAGAACCAATGCAGCAAATCCGCCATGACGGGTGCTAGTGGGATGGTCCCTTCGATCAAAGGTGATCGGGCAGGAGGACCATGGGTTGAACTTTGGGGCGACTGGCTCTACCGCGTATACGTCCCTTAACGCGCGCTTCCGCTCCCTCTTGGGGATGTGGGTTGCGTATATCATGTTCACCGTCCACACTTGTGGGGGAAAACCCTTCTATCCACTGTTGTTTGGTGGCCGGGGCTCTTCGTCGTCATCGCTATGCAGCCCCGTGTCTTTATTTTTGGCATTTAACTTGCCTGCCTGCTTGAACACCCAATAATCCCTGTTGGTGTGATTGGCCGGCTTTTCGGGGGTGCCATGTATCTAGCACAAGTAGTCGAGTATTCGGTCCAAACTGGACAGGCCCCTAGGATTTCTTTTGAATGGTTTTTTCCGCTGACCGGATTTATAGCCTCTGAATCCGGCATTAACTGCCGTATCCTCAGCATTGTCATCGTTAATGCGGCGCTTCTGCTTGTTGCGACGCGACCTGCCACTGCTGTCCCTGGTATCCGAATTACCAGGGTTCTTGGTCATATTGTTGCTACGAGCAAGCCAGCTGTCTTCTCCCGCGCAAAAGCGGGTCATGAGTGTCGTGAGTGCTGCCATAGATTTCGGATTTTCCTGTCCAAGGTGCCGGGCAAGCCACTCGTCACGGATATTGTGCTTGAAGGCTGCTAGGGCCTCTGCGCCCGGACAGTCGACTATTTGATTTTTCTTTGTTAGGAACCGTGTCCAGAATTGCCTGGCCGATTCCTCTGGTTGCTGAATTACGTGGCTTAGGTCATCGGCGTCTGGTGGTCGCACATAAGTGCCTTGGAAATTGTCGAGGAATGCGGCTTCCAGATCCTCCCAACAACCGATTGATCCTGCTGGCAAGCTGTTAAGCCAATGCCGAGATGGTCCTTTAAGCTTGAGTGGGAGGTATTTGATGGCGTGGAGATCATCGCCGCGGGCCATGTGGATATGAAGGAGATAATCCTCGATCCATACCGCAGGATTTGTTGTGCCATCATATGATTTGATGTTTACGGGTTTGAAACCCTCGGGGATTTGATGATCCATTACTTCGTCTGTGAAGCATAGTGGGTGTGCGGCGCCTCTGTACTGGGCTATATCACGACGTAGCTCCAATGAGCTTTGTCTACTGTGTTCGGCCCTGCCGGATTTGTGTCCGGCGTGACGGTTACCGTCTCGAGTCGTGGGGCGCCCATGCGATCCATAGATTGATCTTGTTTTCCATGCCTTTTCCTCCAACATATCTCGCAGGTTTGGTGCATTTTCCCGTGCCTTGGTACGGGGTGCGGCTTGAGTGGAGGGCCGAGAGGCCTCTCTGTCGCGGCCACGAGGTGGCTGTCGGCCGTATCAAGTGCTGGTGATGTAGGTTTAAGTGCTTCCTCCTCTAATCGGGGTAGCAACCTGCGCTTTGGGTAGCTCTTGGAGGGGCGTTCGAGTTTATGCTCTTCGGCCGCAAGGACTTCAGTCCATCTGTCGACTAGAAAATCTTGATCAGCTCTAAGTTGTTGCTGTTTTTTCTTGAGGCTTCTTGTCGTGGCCATAAGCCTGCATTGAAAACGCTCTTGCTCGACGGGATCCTCTGGCGTGACAAATTCGTCGTCGTCGAGGCTTGCCTCGTCTTCGGAGGGAGGCATACAATTATCGTCCTCGACCTCTCTGTCGGCCGCTCTCTCATGAGGGCTGGCTTCTTCATCCTCCTGTGCTAAATCTTGCTGGAGGTGGTTTTCTTCGGCACTCTCCGGAGTATTATTATCTCCCATGCTGGAATCACCGTATTTGCTTTGGCGGGATTTTGAGCGGCGCCGCTGATGCCGGCGCTTAGGCTGTTTCTTGGAGGGGTCATCCTCCGCTGTTCCATCACCATCTCCTTCTTTTGGGGTGTCCACCATGTATATGTCATATGACGAGGTGGCTTTCCAGGGCCCAATAGGCGCTGGTTCTTCATCGTCTCCTGCATCGGTGTCCATACCGTCGATGTCTCTGGAGTCGAAGTCGAGCATGTCGGTTAAATCATCGACAGTGGCTACAAAGTGGGTGGTGGGTGGGCTTTGAATTTCTTCATCGTCGGTATCCCAACCTTGCTGACCGTAGTCCGGCTAGGGCTCTCCTGATAAAGAGAGAGACTTTAGTGTCTTTAGAATATCGCCGAAAGGCGAGTGCTGAAAGATGTCCGCGGCAGTAAACACCATGATCGGCGCCTAATCGGATTCGATCGGCAGGGGCGCGAAGGGTTCGAAGTCCAGAGAGGAGTCCGGCTCCTTGGAGTCACGACTCTCGCGGAGTGCGGGGCTGGTGTTCGGCTCGATCGCCGTTGGGATCGCAGCCCCCGAGGCGGCATCCAACCACCCATCCTCGATCGGCGCAGTTGGCTCAGAATTAAGGGTCGAAGCCGATGCGGGTGCGGCCTCCAGGGCACTGTTCGGCGGCAGAGCTAGATCATGCTCGTCGTGATAGTGCGGCGCGCTCGGCAGTTGCTCGAATCCGTCGAGGATCAAGTCCCCGCGGATGTCAGTCGTGTAGTTTAAACTTCCAAATCTGACCTGACGGCCAGGGGCATAGCTTTCGATCTGCTCCAGATGGCCAAGTGAATTGGCCCGCAGTGCGAAGCCGCCGAAGACGAAGATCTGTCCGGGGAGGAAGGTCTCACCCTGGACTGCATCGCTATTGATGATCGTAGGAGCCATCAATCCTAACAGCGACGACACAGAGGAACTCTCAATGAAAGCACCAATGTCGGTGTCAAAACCGGCGGATCTCGGGTAGGGGGTCCCGAACTGTGCGTCTAGGCCGGATGGTAACAGGAGGCAAGGGACACGAAGTTTACCCAGGTTCGGGCCCTCTTGATGGAGGTAAAACCCTATGTCCTGCTTGATTAATATTGATGATATGGGTAGTACAAGAGTAGATCTACCACGAGATCGGAGAGGCTAAACCCTAGAAGCTAGCCTATGGTATGATTGTTGTTCAGTATGTTGTCCTACGGACTAAAACCCTCCGGTTTATATAGACACCGGAGAGGGTTAGGGTTACACAAAGTCGGTTACAATGGTAGGAGATCTACATATCTGTATCGCCAAGCTTGCCTTCCACGCCAAGGGAAGTCCCTTCCGGACACGGGACGAAGTCTTCAATCTTGTATCTTCATAGTCCAGGAGTCCGGCTGAAGGTATAGTCCGGCCATCCGGACACCCCTAATCCAGGACTCCCTCAATCCGCAAGGAGATCCGACCGGGGTGTCGCTCACGGCCCCAAACGATGTCTACAGGGTTCCCAAGCCCACCATCCGGGTGCCACTTGGTACACCGGGCCACTGTGCCTAGTCTGTCCCAAGCCTACCTGTACCGGGTGCCACTTGGTAGACTACTAACACTACCTACAAACACCAGAAACTAGTTGCAACTCCTGGACAGAGATCGAGTGGATTAATAAGTCGAGAGGGGTCGAGTTACCGGAACCCAATGTGTGGTAGTAACTGTTCATGGATCACAAACACAGAACTCAGTTCCTAAGAACGGCTGCAATGAGACAACCCACCATGTACTCCTACATGGCCTCTCACCGCTAACTTTACCAAATCGGGTTCACACACTTAGCTCTCAACGGTAGGACATGTTCACCACATTCCAATTCATCCCCGATGAATCAGACCTAACTCAACTCTAAGCAGTAGCAGGCATGACAAACAAACATAAATGAGTAGGCACATCAGGGCTCAAACAACTCCTACTCATGCTAGTGGGTTTCATCTATTTATTGTGGCAATGACAGGTCATGCAGAGGAAAGGGGTTCAGCTACCGCAACATGTAACAGTTGAAACGTTGTTGTCCTAATGCAGTAAAAGAGAGCAGGAGCGAGAGAGTGGGATTGTATTGGAATGAACAAGGGGGTTTTGCTTGCCTGGCACTTCTGAAGATATTATAGCTCTTCATCGGGGTCATTGAACTCATCGTGGGAAGCACGTCTATCAAGAGGGGACAATCACCAGCAACTGAGAAAGAACACAATCAACGCAATGCACAACATGATGCATGATAATGACATGGCAGTATGTTGTTGATTGAGCTAATGCAACTAGCAACACAATTAAATGAAGTTGGTTTGAACCCAAAGTTCAAATTCAAACTCCACATGTGGTTATTTAAATACCATTCATTTGATTTGTCCTAAACGGTGGCCTTAAGTTGTTCTAACATGCATGAAAATGGTACAGATGGATTCCTTGAATTTTTCTGATAATTTTTCATATATAAATTTTTTCATTTGGAGTTATAGATAATTTTTTATGATTTTTAGAAGTTTTGGGCATTTTCTGGAATTTCCTGAATAAACTTAAATCCAGAAAATGATTTATAGCGTCAGCATTGTGCAAGCATGACGTCAGCGAGTCAACTGACGCTGACCAGATCAAACCTGACGACCGGGTCCCACATGTCATTGGCTCACTTTTAACTGGGAGTTAATCCCGTGTTGACTGGGATTTGACCCGCTGCGGGGCCCGCCTGTCAGTGTCTGTTAGAGAGGGATTAGTGGTGATTAGGGCCTAACTAAGCGACCACGTCAGCCCGCCGGAGTTCGGCCGGCGGCGACCTCCACTGCGGCGAAAACTCGCCGAAAAACAGCTACGGGGCTCGGTTTTGCGCGTGGTTTACGTCTACGGGTAGCTGAAGGTGCGCCGCATCCAACTAGGCGAGCGACAGTGGCTGGGGTGACCTATACTCACCGGAGACGAGCTCGCGGTGGCGGCCGGAGTACGGGCTCGACGGCTAAGACGCTATGGTGCATGCGAGGTCGAACGGACGGCAGTTCTGGGCTCCTGGGAGTGTCACTACAAGAAACTTGTTAATACATGACAGACTCAGACCGTCACGGATGTGCTCAAAACCATCATGGAAGGGCGTCCATGACGGATTTGAAATCCGTCATGTATATCGTGTCATAATTTGTCCACCACACAGTCCATGACGGATATTGGCCGTCATGGATCCATGACGGATTTTGACTGTCACAGGTGAGTACTTAACGGACGCGCTCATAACAACGTTAAGATGCATTCCACATCATCATCTAACGTGGCGGCCTCCGTGAATCTGAGGTGGCAGCCCATTTGATCACCAGCCCAGCTAAAATTTTGGCCCACTACATTTGACTATAATTAAGATTTCAACCCAATAATTTCAATACGGCCCAAAATGCACAGCCCATTCATTTCGCCCAGCTAGCACAACACAATACATATAATACAAGTTTTCACAGCCAAAAATTCCTCCATTAGCAAAACACATAATTTTTGCCGAGCCCGCAAATTTCCATTAAATTGTTTCATTCAATTACAATAACCATCAGAGGTACATCACTGAATCCACATTGCCATCATTTACAAAAAAGTGTCCAAAACATCAGACATTAGACACAATAATCACTAACAAAATTTCAAATGCCCGTGTCAAATGCAGCACCATGGGTTGCATGAGATTTGTCCTTGAGATGGAGAAGGTAGAAGTCGATGATGTCATTCTTGCTCTGGTACAGGCAGCTCCTGAGCAGCTGTTAAAATACTACACCAATGGGTTTCTAGCTGATATGGAATAAGGAAATAGGAAATGATCATTATATGCACAGTACAATACATATTATGGAGGAAAGGAAACAATTGTGCCTCAAAGAGAATGTGCATCACACGTCCCACTTGTATTACTATTTTGTAGACAAACCCAGTTTACAATTGTCAGAAGGCATATTTTCTATTCAAAAATATATAATTCTAATGCAATATGTATTTTTCTATTTGATGTTAAGTACATAAATGCAAGATCACACTTCAGAATAAAAGTAGTTTTTTTTTTGCAAATTCGCAAACCTCACAAAAGGCACATTCACAAATATGACTACACTTGACTCACCAAAATCAATTCATTAGTATTTACCACTCCTACCAAACATTCACTATTCCAGCATTTAGAGGCAATGTAAGTGAAGTAGATCACTACGAACAGAGGCAATACAGATATACTCAATATACATGTCTATCTAAAACAACAATAAAGAACTAGCAGTATAAATACTTTACTGTGGCAAATCACAGCTCCAGTACTCAACCGTGGCAAGCCTTCAAAACAAAGCTAAGAGATGTTAGTGAAAATACTGGACATATGTAATATATTTGAACAAAACAAGCAAGTTTCGCACTAGAAATTGTAATCCGATACAACATAAAGTTGGTACAAAAGAGTGGCACCGTCAAAGGATTTTCTATTAATGAAATAGACCAGTTAACTGTTGTGAATGAGATTGAAAGGGACATCATAAAAAATGGAGCTTGTGGAACATATATCACAGCTTAAAGTATTGTTGTGGGGGCGGGCAGAAAAGCAAGGCACATGGCAGAAAAATGAAACAACAAAATTCTACTAGCTTCAGACCATCTTTTAGCACACCGATAAATCCACGAGCATCACTCTACTGAACAGAAGTTACCATCATGTCCATTGCAGGAATTACCCTATTTTGAACAAATGGAGTTTGAACTGATAAACCGCTTTACATGTTATCTGCTAGTATTTGCAAAAAAGACCAGCTAGATAATTCAATTGGACTTAATACAGAAGCATGTCATCCTTAAGCAGATAGCTACAGACCAACAAACATGCTTCTCTAGTCTTCATGTAGAACAATTTTACTGGTTATTTGTGCACTGATAATGATTAATGAATACAGAAATTTTCTAAAGATGCACATGTTTAAGAAACGAGATTCCTCGTAATCACACAATTTTTCAACTTTGATGATTGATTTTCGTGCACTAAAATAATTTGTAGTTGGTGCCTTCAGGGTTCAAAAGGAAGCTAATGTTGTGTTTGGTTCATGCACAGGGTAGCAGACTTGACTATGGCTACAAAATTTCTTTTTTTGAAAGACTGAATTTAGTGTTCAAGGCAAACGCAATACTATTGTCACATGTTGATATATATGGCTACAATACGTATGCATACAAAACACATCAAGCAAACAAACTTTACATGTGCATGTCACTTAGTTTCAGAAACCAATTACTGAATTTCCCCTCTAATGTAATTTTGCACTTGATTTTTTAGGAGCGTGTAAAGTATGTTGGAATGTAATACTACAGTAAAGCTATGTTCAATCTATTTTTTCCTGTGAGTAAATCGATGTTCAATCTGAAACAGCAAAATCTAATAGTACACATTATTTCAATCCTCAGGTAGCATGCCAACTTAATTCAGGCCATCCATTCTGATGTATGTAATTTGAGAACCTATCATATAGCAAAACAAATCTAAGAACAGACAATAGAGATGCAGATATGAACTAATAATAAATCTAAATAGGGGACTACATGGCAGATTCGTCAGCAGCTACACCTAATTATTCAAATAACCATGGATCCAACTCCAATTAATCATATCGTGTGCATAGGAACAAAACAACGACTATGCGCACTAGAAGAAATTGCAGATGGATGCACGTACAGAAAACGGTGTTGGTGGGGTTCATTGCGACCTGGTTCTTGGCGGCCTCGCCGATGAGGGGCTCGGTGTCGATGAAGGCGACGTACGGGGGCAGCGCTGTCTTCGGCACGCGCTCTCCTGATGAACGCAGAACCGCACTCCCGCCGGAGCCCGCGCCTGGGTTCGGTGGATCAGAGTTGGCCGCCGGTGTTGGCTGTCGGAGTCGCGCCCCGGTGAGGTGGTACCCGCACCTGTAATGCCCAGCTGGACCATGCCCCGTCGTGTCGCACCTTGCGCCCTCCTTTGGCTGGAGCAGTGGCGCGTACCTTGCATGTTTCTGTTGCATGTCGTCCACGGAGAAGGAGGGGAGGACCAGAAGCTCGGGATCCCAGCACGACCTTGGTGGATCCGGCTGCTGAATCGGCGGATCCACGGAGGAGAAGGCAGGGAGGACCAGAAGCTCGGGATCCCAATGCGACCTTGGCGGATCCGACTGCTGAATCGGCGGATCCGGCTGCTGGATCAGCGAATCCGGCAGGGGCGGTGGGGCGCCAGCCTTTTCTCGACCGGACCAGCGGAGCACGGGTTAGCCCGGGGAGGGAGTGGAGTTGGGCCTGCCGTTGCTTGTCTCGATGCAGCCTCCGGAAGCCTCGACCTGCAGATGAATCGGGGCAGGTGGGACGACGGGATCACAGGAGATGGGGGGAAGACGGAGCACAGGGGAGAGATTCGATCCTCTCTGTAGAAGAGCAGCCGACGGCTCGGGGTGGAGGAAGAAAGGAGAAAGAGGGACAAGTGTGCCTACCGTTGGATCGAGGGGGGTGGACGGTGCTTATGCGCGATCCGTGGGAGGGTTGTATCAGCCAATCAGAAAGCAGCTTTTGCACCACGCAGGATTGATGAAAGTAGGGCAAATCAGCAGGAGCCATTTGTGACGGTCTGGATGATTTTATATATAAAAAATAGCCCTTTCTAGACCCAGCTGGTAGATCCGTGAAGGATTATGTGATCGTCATTAGAAATCTGTCATGAATTAAAGGTTTCTTGTAGTGTGTGCTGGGGACGATAGCATCCTCGGATGCGACGTGCGTGGGCTCTCGCCACGGCAGCGACATGGATGGCGGCGAGCAAGCTTTCGGTCATGGCGGGGCTACGGCCTAGAGGGCGAGCGCGACCAGGGGAGAAGGGGGAGACGACGCGGGTGCTCACAGCGCGTCCGATGGTGTCGTCAGCGAGGTCGGGCGCGGTCGGGTTGTTGTGAATCGAAGATGACGACTGCTGGTGCAGAGGACGAAGATGAGCTCGATGGCGACGATGGGCTGCTCCCGCGCTCGGGGTCTTCGACTTGGAGAAGCTCTGGTCCAGGGCGGTGCTGCTGGACGTGGCGGTGGAGCTAGGGGTGGCCGAAGAGGGCGGTGGCAGCAAGCGGCAGCGGTGGGCGCGCTTGGGCAAACGAGAGAGGGAGCACCAGGGGAGAGGAGAGAGCTCGAGGGAGAGTGAGAGGGGTCGAGCGGTTCGGGACGACGCCGGGGCATTCACCCATGCGTCCAGGGGCTCGGCGGCAAGCAGGAGGAGGCGTGGCACCTCGCGCGCGCGTGCGCTGTCCCGCCTCTGCCTACTGGCAGAGGTTAGGGATGACTGGCAGGGGCCAGCTGGGCCGCAGGTAAGGCCAGGTAAGTGCTCTGCCTTTTCTATTTTCTGTTTGTTCTGTTTTCTATTTTTTTTAAGTTTGTTTCGAGTTTGGTTTTCAAACAAACCAATTTTTATGCTTCTGTAAATTATTATGTGGACTTAGGAAACTAGTTCAGAGCCAAATGCAAATTTTCAAAATTATTGGGCTTATATCTATTTTATAGTAAATATAAACCCAAATAAAATAGCTAGTGATTTAATTCAAAGGCCCAAGAATAATTATTTCTGTGATTCCAAAAATATTGATTTGAGTTATAGCTCTTGCCAATATTTTCAGAGGTTAGCAGGAACATTTTGTTGGGCTCATTTGAAACAATTTTTAATGTTGATCATTTTTGTAATAGACTTCCGAGGCTTTCCACTTTCCCCAATTCAACTTTCAATAAAATTTAAACATGATGCAACAAGATCAAGCAAGGACAACAGGGGCTGAGCTAGGGCTGTGACAGTTTTATTCATGTAAACAGAACAACTATTATTCTCTGACTTAAATGAATAATCGTATTTGTAATGAACACGATCTAACCACGTTCATGCCCAACGCACACACCAAATAACATTTATTTAGGCTCAACACTAATCCCGAAGGTAGAGGGAGCGTGCGATGGTGATCATATCAATCTTGGAAACACTTCCAACACACATCGTCACCTCGCCCTTAACTAATCTCCGTTTATTCTGCCACTCCTGTTTCGAGTTTCTAATCTTAGCAACTGAACCGGTATCAAATACCCAGGGGCTACTACGAGCACTAGTAAGAGACACATCAATAACATGTGTATCAAATATACCTTTGTTTATTTTGCCATCCTTCTTATCTGCCAAGTATTTGGGGCAGTTCCGCTTCTAGTGACCATTTCCTTTGCAATAGAAGCACTTAGTTTTAGGCTTGGGTCCAGCTTTGGGATTCTCCACGGGAGCGGAAACTTGCTTGTTGTTCCTCTTGAAGTTCCCTTTCTTTCCATTGCCTTTTTTCCTAAAACTGGTGGTCTTGTTTAACCATCAACACTTGGTGCTCTTTCTTGATTTTGACCTCCATCGATTTCAGCATCACGAAGAGCTTGGGAATCGTTTTCCCCATCCTTGCATATTATAGTTCATCATGAAGCTCTAGTAGCTTGGTGATAGGGAATGGAGAACTCTGTTAATCACCATCTTATCTAGAAGATTAACTCCCACTTGATTCAAGCGATTGTAGTACCGAGACATTCTGATGACATGCTTAATGGATGAGCTATTCTCCTCCATCTTGCAGGCAAAGTACTTGCCAGAGGTCTCATACCTCTCAAACGGGCATAAGCATGAAATACCAATTTTAGCTATTGGAACATCTCATATGTTCCATGGCGTTCAAAACGTCTTTGGAGCCCAAATTCTAAGCCATAAAGCATGGAGCACTAAACTTATCTAGTAGTCCTCAGGTCAAGCTTGTCAAACGTTTGTAACGTCTGCATCAGCTCCTGCAACAGGTCTATCATCTAGCGGTGCATCAAGGACATAATTCTTCTGTGCAGCAATGAGGATAGTGCTCAGATAATGGACCCAGTCCGCATTATTGCTACCACCATCTTTCAACTTAATTTTCTCTAGAAACACATTAAAATTCAAGGGAACGGTAGCACAGGCTATTGATCTACAATATAGATATGCAAAAACTATTAAGACTAAGTTCATGATACATTAAGTTCAATTAATGAAATTACTAATGAACTCCCACTTAAATTAACATCCCTCAAGTTATCTAAGTGATACATGATCCCAATCAGCTAATCCATGTCCGATCATCATGTGAGATGGGGTAGTCATCAATGGTGAACATCTCTATATTGATCATATCTACTATCTGACTCATGTTCGACCTTTCAGTCTCCAGTGTTCGAGTCCATGTCTCTACATGCTAGGCTCGTCAAGTTTAACCCAAGTATTCTGCATGTGCAAAACTGTCTTACACCCGTTGTATGTGAACATAGAGTCTATCACACCTGATCATCATGAGGTGCTTCAAAACGACGAACTTTGGCAATAGTGCATACTCGGGGAAAACACTTTTATCTTGTAATTCAGTGAAGGGATCATCTTATAATACTATCGCTATTCTAAGCAAAATAAGATGCATAAAGGATAAACATCACATGCAATCAAAAATATATGACATGATATGGCCATCATCATCTTGTGCTTTTGATCTCCATCTCCAAAGCATTTTCATGATCTCCATCATCACCGGCTCGACACCTTGATCTCCGTTGCTACGTCGGGGTCATCTCGCCAACTATTGCTTCTACAACTATTGCTAATGCATAACAATAAAGTAAAGCAATTACATGGCGCTTGCATTTCATACAATAATTAAGAGACAACCCTAAGGCTCCTGCCGGTTGTCAATATTACGAAACATGATCATCTCATACAACAATGTATATCACATCACGTCTTGACCATATCACACCACAACATACCTTGCAAAAACAAGTTAGACGTCCTCTACTTTGTTGTTGCAAGTTTTACGTGGCTGCGATGGGTAACTAGTAAGAACCATTCTTAACTACGCAAAAACCACAACGGTGATTATCAAGTTTGCTGTTTTAACCTTCTTCAAGGAATGCATGTAGTCAAATTTGATTCAACTAAAGTAAGAGAAACACACACCTGCCAGCCACCTTTATGCAAAACAAGTTGCATGTCAGTCAGTGGAACCGGTCTCATGTACATGGACATGCAAGGTTGGTCCGGGCCGCTTCATCCAACAATATCGCCGAATCAAGATAAGACGTTGGTGGTAAGAAGTATGAACATCACCGCCCGCAACTCCTTTGTGTTCTACTCATGCATATCATCTATGCATAGACTTGGCTCGGATGCCACTATTGGGGAACATTGCATGGAAAACAAAATTGTATACACACACACAAGATCTATCCATGGAGATGCATAGCTACGAGAGGGGGAGAGCATCTTCATACCCTTGAAGATCACTAAGTGGAAGCGTTTATCAACGCAGTTGATGTAGTTGTACACCTTCACAATCCATCCCGATCAAGTACCGAACATAAGGCACCTCCGCGTTCAGCACACGTTCAGCTCGATGACGTCCTCGCCTTCTCGATCCAGCAAGAGGGGCGAAGTAGTAGATGAGTTCCGGCAACATGACGACGTGGTGACGGTTGGTGATGAGGAACAATCTCCGCAAGGCTTCGCCAAGCACTACAAAAACTAGATGGAGGATAAACTAGAGGGAAGGGGTTGCCGACACACGGCTTGGTGTATCTTGATGTGTTCCGGGTGCTAGCCCTGCCCCTCTATGTAGATATTGAGCCTCGGGGTTGAAACTTGGAGAAAGAGCCTCCTCAAAGTTGGTTTTGCCCGCAAGGAAGAGTCCTTCTCAGACTTCTAGGACCATACGCCACAGTCCTTGGCGTCTGGCCCAGATGCCATGGGCCTCGGCATCTGGCACAGGGCCAGACGCTAGGGTCTCCAGCTTTTGGACCCTGACCTCTGCGAAACATCCTTTTGCACCGACCTAAAGCCCCGTGGGCCCTACCCCTTGGCCTAACCATATCATACTATATATCAATCTTTACCTCTGGACCATTCCGGAGCTCCTCGTCATGTCCGTGATCTCATCTGGTACTTCGAACAACATTCGGTCACCAACATACATAACTCATATATGATGGGAAATGTTGCATGAAAACAAAAAAATTCTACGCACATGCAAGATCTATCCATGGAGATGCATAGCAACAAGAGGGGAGAGTGTTTCTATGTACCCTCGTAGACCGTAAGAGGAACCGTTTAGTAATGCGGTTGATGTAGTCAAACTTCTTTGTGATCCAACCGATCGAGTACTGAACGTACAACACCTCCGCGTTCAGCACATGTTCAGCTCGCTGACGTCCACGCCTTCTTGATCCAGCAAGATGGCGAGGTGGTGGATGAGTTCCGGCAGCACGACGACGTGGTGGCGGTGATGGTGAAGCTATCTCCGCTGGGCTTCGCCTAAGCACTATGAAAATATGACCGAGGGACTAAACTGTGGAGGGGGCACCGCACACGGCTAAGCAATTGTCGTGGTTATGTGTGGCGCCTCCCTCCCACACATATATAGGTGTGTGGGGGGCAGAGGGGAGAGGACAAGGGGCGCCCCAAGTAGGACCGAATCCTACTTGGGTTCCTGCCCTTGGACGCCCCCTTCCATATTTGCCTCCGGGAGAAAGGAAGTAGGGGGAGAAAAAGGAAGGGGGAGGCCGAATCCCCATTTCATTTCCTCCCCTAGATTGGCTGCCATAGGAGGGGCGCGCCAGCCCCTTGTGGGCTGGTGTGCTCCCCTCTTTTGGCCCATATGGCCCATATACTTCCCGGGGGTGCCCGCAACCCCTTCTGGTGAACCGATAACTACCCCGTGCACTCCGAAACTCTTCCGGAGTCCGAATATCATCGCCCAATATATCAATATTTACCTCCGAATCATTCCGGAGCTCCTCGTCATGTCTGTGATCTCATCCAGGACTCCGAACAACATTTGGTCACCAAATCCATATAACTCATATAACACTATATCATCAACGAATGTTAAGTATGCGGACCCTATGGGTTCGAGAACTATGTAGACATGACCGAGACACCTCTCTGGTCAATAACCAATAGCGGAACATGGATGCCCATATTGGCTCCTACATATTCTACGGAGATCTTTATCGGCCGAACCTTATGACAACATACATAATTCCCTTTGTCTATCAGTATGTTACTTGCCCGAGATTCGATTGTTGGTATCTTCATACCTAGTTCAATATCATTATCGACAAGTCTCTTTAGTCGTTCTGTAATACATCATCTTGCAACTAAATCATTAGTCACTTTGCTTGCAATGCTTCTTATGACGTGTATGACCGAGAGGGCCCAGAGATACCTCTCCGATACTCGGAGTGACAAATCCTAATCTCGATCTATGCCAACTCAACGGACACCTTCGGAGATACCTGTAGAGCATCTTTATAATCACCCAGTTATGTTGTGACATTTGATAGCACACAAGGCATTCTTCCGATATCCGGGAGTTGCATGATCTCATGGTTGAAGGAACATGTATTTGACATTAAGAAAGCAGTAGCAATAAACTGAACGATCATATGCTAAGATAATGGATGGGTCTTATCCATCACATAATTCTCCTAATGATGTGATCCCGTTATCAAATGACAACTCATGTCTATGGTTAGGAAACCTTAACCATCTTTTGATCAATGAGCTAGTCTAGTAGAGGCTCACTAGGGACACAGTATTTGTTTATGTATCCACACATGTATTTAAGTTTCCGGTCAATACAATTCTAGCTTGAATAATAAACCTTAATCATGATTAAGGAAATATAATAATAACAACTTATTATTGCCTTTAGGGCATATTTCCATCAGTCCCAGCCATCAATACTCTAGAAAAGCATGCTAGAGTCTTGGGGGCTACTCATTTATAAATTTATGATACTCTGCTTTGATCCTGAAGCCAGTTTCTTAAAACTAGCCTTGGGCTCAGGGGATACTCACAGGCTACATTGTCTAAGTACTATGCTCTAATATGAGTGAAAACGTCCTCGAACAGATACACAGATTTTGAAATACATCTAAGCAGGGAGGTTATTGTTAATATACGTGCAGAAGAATACCTCAAAGCTCATGACGAGGCCCTTGAAGACCTCACGCATTCTGGCCTCTGTGGACCGGAAGCCTTGCAGAGCCGCGCCGATTAGCGCGCGGTGCTCTTTTGTGAGGGAGGATCCCATTAAGGCTACCTCTATCTCCTCGGTCCACCCCGCACTAGCCCGCCCTGGGGCGGGAGGTGGGGTGGTAGAACCTTAGAACCCAGCACCGAAGTGCCAGGCATGAGGGTCTCCGGTTGTGGCATTGGCGCTGGAGTTGGCTTCGACTGGGCTGATGTTGGCCTAGCCCTTCCTTGATGACCTCGGGGACCTCGTCCCCTTGGCCCTGTTGGGCCGAGGTCTCGACCTCGGCCATGACGACCGACACTTCAACCCCCGTTGTGTTAACCGGGGGACCGGATTATATGTCGTTTACCCTAGCCCCTCTTGAGCTGGAGGTGGGGTGGCGGGGTCAGGCGTCCCGCCGGCTAGTGGCAGCCCGTTCGAGGAGTCGCCGCTGAGATGCATCCTTGGTGGACTGAAGAAATTGCTCATATAAATTTTATCTTGATAGAAAGACTTATTAAATAATGGACATAGTGATGATAACATACCTCCTGGGCACAGGTTTTTCCCTCCCCATCTCGAGGAGGTCGTCGTTCGACTCGTCGGAGAAGGTGATCTTCTTCAGTAGAGCGGGACTGTTGGCGGGCTCGGCAGGGGCCTTGCACGCTCTCTTCTAGCCCTTCGTGCTTCGGCCTCGGCGTCCTCGGTCGCCGCCCTCTTCCCATTTAGGGGAGGGTTTTCTTCCTCCTTGTCCTCCTCCATGTCGTCTTCATGGGTGGAGGAGGCGTGGTGTCCTCGGATCAAGTGACCAAGGTCTCCCGAATTTGAGGACCCGCCTTGCCCTTCGGGAGCTTTGATCCCTTGGGGATCACTATGTGTGGCTCCACGACCAGGAGGGCCATGAGCAGGGGGTTCTCTCTTGCTCGGGCAGTGGCGCCGGGCACAACATCTACTGTGCCTTGGCGATCCACTTCTGCAAGCACAAAATCAGTTGATTAGCCAAAATCTACATCACAGAGTATAGAACTGTGTCAGATGATTACCTCAGGGGCGTCGCAGTCGGCTTTGAAGCAGAGGTCACGCCCTTCCGAAGGGAAGTCATACTCGGACAACTTGAACAACTGTGTCCACATCCTAGCCAAGGTGGAGTGGAAGAAGTGGAGAACGAGCCCTACGTCCTCGGACTTGTGCTCCCACATCGGGGTGGCCCAGAGTTCGAGTGAAAGGATGCGACAGTGAAGCATGACATTTACATCCATGATTGTTACGACGTGAACTTAGCTCCCTATTCACTAAATAATTTAGTAATTACATAAAAAGTCAAAAAAATCTGAAACCTTTTTGAAATCAAATATGATCAAGTATTGTGCTTGTAAAGTTTGGCCAAGAAATGATTCCCATTGACTTCTGAGCAAATAAATACACAAATTCCACACGACAAAGTTGCATGAACAGTACTTGTATATAGCATTTTGATTTTTTTTCCTGCCCAGAATACCATAAAAGTTTTATATGAGTATAGTACATGATCATATTTAATTCCAAAAAAGATTCAGATTTTTTTGACTTTTTTTTACAATTACTAGATTAATTTTTTGCATATAGACCGGCACCCAGGTTCACCATGGGATTTCTCCACATTCCTCGCCGTATTTAAACTGTCCAGGCGATAGATCGTCACTTCATGAAAACCAGTAATGGCGAATGGATGTGCGCAAGTCTGCTTATGCACAATTTCATAAGAATCAGTTTGCACATTTTAGAAGAAAAAAAATGAAAAATATGAAAATTTTAACATAGTTGCAATGTGCTACAACAGAAAGTTTCATCATTGTTTGCCACAAAACACCGCAAGGCTTCACATCCAGAGCTCCAGAAATTGGGAATGTGACATCATCGCTTCGTTCGGAGTTTAAACAGGACCCGAGTCATACTGCCTAGAGCATTTCTAACTGATCCTCATAACATAGTGAAGTATCAGGTGAAGTAAATCCTTAGTGGAGTATATTTTCTCCACTAAGTTTGACCGGACCTAGCCGACCCCCTATATATAATGGAGTAAGTTTTTATTTTTTTCTTCTTCTAAACTTTGCAATTCTAGTATAAATTGCAACTACATATTAGCACATATATAAAAACCAAACATAAAATTGAATGTTCAAGCAAATCACGAATATAGTTTACAAACAGAATTATTTAAATTTAAACACGCCGAATGGTTGAAATGTAGCAAATAGCATGTGAAAGAACAATTAGGACTCACTAAGACGTTGCCAGTGATGCTCAATAAGATCTTGTTGGAGCTGAGCATGAACTTGACGGTTCTCTATTTTGCAATGCTCCTCAAGGAATGCTATGATCCCGTTCGTATCATACTCTGGCTCAATCGGAGTCCCGTTGGTGATGCACCGAAAGTTCTCAGGCATATCCCTCTTGTCTTCAATGATCATGTTGTGCAATATGATGCAACAAGTCATTATCCGCCATAGAACCTTGAAGCTCCAGTACTCGGCAGGGCCATGAACAATTGTAAAGCACTTCTGAAGCACACTAAAGGCTCTCTCAACATATTTCCTAACAGCTTCTTGACATTGGGCAAAATGAATGTTTTTGTTATCTTTTGGATGTGGAATTGTTTTGACCAAGGTGGCCCATGGTGGATAGATGTCATCCGCAAGGTAGTAACACATCGAGTAGTTGTGCCTGTTGATCGAGTAGGTGCAAGCAGGAGCATCACATGTAATAAGCCTAGAAAATAGTGGTGATCTGGACAACACATTTCAAGTTATTGTGTGAGTCAGGCAAACCAAAGAATGAATGCCATATCCAAAGATCCTTCTATCCAACTGCCTCAAGAATGATCATTCGATCATTGCAGTGGCCTTTGTACTGACCCTTCCACCCCGTAGGACAATTCTTTCATGTCTAGTGCATACAGTAGAGTGATCCAAGCATCCCTGGCCATCCTCTTGCTTCACTCTTGGTCGTCAGCCTCTGGCTTTCTTCCTTAGTTGGTGCTCTCAAGTACTCCGGGCCAAAGACAACGATCACTGCTTTAGTGAACCTTCAAATGACCTCCAAGATTGTGTCTTCACCAATGCAGACGTAGTCATCAATTGCATCAGCCGAACACCCACATGCCAAGACACGAACAGCCGTAATGCACTTCATTAGAGGGCTTGCACTTATCTCTCCACACGCATTTCTCCGGAGCTTGAACCAGTCATCACATCTCTCAACGGCTTTTGCAATGGTAAGAAAACGACTTGTGTGCATCCGAAAGCGTCGGTGGAAGTACTTCTCCGGATAGGTTGGCTTTGGATCAAAGTAGTCTCTCATAATACTGCATGGCCCTCCTGCTCTATCACATTGATGTGTATGCAGCCAAACCGTGATTCTCTCCTAGGCTGCCGAACATCATCATTGAAAATCATGCCTAAAACGGTGTTAAAGTCATCGTCGTCTTCTTCCTCTTCGGAGGATGACAAGTCCTCCAAGATCATCTCCCTCAACCTCTTCATCTACAATTAGAACGTCTAGGTTCAAAAAGAAATGAATAAAAAAACTCACCTAGGAAATTCTTCGAACACTTGCGGTGTGGTGGTGCTGCACGGTCGGCCGGTGCCGTTTAGACCAAATCGGCGGGCGACGACGCATGCGAATGACTTGCAACGGTGTGCAAGAAAGGTGGGATGCGGCGGCCGACAGAAAAGGAAGAAGATTCGAAGCAATCGGACGAATCGACTATGGCGACAATGGCGGCATTTCACCTTGATTCCGGCGACGGCGACAGAGCCCAAACAGACTCGACATCGGGCAGAAGGGCGGCGGGGGCCAAAGGAGGCAACGAGGTAGCGGTGGGGCCGGCGGGCGCTGACGAAGATGCAGGGGGGGTGCTGCTTTTTACTCGGAGCCGCGATGAGCGAGGTAGCGCAAGGATCAGTTAAGTGCACATTAGAGGAGTAAAATCAATTTTTTACTTCTCTAACACCGAATAGGGGATTGGTTAGAAATGCCCTAAGATGCCTAAGATGCCCCTTATTGGAATGCCATGGCGTCAGAATGGAACTCGTGCTATTTTACCCGACATCATCATGGACATAAAGCTGGAGCTCGATGTGGTTAATGCCATTCGTGCTGAGTGAAAACTATGGAGTTGGCCTGGTCATCAAAGCATAGGCAGTAGCGGGTATTAGCGAGTAGTCTGTGTTATCTTATGTTTCTGGCGGAGTCTCGCTTTGACATTGTTTTGTCATTATGGGATCGGGTTAATAACTGAACTCTATATTCATTTTTTGCCTATCCTAATGAAGCGACACGCAAAGCTCATGCGTGTTCCGGAAAAAACAAACATAATTTGGTATGTAAACAAACACTACTAGGGAAAAGCCTAGCAGTAGCGCTGGTTTTTGGCCTATCAGTAGCGCGGGTAAGCGCGCTACTGATACGGCGCTACAGCTAAAGCTTAGCAGTAGCACCTATTGGCACTCGCTACTGCTATATCTACTTAGTAGTAGCGCTTTCCAAAACAACCGCTACTGGTAATTACTAGTAGCGCTTTTCAAAACAACCTCTACTACTATTATTTCGTATTCTATTTATTTTAAATTTTAGGTCGTATTCATACACCTTTATACAATTTTTCATATAGTATAGAGATTGTTTTTACATTATAATGAGTTATTAAATCACTAGGTGAAAAAACCTTGGATTAGTTTCAAGTGGATGGATCCAAAGTAACCAATGGTCACTTTGGATCCATCCATTTGAAACTAATCCGCGGTTCTTTCACCCAATGACATAATAACTTATCATCATCATCATCATCATCATCATCATATTAACAACTTATCATCATAATATATCATTGTCATATAACTCATCATCATCATCATTTTCGGCCATGACATCATCTAACAACTTGGTCACTAGTTATAATAACAACTCCTCCTCATCATCATCATAGTACTCATAATCACTACTCCTACTAAGCATCACCATCGAGTCTAAGACATTGTAGCACATAATAAAAGCTTCTCATCATCATCATAGTCATATATAATCAACACTAACTAATTGTTCTTAATACTTAGTACCTACTCCTCTCTCCTAGCTAAAATACCATAAAACAGATAAACCAGTCCTTCTCCATAATAGAGAATGGACATAAACCTATCTCAACTTGTGGCTTGCGCACATTCATTTTGTCTCCAATTATTTGCGTGTGCGCATTCATCACTTTGCTCCATTCTTTGATTTTGAGCCTTCCATCATTTGAAGAAATCGAGTATGCAGTATGGTAAGCCTTCGAAGGAGTTGGTCGTAAGCTAACCATATGCATATCACCTTCGGTAAATAGCATGTCAGGCACAACCTGCTTCGAGAGCCTCTGTTCAAAAACGTAATAGTAACATATATAGTTAGCAATGTAGTTTACCTAAGAATAATGTATGCAATGAAGTTACCATCATTAACAAAATCTTACCAAGTTTTTGGTAATGAAGTTACCATCAAGCAATTTATGGATTAGTGGCATGTATCTAGTATAATTTGGGCTGATAGAGTGACTGGTTTTGAAGGCCTCAACATCTTCTATGAATGAGACAAGATAACCTTTCTCCTCACAATTAAGCTTGGAGTCATAGCTGTAGTATGTGCTGTCTATTACCTTCTGAGTATTTCTTGAAGATAAGAAATAAGCTAACAATTATAAATAAATAAGTTTAGTACCGACGAACACCAAATATTTTTAAATTAACAACATAAATTACTGAAATTAACAAATTAGTTTGACAAACTCACATCTAGGCAAAACTGGAGGCATATCCACATCCACCCAGATGTCGATATTATCATCATCATCATAATCTTTGGGGAGAATATCAAATCTTATTTGCATTCCCTCCTCAAATCCATATGCCTTGCAGAGAGCTTCCCAATTAGAGCAACTGAAATGGGAGCGATCGACCGCATTGTATAGCTTAACCAAAAACTCATAACCATGTTTAGTTCTTAAGTCAGCCCTCCTCGTCTCCACATTATCAAAGTCATCTAAACCAAAACCAAGCTTCTCCAATACATATGGTCTAGCTTGGCACGGGATGTATTAATCAAATTTAAAAAAAATCCATAAATTACACGTTGAACAAAAGCAGCATAAGTGATGATATTAATTACGATGAAATGCTTGTCGTTGCGTACCGTACAAACATCAAAGGTCTCTTCCAGCTTCACGGTGAAAAACATGTCATTTTGCAGCTGAGGAAACCTATCGCACAAACCCCGGTCATTGTAGCAGTACCCGCACTCCGGGATCCCATCGTCATCAGACATCTCCTGTGTTCAAAATTCAAAGATTATAACTCGACGGCAAAACCTAAAAAATCCGGCATGACCTTTGCTAAAAAGGACATATCGAGCGCCTAAAATTTTGCCGGAACGGAAATTAACCAACACTCCGGCAAAACATAGGCCACTTATCGATGGTCATTGCATTTCAATGGTGTAAAATATGAACAAAAACATTTCAAAATATCTTATATATAATCTTAACACTAAATAAACTGGTTTTAATAACTACTTACTAATAAGCTAGTTTTATTAACTACTTACTAAATAAACTAGTTCTATTAAGCACTTACTATAAATAAACTAGTTCTATTAAGCACTTAATTTAAATAAACTAGTTATATTAATCACTTACTAAATAAACTATTTCTATTAAACGCTTGCTAAAAATTGTGCTACCCTAGTTCTACCCTAAATCAAATTACCTACAATTTGTAAGAACAGAGACAAAGGAGG